>NC_091334.1:16833373-16968373 GCF_038502225.1 Cherax quadricarinatus
CCCGCCCCAGTGCCAGCCACCCGCCTGCCCCAGTGCCAGCCACCCGCCCGCAGAGAGACAGGTGTACAAGAGACAGGCACAGACACAGTTGTACAAGAGACGTGAACAGAGACAGTTGTACAACAGACAGGCACAGAGCGAGTTGTACAACAGATATGCACAGACAGGTGAACAGATCCCAAGAACAAGGTGAAGAACTCTTTAGCTTCAAGAACCGGAGAACTGACAGTAACCAGATGATGGGCACAGGGCTGTCAGGACGTCCCCTGGGAAACAGTCGAGTCTTAACTTCAGCTGTCAGTGAACTGACAGCCATCACATAAAGAAATGTCAGAGACTTCCTGAGCAACAGTGCTCAGCACCTACGAACTCTGGGTGAAACGTACCTCAGAAAAAAACAGAATATTCCCCCTCCATCCTCACTTGTGACGTCACCGAGATAATTCTAAATACCCAAACTTCTCTCTCTCTCTCTCTCTCTCTCTCTCTCTCTCTCTCTCTCTCTATCTATCTCTCTCTCTCTCTCTCTCTCTCACACACTTTCCCACCACTTCTGTCTTATTAACAGAACAACTACTATTCTTTTCTTTCTAACCTTTCTCCTCTGACTCTCTCCTGGTCTCTCTTCTCCCTTCCTCTCTCATCTCTCCTTTCTATCCTCCCTCCTTCTCTCATCTCTCTGGCGCACTTCCCTCTCTTATCTTTCCTGCCTCCCTCTTAGACAAGAACTACCAGGCTGGTACCATCACTGGAGAGGGTACTGAGAGCTACCAGGCTGGTACCATCACTGGAGAGGGTACTGAGAGCTACCAGGCTGGTACCATCACTGGAGAGGGCACTGAGAGCTACCAGGCTGGTACCATCACTGGAGAGGGTACTGAGAGCTACCAGGCTGGTACCATCACTGGAGAGGGTACTGAGAGCTACCAGGCTGGTACCATCACTGGAGAGGGTACTGAGAGCTACCAGGCTGGTACCATCACTGGAGAGGGCACTGAGAGCTACCAGGCTGGTACCATCACTGGAGAGGGTACTGAGAGCTAACAGGCCGGTACCATCACTGGAGAGGGTACTGAGAGCTACGAGGCTGGTACCATCACTGGAGAGGGTACTGAGAGCTAACAGGCTGGTACCATCACTGGAGAGGGTACTGAGAGCTACCAGGCTGGTACCATCACTGGAGAGGGTACTGAGAGCTACCAGGCTGGTACCATCACTGGAGAGGGTACTGGGAGCTACCAGGATGATACCATCACTGAAGAGGGCACTGAGAGCTACCAGGCTGGTACCATCACTGGAGAGGGCACTGAGAGCTACCAGGCTGGTACCATCACTGGAGAGGGCACTGAGAGCTACCAGGCTGGTACCATCACTGGAGAGGGTACTGAGAGCTACCAGGCTGGTACCATCACTGGAGAGGGTACTGAGAGCTACCAGGCTGGTACCATCACTGGAGAGGGTACTGAGAGCTACCAGGCTGGTACCATCACTGGAGAGGGCACTGAGAGCTACCAGGCTGGTACCATCACTGGAGAGGGTACTGAGAGCTACCAGGCTGGTACCATCACTGGAGAGGGTACTGAGAGCTACCAGGCTGGTACCATCACTGGAGAGGGTACTGGGAGCTACCAGGCTGGTACCATCACTGGAGAGGGCACTGGGAGCTACCAGGATGGTACCATCACTGGAGAGGGCACTGAGAGCTTCCAGGCTGGTACCATCACTGGAGAGGGCACTGAGAGCTACCAGGCTGGTACCATCACTGGAGACGGTACTGAGAGCTACCAGGATGGTACCATCACTGGAGAGGGTACTGAGAGCTACCAGGCTGGTACCATCACTGGAGAGGGTACTGAGTGCTACCAGGCTGGTACCATCACTGGAGAGGGTACTGAGAGCTACCAGGCTGGTACCATCACTGGAGAGGGTACTGAGAGCTACCAGGCTGGTACCATCACTGGAGAGGGTACTGAGAGCTACCAGGCTGGTACCATCACTGGAGAGGGTACTGAGAGCTACCAGGCTGGTACCATCACTGGAGAGGGTACTGAGAGCTACCAGGCTGGTACCATCACTGGAGAGGGTACTGAGAGCTACCAGGATGGTACCATCACTGGAGAGGGTACTGAGAGCTATCAGGCTGGTACCATCACTGGAGAGGGTACTGAGAGCTACCAGGCTGGTACCATCACTGGAGAGGGTACTGAGAGCTACCAGGCTGGTACCATCACTGGAGAGAGTACTGTGAGCTACCAGGATGGTACCATCACTGGAGAGGGTACTGAGAGCTACCAGGCTGGTACCATCACTGGAGAGGGTACTGAGAGCTACCAGGCTGGTACCATGACTGGAGAGGGTACTGAGAGCTACCAGGCTGGTACCATCACTGGAGAGGGCACTGAGAACTACCAGGCTGGTACCATCACTGGAGAGGGCACTGAGAGCTACCAGGCTGGTACCATCACTGGAGAGGGCACTGAGAGCTACCAGGCTGGTACCATCACTGGAGAGGGTACTGAGAGCTACCAGGCTGGTACCATCACTGGAGAGGGTACTGAGAGCTACCAGGCTGGTACCATCACTGGAGAGGGTACTGAGAGCTACCAGGCTGGTACCATCACTGGAGAGGGTACTGAGAGCTACCAGGCTGGTACCATCACTGGAGAGGGTACTGAGAGCTACCAGGCTGGTACCATCACTGGAGAGGGTACTGAGAGCTACCAGGCTGGTACCATCACTGGAGAGGGTACTGAGAGCTACCAGGCTGGTACCATCACTGGAGAGGGTACTGAGAGCTACCAGGCTGGTACCATCACTGGAGAGGGTACTGAGAGCTACCAGGCTGGTACCATCACTGGAGAGGGTACTGAGAGCTACCAGGCTGGTACCATCACTGGAGAGGGTACTGAGAGCTACCAGGCTGGTACCATCACTGGAGAGGGTACTGAGAGCTACCAGGCTGGTACCATCACTGGAGAGGGTACTGAGAGCTACCAGGCTGGTACCATCACTGGAGAGGGTACTGAGAGCTACCAGGCTGGTACCATCACTGGAGAGGGTACTGAGAGCTACCAGGCTGGTACCATCACTGGAGAGGGTACTGAGAGCTACCAGGCTGGTACCATCACTGGAGAGGGTACTGAGAGCTACCAGGCTGGTACCATCACTGGAGAGGGTACTGAGAGCTACCAGGCTGGTACCATCACTGGAGAGGGTACTGAGAGCTACCAGGCTGGTACCATCACTGGAGAGGGTACTGAGAGCTACCAGGCTGGTACCATCACTGGAGAGGGTACTGAGAGCTACCAGGTTGGTACCATCACTGGAGAGGGTACTGAGAGCTACCAGGCTGGTACCATCACTGGAGAGGGTACTGTGAGCTACCAGGATGGTACCATCACTGGAGAGGGTACTGAGAGCTACCAGGCTGGTACCATCACTGGAGAGGGTACTGAGAGCTACCAGGCTGGTACCATCACTGGAGAGGGTACTGAGAGCTACCAGGCTGGTACCATCACTGGAGAGGGTACTGAGAGCTACCAGGCTGGTACCATCACTGGAGAGGGTACTGAGAGCTACCAGGCTGGTACCATCACTGGAGAGGGTACTGAGAGCTACCAGGCTGGTACCATCACTGGAGAGGGTACTGAGAGCTACCAGGCTGGTACCATCACTGGAGAGGGTACTGAGAGCTACCAGGCTGGTACCATCACTGGAGAGGGTACTGAGAGCTACCAGGCTGGTACCATCACTGGAGAGGGTACTGAGAGCTACCAGGCTGGTACCATCACTGGAGAGGGTACTGAGAGCTACCAGGCTGGTACCATCACTGGAGAGGGTACTGAGAGCTACCAGGCTGGTACCATCACTGGAGAGGGTACTGAGAGCTACCAGGCTGGTACCATCACTGGAGAGGGTACTGAGAGCTACCAGGCTGGTACCATCACTGGAGAGGGTACTGAGAGCTACCAGGCTGGTACCATCACTGGAGAGGGTACTGAGAGCTACCAGGCTGGTACCATCACTGGAGAGGGTACTGAGAGCTACCAGGCTGGTACCATCACTGGAGAGGGTACTGAGAGCTACCAGGCTGGTACCATCACTGGAGAGGGTACTGAGAGCTACCAGGCTGGTACCATCACTGGAGAGGGTACTGAGAGCTACCAGGCTGGTACCATCACTGGAGAGGGTACTGAGAGCTACCAGGCTGGTACCATCACTGGAGAGGGTACTGAGAGCTACCAGGCTGGTACCATCACTGGAGAGGGTACTGAGAGCTACCAGGCTGGTACCATCACTGGAGAGGGTACTGAGAGCTACCAGGCTGGTACCATCACTGGAGAGGGTACTGAGAGCTACCAGGTTGGTACCATCACTGGAGAGGGTACTGAGAGCTACCAGGCTGGTACCATCACTGGAGAGGGTACTGTGAGCTACCAGGATGGTACCATCACTGGAGAGGGTACTGAGAGCTACCAGGCTGGTACCATCACTGGAGAGGGTACTGAGAGCTACCAGGCTGGTACCATCACTGGAGAGGGTACTGAGAGCTACCAGGCTGGTACCATCACTGGAGAGGGTACTGAGAGCTACCAGGCTGGTACCATCACTGGAGAGGGTACTGAGAGCTACCAGGCTGGTACCATCACTGGAGAGGGTACTGAGAGCTACCAGGCTGGTACCATCACTGGAGAGGGTACTGAGAGCTACCAGGCTGGTACCATCACTGGAGAGGGTACTGAGAGCTACCAGGCTGGTACCATCACTGGAGAGGGTACTGAGAGCTACCAGGCTGGTACCATCACTGGAGAGGGTACTGAGAGCTACCAGGCTGGTACCATCACTGGAGAGGGTACTGAGAGCTACCAGGCTGTACCATCACTGGAGAGGGTACTGAGAGCTACCAGGCTGGTACCATCACTGGAGAGGGTACTGAGAGCTACCAGGCTGGTACCATCACTGGAGAGGGTACTGAGAGCTACCAGGCTGGTACCATCACTGGAGAGGGTACTGAGAGCTACCAGGCTGGTACCATCACTGGAGAGGGTACTGAGAGCTACCAGGCTGGTACCATCACTGGAGAGGGTACTGAGAGCTACCAGGCTGGTACCATCACTGGAGAGGGTACTGAGAGCTACCAGGCTGGTACCATCACTGGAGAGGGTACTGAGAGCTACCAGGCTGGTACCATCACTGGAGAGGGTACTGAGAGCTACCAGGCTGGTACCATCACTGGAGAGGGTACTGAGAGCTACCAGGCTGGTACCATCACTGGAGAGGGTACTGAGAGCTACCAGGCTGGTACCATCACTGGAGAGGGTACTGAGAGCTACCAGGTTGGTACCATCACTGGAGAGGGTACTGAGAGCTACCAGGCTGGTACCATCACTGGAGAGGGTACTGTGAGCTACCAGGATGGTACCATCACTGGAGAGGGTACTGAGAGCTACCAGGCTGGTACCATCACTGGAGAGGGTACTGAGAGCTACCAGGCTGGTACCATCACTGGAGAGGGCACTGAGAGCTACCAGGCTGGTACCATCACTGGAGAGGGTACTGAGAGCTACCAGGCTGGTACCATCACTGGAGAGGGTACTGAGAGCTACCAGGCTGGTACCATCACTGGAGAGGGTACTGAGAGCTACCAGGCTGGTACCATCACTGGAGAGGGTACTGAGAGCTACCAGGCTGGTACCATCACTGGAGAGGGTACTGAGAGCTACCAGGCTGGTACCATCACTGGAGAGGGTACTGAGAGCTACCAGGCTGGTACCATCACTGGAGAGGGTACTGAGAGCTACCAGGCTGTACCATCACTGGAGAGGGTACTGAGAGCTACCAGGCTGGTACCATCACTGGAGAGGGTACTGAGAGCTACCAGGCTGGTACCATCACTGGAGAGGGTACTGAGAGCTACCAGGCTGGTACCATCACTGGAGAGGGTACTGAGTGCTATCAGGCTGGTACCATCACTGGAGAGGGTACTGAGAGCTACCAGGCTGGTACCATCACTGGAGAGGGTACTGAGAGCTACCAGGCTGGTACCATCACTGGAGAGGGTACTGAGAGCTACCAGGCTGGTACCATCACTGGAGAGGGTACCGTGAGCTACCAGGATGGTACCATCACTGGAGAGGGTACTGAGAGCTACCAGGCTGGTCCCATCACTGGAGAGGGTACTGATACTAAATGATCTGAACAGAACAAGAAAAACAATATGAATGTGTATACCTGGAGTCTACCTGGAGGGGGTTCCGGGGGATCAACGCCCCCGCGGCCTGGTCCATGACCAGACCTCGTGGTGGATCAGGGCCTGATCAACTAGGCTGTTACTGCTGGCCGCACGTAGTCCAACGTACGAACCACAGCCCAGCTGATTGTGTCCTGAGTTTAGGTATCTAACTGGAAACAATGGGATGAAACTGCGAGGCACAAGATGCAACATAAACGTATATATATGGGAAGAGTTTTTTATCAGAATTATAACAAAATATAACAAAATAAGAACTGAGAACATTTGAAGTCCCTTGACGTGTTCATCTGAAGTCCCTTGACGTGTTCATCTGAAGTCCCTTGACGTGTTCATCTGAAGTCCCTTGACGTGTTCATCTGAAGTCCCTTGACGTGTTCATCTGAAGTCCCTTGACTTGTTCATCTGAAGTCCCTTGACTTGTTCATCTGAAGTCCCTTGACGTGTTCATCTGAAGTCCCTTGACTTGTTCATCTGAAGTCCCTTGACGTGTTCATCTGAAGTCCCTTGACGTGTTCATCTGAAGTCCCTTGACGTGTTCATCTGAAGTCCCTTGACGTGTTCATCTGAAGCCCCTTGACGTGTTCATCTGAAGTCCCTTGACGTGTTCATCTGAAGTCCCTTGACGTGTTCATCTGAAGTCCCTTGACGTGTTCATCTGAAGTCCCTTGACGTGTTCATCTGAAGTCCCTTGACTTGTTCATCTGAAGTCCCTTGACGTGTTCATCTGAAGTCCCTTGACTTGTTCATCTGAAGTCCCTTGACGTGTCATCTGAAGTCCCTTGACGTGTTCATCTGAAGCCCCTTGACGTGTTCATCTGAAGCCCCTTGACGTGTTCATCTGAAGTCCCTTGACGTGTTCATCTGAAGCCCCTTGACGTGTTCATCTGAAGTCCCTTGACGTGTTCATCTGAAGTCCCTTGACGTGTTCATCTGAAGTCCCTTGACGTGTTCATCTGAAGTCCCTTGACTTGTTCATCTGAAGTCCCTTGACGTGTTCATCTGAAGTCCCTTGACTTGTTCATCTGAAGTCCCTTGACGTGTCATCTGAAGTCCCTTGACGTGTTCATCTGAAGTCCCTTGACTTGTTCATCTGAAGTCCCTTGACGTGTCATCTGAAGTCCCTTGACGTGTTCATCTGAAGTCCCTTGACGTGTTCATCTGAAGTCCCTTGACGTATTCATCTGAAGTCCCTTGACCTGTTCATCTGAAGTCCCTTGACGTGTTCATCTGAAGTCCCTTGACGTGTTCATCTGAAGTCCCTTGACGTGTTCATCTGAAGTCCCTTGACTTGTTCATCTGAAGTCCCTTGATGTGTTCATCTGAAGTCCCTTGACTTGTTCATCTGAAGTCCCTTGATGTGTTCATCTGAAGTCCCTTGACTTGTTCATCTGAAGTCTCTTAAGTTGTACTGCTCCCTCCTGTGCCTCATCCTCTCCCCCCTCTCCCCTCCCTCCCTCCCTCCCCACACAGAAATGGCACCTAAATGAGTCTGGTGAACACCTCGTGAGTGACGAATTGTGCCGCTGATTGTACACCTCATTATCGAGTGCCAGATGCTACGAGGGGCAGGGTGCCAGTGCCAGATGTCACAAGGGGAACAGGGTGCCAGTGCCAGATGTCACGAGGGAGCAGGATGACAGTGCCAGATGTCACGAGGGAGCAGGGTGCCAGTGCCAGATGTCATGAGGGGGCAGGGTGCCAGTGACAGATGTCACCAAGAGGATGACAGTGCCAGATGTCACGAGGGACAGGGTGCTAGTGCCAGATGTCACGAGGGACAGGGTGCTAGTGCCAGATGTCACGAGGGACAGGGTGCTAGTGCCAGATGTCATGAGGGACAGGGTGCTAGTGCCAGATGTCACGAGGGATAGGGTGCTAGTGCCAGATGTTACGGGGAAGCAGGATGACAGTGCCAGATGTCATCAAGAGGATGACAATGCCAGATGTCACGAGGGAACAGGATGACAGTGCCAGATGTCACGAAGGAACAGGATGACAGTGCCAGATGTCACGAGGGAAGTGAATGACAGTGCCAGATGTCATGAGGGAGAAGGATGATAGTGCCAGATGTCACGAGGGAGAAGGATGACAGTGCCAGATGTCACCAAGAGAATGACACTGCTAGATGTCACCAAGAGGATGACACTACCAAGGAGGGGTGAGAGAGCCATCGTGCCTGTGTGTGTGTGTGTGTGTGTGTGTGTGTGTGTGTGTGTGTGTGTGTGTGTGTGTGTGTGTGTGTGTGTGTGTGTGTGTGAGAGAGAGAGAGAGAGAGAGAGAGAGAGAGAGAGAGAGAGAGAGAGAGAGAGAGAGAGAGAGAGAGAGAGAGAGAGAGTGAATGAAGGGTAAACAAGGCAAGTTAGAGGAAAATAGTGCAAGACAGTAGTGAATAAGTACCAGGGAAGGCGAGTACCAAGGAAGGTGAAACTACCAGGGAAGGTGAAACTACCAGGGAAGGTGAAACTACCAGGGAAGGTGAAACTACCAGGGAAGGGGAGAGTACCAGGGAAGGTGAAAGTAACAGGGAAGGGGAGAGTACCAGGAAAGGGGAGAGTACCAGGGAAGGGGAGAGTACCAGGGAAGGGGAGAGTACCAGTGAATGGTATGAGTGCCAGAGAAGAGGAGTGCCAACAGTACGGGAGGGTGTATCTCTCATATAAAGCTAGGGTGAGGCTGGGGGGTAAGGCTGGGGGTGAGGCTGGGGGATTAGGCTGAGGGTGAGGCAAGGGGGTGAGGCTGTGGGTGAAACATCCCCAAGGTAGGAAGGCACACAGGACCCCTGCAACCACAATTAGGTGAACATAGGGAAGCGGGGGGGGGGGGTGGAAGAGGAAGAGTGTACATGTTCTGTTCATATAAGGATTTTGATATGTCATAAAGGTGACCTGTATTATTGGTAGTGTTAACCTGGGGGGAGAGAGAGAGAGACACTTGCATATTCCAGTACATCTCTGGAGACATCAGTGACCACAAGGATGGCTGGGTGTTCAGAACTTCTAAAATAAACAAGTTAAAGACACAAGCCTAGCCCGGCCAACACAAGCCTAGCCCGGCCAACACAACCTAGGCTTGTGCTGGCCTACTCAACTAGGGTGTTGCTATTGTTGTTGATAGCTCTCTGACCCACATCTCCTGGGTAATCTGGCACTTGGTGCAGATACTTGTCCCATCAGTGTTTCCGATATCCTCTGGTAAGATGTTCAACAGTCTGGGACCACGGATGTTGATACAGTGTTCTCTTATTGTGTCCACGGTGCTCCTGCTTTTCACTGGGTTTATTTTATACTCCCTCCCACATCTTTCGCTCCAGTATGTTGTTATGGCAGTGTGCAGATTTGGGACAAGACTCTTTTAATTAATGTATTATCATGTATCTCTCCTCCGCTCCAGTTAAGACTAAGTCGGTCCAGTAATTTAAATACTTTATTGACTCTATGTGGACCGTAAATGATCTTCGTATCTGTTCAGCTCTGATACCTCTCCTGCCCTGAACGGGGCCGTCAACACTGAGCAATATTGCAAATGAGAGAGCACAGGTGATTTGAATAGGGGCACTATTTCCCTTGTTTTGAAAGTTCTCATTATCCACTCTGTCATCTTCCTGGCTGTCGTGACCTTGATCTTATTGTCTTCTTTGAAAGAAAGGTCAGCTGACATAATTACTCCCAGGTCTTTCACGTGTTCATTTCGTTCTATTTGACGATTCTCTTGAGTTTTGTGTACAGTATTCCTTTTGATTTCATTCTTTCCATACCTAAGCAGCTGGAACTTATCACCACTGAACGTCATGTTGTTCTCCACTGCCCACTGGAAAACACAACTTTTATCTTCCTGTAATTTTTCAGTGTCTTATACCGAAGTGACTTATATGCTAATTTTAGTGTCATCTGCAAATAATACAAAACTGTGACGGGTGTTTTTATCCATGTCTGCTATAAGGATAAGAAACAGGAGAGGTGCCAGGACAGTGCCTTGGGGAACCGAGCTTTTTACCTCTCTGATGCGAAGGAGAGAACAGGCACTGCATCATGCTAGGAAACAGGAACCGTATCATGCCAGGAAACAACAAAAACTGTATCATACTAGGTAACTACAGTTCCAGGAACTGCATCATGCTAGATAACAACAGGACCTGTATCACGCTAGGAAACAACAGGACCTGTATCACGCTAGGAAACAACAGGACCTGTATCACGCTAGGAAACAAGAACGTTTCCGGTCATCTTGGCATGATAACAGCTTCTGTTATCATGCCCACGGACGCTCAAACTGATCGTACAGTCATTCACACGATAAATTGCTGGTGCACAGTACACCAGCCAGTCAAACTAGCTGCTGGTGCACTCAACAAATGTCACGTGACTCACCCCTTGGTGAGTCACTCAGGACTGTGTGAGTCATTATACTCACTACAAGTGCGTCCATGTACTCACTAAGTACATTATTATTCTTATTGTCAAGACGATCTAATGTACAGTATGCGAGAGAGAGAGAGAGAGAGAGAGAGAGAGAGAGAGAGAGAGAGAGAGAGAGAATGGGGATGGACAAAGAGTAACGGGGTTAACGGGGAGGGAGGAAATGGGAAGAGTTGGGGAAGGAGTGGAGAGGGAGGAGAGAAGGGGAACGAAAGGGAGGGAGGAAAGGGAAGGAGGGGAGACACAGCTGGGTGGGAAGGGTGAGAGACCCAAATAAACACAGCCATAAGTATACAAACCCATAGTGCAAGCGAGAAGGGTATGAGGGTGCCCCCTTGATGCTGGGTATATGCCCTTTCCTGTTGGGTACTCCTTAATGCTTCCTGGGATACTCATTGATTCTCCCTAAAAAAATTCCTTGATTTTCTAGGGTGAGGGGGGGGGAGGGGTGTTCCTTGAGACTCCCGGGTTATTCCTCAAGTGCTTCTTGAGCTGCTCCTTGAAGCTGCTAATGGTACAGAGATCACTTACGACTCACACAGAGCCAACACAGCATATAAATTACTGGGAACACCTCAGAGATATATGATAATATATACCTGGAGGTTACCTGGAGGTTATTCCGGGGATCAACGCCCCCGCGGCCCGGTCCATGACCAGGCCTCCCGATGGATCAGGGCCTGATCAACTAGGCTGTTACTGCTGGCCGCACGCAGTCCGACGTACGAGCCACAGCCCGGCTGATCCGGCACTAACTTTAGGTATCTGTCCAGCTCTCTCTTGAAGGCAGCCAGGGGTTTATTGGCAATTCCCCTAATGCTTGATGGGAGGCTGTTGAACAGTTTTGGGCCCCGGACACTTATGGTGTTTTCTCTTAGTGTACCAATGGCGCCCCTACTTTTTATTGGGGGCATTTTGCATCGCCTGCCCAGTCTTTTACTTTCGTAGGGAGTGATTTCTGTGTGCAGATTTGGGACCATTCCTTCCAAGATTTTCCAAGTGTAGATTATGATATATCTCTCCCTCCTGCGTTCCAACGAGTACAAGTCAAGTGCTTCCAAGCGTCCCCAGTAGTTAAGGTGCTTGACAGAACTTATACGTGCAGTAAAGGATCTCTGTACACTCTCTAGATCTGCGATTTCACCTGCTTTGTATGGAGATGTTAATGTACAGCAGTATTCCAGCCTAGAGAGAACAAGTGATTTGAAAAGGATCATCATGGGCTTGGCATCTCTCGTTTTGAAAGTTCTCATTATCCATCCTATCATTTTCTTTGCACGTGCGATCGTGGCACTGTTGTGATCCTTGAAAGTGAGATCCTCAGACATTACTACTCCCAGGTCCCTTACATTATTTTTCCGCTCTATTGTATGGCCGGAGTCAGTAGTATACCTGGAAAGTACTTGAGGGTTTGGTCCCAAATCTGCACACTGCCATAACAGCATACTGGAGCGAGAGATATGGGAGGAAGTGTAAAATAAACCCAGTGGAAAGCAGAGGCACCGTGGGTACAATAAGAAAACACTGTATCAACATCCGTGGTCCAAGACTGTTGAAGATATCAGAAACTCTGCTGGAACAAGTGTAGAAGTCTTCAAGAGGAAACTGGACAAGTATCTTCGCCAGGTGCCAGATCAACCAGGCTGTGATAAATATGTGGGACAGAGGGCTACCAGCAGCAATAGCCTAGGTGACCAGGCCAGGACCAGACAACCGTGGCCCAAGGACCAGGTTGCCGGAGTGGGAAAACTCTCGAAACCCGTCAAAGGAACATCAAAGGCAAAAGGTGACCCTCCTGGTGAGGACAGCTGGGTCGCAGGCACCACAGACACCAAAACTAGAGAATATATTCCATAAATCATAGCTCCACCTCTTTAACATAATGTACCATGCAGAGAGATATGTGTAAAAAAAAAAAAACAGGCCTCTGTTTACCTCTTGGGCTTATCTACATATCAGCCGTTGCTAACTAAAGCAATTTGGTGGTGGAGTCACCTTCCTATCTCCGGGTGATTGAGAGAGACTGCCAGAGAAACAGGTTTGTGTCTCGCTCCTGTGTGTCATATTTCACGCTGGGCGTCACAATGCCTCGCTGAACGCCTCTACAGCGAGAGAATCATATAAACATACCCGCATACCCCACCCTGGTGGTTCAATAAACGAAATGAACGCTGGCTAGTGGGACTTGAAGCGTGTGGGCCGCCAATATCGGTGGCCTCTAATAGCATTAGAGTGGGATTGGATGCCAATCTGGACAACAACAACACAGTCCCAACACTGTATCAGCGAGGCAGAGCGTCAGCCCGGTGACACGGGTCCTGATCCGCCTCCCAGGATTAATGTGCGACTGGATCCTCTCTCAGATAGTGTCAGTGGGGCCAGGGTGCTGCTCCTTCGCTCCTTATTGACTGCCAACACCAGGCTGCTCCAGTTACTTATTCTTTTTTGTTACGTCGTTGAATTTACAAGGTAGGACCTGTCACCCTACCTCGGCTAATTCAGAGCCTAGTCTTATCAAGGCTACGGATGCCACCCACAACAGTCGACTAACACCTTGGTACCTATTTAACTGATTGGTGAACAGGAGCAGCATAAGTGACGAAACTTACATTCAAGAGGTAAGCCAACTCAGGATTAAACCCAGGTTCTGAGGTTGTAAGTTTGGAGGTTTCAAACCTTTCGACTGCACCTGGGTCACCACCTGTATAGTAACACCAGGATTACACCAGTCTCTGTATCACACAAACTCTCAGTGTATACCCTGCATATTTCCACTGAAGTCAAATACCCTCTTCAATAAAAGGTATATTTATGTATATATATGTCGTGCTGAATAGGTAAAACTGGCCTAAATGGCAACGCTCTTCTTGCCGCTAAATGAAATTGTGCTTGTTATAATAAAGACAGGTAAGTTTTCTAAGGTTCTTTAGGGACAAATTTTTTTTATTTTTCATTAATATAAACGAAAAATATATCTTTAAACGTACAAGAGAAAATTTTAGAAAGGACTTAATTTTAAACGAGTTCTTGCTAATTGACCAGTTTTACCTATTCGGCACGACATATATATATATATATATATATATATATATATATATATATATATATATATATATATATATATATATATATATATATATATATATTTAGCAGGATTCAAGGACGTTACCAACAGACTCCTCAAAACAGTTCCTGATCAGCCGGCTTGTAGTGCATACACTGAACTATGGACAGTAACAGCCTGATGGATCAGGCCAGCAACCTAGAGGCCTGGTCTGGGACCGTGCCACGGGGGCCTTGACCCCCGGAAGCCACTCCAGGTAGAGCAGTAGGCACTTCTCACCCTCCCCAGTAGTCACCCCACCCTCACATTAGTCACACCTTACCCCCAGTAGTCACCCTAGTAGTCGCACCACCAGTAGTCACTTGCCAGTAGTCACCCCAGTAGTCGCACCAGCAGTCAAACCCCCAGCAGTCACCCTTCCAGTAGTCACACCAGCAATCCCACCCTAATAGTCACCCCTCACCCCAATAGTCACCCCAGTAGTCACCCCTCACACCCGTAGTCACCCCTCACCCCCAGTAGTCACCCCACCAGTACTGGAGAACACTATGATATGGCCTTGGATGCAGTGTAAGAAAATCAGATTGCAGATGTAATATACACAGACTTTGCAAAAGCGTTTGACAAATACGATCATGGCGTAATAGCCCATAAAATACGTGCTAAAGGAATAACTGGGAAAGTGGGGAGATGGATCTTCAACTTCCTAACCAATCGAACACAAAGAGTAGTGGTCAACAGAATTAAATCGGAAGCTGCCAAAGTGAAAAGCTTCGTTCCACAAGGCACAGTACTCGCCCCCATCCTGTTCTTCATCCTCATATCAGACTTAGAGAGATATGTAATCCACAGCACCGTGTAATCCTCTGCAGACTATACTAGGATCTGCATGAGACTGTCATCTATTGAGGACGCGGTTAACCTCCAAGAAGATATAAACCAAGTTTACAATGGGCAACGGAAAACAATGTGATGTTCAGTAAGGACAAATTCCAACTACTCCGTTATGGAAAACTGGAGATAATAACTAGAACAGAGTATACTACAAACTCTGATCATACAATAGCGCGGAAAAATAATGTGAGGGACCTGGGAGTGGTAATGTCTGAGGATCTCACTTTCAAGGATCACAACAGTGCCACGATCACAACTGCAAAGAAAATGATAGGATGGATAATGAGAACGTTCAAAACAAGAGATGCCAAGCCAATGATGATCCTTTTCAAATCACTTGCTCTCTCTAGGCTGGAATACTGCTGTACATTAACATCTCCGTTCAAAGCAGGTAAAACTGCAGATCTAGAGAGTGTACAGAGAGCCTTTACTGCACATATAAATTCCGTCAAACACCTTAACTACTGGGAACGCTTGGAAGCACTTGACTTGTACTCGTTGGAACGCAGGAGAGAGACATCATAATCTACACATGGAAAATCTTGGAAGGAATGGTCCCAAAGCTGCGGTACACTAAGAGAAAACACCACAAGTGTCCGGGGCCCAAGACTGTTCAACAGCCTCCCACCAAGCATAAAGGGAATTACCAATAAACCCCTGGCTGCCTTCAAGAGGGAGCTGGACAGATGCCTAAAGTCAGTGCCGGATCAGCCGGGCTGTGGTTCGTAAACCATACCCCCGGCCGGGATTGAACCCGCGGTCATAGAGTCTCAAAACTCCAGCCCGTCGCGTTGGACTACGTGCGGCCAGCAGTAACAGCCTGGTTGCTCAGGCACTGATTCACCGGGAGGCCTGGTCGTGAACCGGGCCGCGGGGGCGTTGATCCCCGGAATAACCTCCAGGTAGACTCCAGGTAGGTAGTCAACCCTCAGTAGTCACACAAGCAGTCACACCCCAGTAGTTACCCCTCATCCCCAGTAGTCACCTCTCACCCCCTCATCCCCAGTAGTCACCCCTCACCCCCCAGTAGTCGGCACTCATCCCCAGTAGTCACCCCTCACACCCCAGTAGTCACCCCTCATCCCCAGTAGTCACCCCCTCACCCCCAGTAGTCACCCCCTCACCCCCCAGTAGTCGGCCCTCATCCCCAGTAGTCACCCCTCACCCCCAGTAATCACCCCTTACCCTCAGTAGTCGGCCCTCATCCCCAGTAGTCACCCCTCACCCCATCATCCCCAGTAGTCACCCCTCATTCCCAATAGTCACTCCTCACCCCCAGTAATCACCCCTCACTCCCAGTAGTCAACCCTCCCAGTAGTCACCTCTCACTCCCAGTAGTCACCTCTCACTCCCAGTAGTCACCCCTCACTCCCAGTAGTCACCCCTCACCCCACTAGTCACCCCTCACTCCCAGTAGTCACCCCTCACTCCCAGTAGTCACCTCTCACTCCCAGTAGTCACCCCTCACACCCAGTAGTCACCCCTCACTCCCAGTAGTCACTCCTCACCCCCAGTAGTCACCCCTCATCCCCAGTAGTCACCCCTCATCCCCAGTAGTCACCCCTCACTCCCAGTAGTCACCCCTCACTCCCAGTAGTCACCTCTCACTCCCAGTAGTCACCCCTCACTCCCAGTAGTCACCCCTCACCCCCAGTAGTCACCCCTCACTCCCAGTAGTCACCCCTCACTCCCAGTAGTCACCTCTCACTCCCAGTAGTCACCTCTCACTCCCAGTAGTCACCTCTCACTCCCAGTAGTCACCCCTCACTCCCAGTAGTCACCCCTCACTCCCAGTAGTCACCTCTCATCCCCAGTAGTCACCCCTCATCCCCAGTAGTCATCCTGTCATACGGGTTCGATAACGTGGATGGGGTAATAACACTCACGTAGGCTGGTTAGTACGTATAATTATAACTATAATTATAACGGAAAGTATGGGAAGCAGCATCAGCCGCCCTGCCTCTCTCTGCTCTCTATCTCAGACTGACCCACCAGTGCCTAGGGGTGAGCGGTGTTCAAAAACATGCTATGGTCAGCAGCAACGTGGATAACAGTCAGTGATTCACACAGACGGTTGGTAGTGAGTCATCTACTGGTAACTGGTTACTGGTAACTGGTACTACTGAGAGCTCAGCGATGCTAACATATGTCGTCCTGACATACAGCTAATACAAACTAGAGACGGCAGGTGTATGGCTTGGGCTGATTCTATACAATGTCAAAGTACACAACAATTGAACATTACACAATACACAAATAACCCGCACATAAAAGAGAGAAGCTTACGACGACGTTTCGGTCCCACTTGGACCATTTACAAAGTCGCACTAACCAGAAGTGGAGCAGGACGGCTATATATAGGCAGGAAGAGGTGGAGATGGTAGTAGTAGTACGTCTACGATAGGGATGTCCGGGTGTTGCACATGTGTCTTAATTTCATCTTGTCGGTATTATATACCATTCTTGTACTACTACTACCTCCACCTCTTCCTGCCTACATATAGCCGTCCTTCTCCACTTTTGGTTAGTGTGACTTTGTAAATGGCCCACGTCGGACCGAAACGTCGTCGTAAGCTTCTCTCTTTTATGTGCGGGTTATTTGTGTATCGTTCCAGTCACGGTACTGTGCCTTTTTTTGTTACTAATTGAACATTATAACATAAGGAGAATATTGGAATGGAAGCTTACATAATTGACTATAATGAAACTGACTATAATGAAACTTACTGTAATGAAACTGTGATGCATTATAAGGTATAATATAGCACAACTCATAGAATGAGACTCAACGTTGGGATTACACAACAGAAGTGATAAAAAAAAAATTTGATCGATCGATCTGTATTCATGTGATCTACGGATTCTGAGGAAGAAATATATACAAAGAGAGAAGTGTTTAACAGAAAGGCAGATTCTGTGCACTCAAATCTAGACTGTTAACTCTCAGAATTCGGAGAGAACGTGAACACAAAAAAAAATTCTTAAATACTGATAAGTTGATACTGTAATTATTCATCTATACAGGTTATTTATATTTAACCCCAACTCTGCTAGGGTGAGATTGATATATGCAGAATGGGTGTCATCTCTGGGAGGATCAAACTCTGTTGCACTGGCTAACTCATGCTGTGTTTGAGGCAAATCTGAATTGGTAGTTACAAATGATACTTGAGGATTTCTCAATACCTGTCATGTACGTAGGGAGGTTAGGTTAGGTAAGGTTCGTCAGGAAACAGGACAAATGTTTCCTGACGCGGGTCTTAGTCAGATGATGACCCGCCTTTGGAGCTTTTGGTCATCTGACCGAGGCCTTCCGCTGGCTTACCGGTCCACCCCTTTAAAAATTATGGTCATTTATAACCATTTACAGTAGTGTACGTAGGGAATAACGACATTCAGGTTGATTGATCGTCTGACTGATTCTCAGAGGTAGAGAGTACAGGATCAGGAGGATTGTCAGTCTGTCACATTAGTCTGGGTTGGAACATCATTATCATCACATACTAACTTCATATGATCTAAATGCGATTCTTTATACTGACCAGTACTAATTTCTCTAACCTTATACTTATTACCAGTGATGTGTTCAACTACTCGATAAGGACCAACAAACTTTTGATCAAGCTTTGGCATTGCAGACGTTTTGTTAAAGTTAGTCAGCATAACTCTCGAACATACTTTGATTTTGGATGGCTTTGCTCGAGTGTTTGCGACTCTTGTAAATTCTGCTGCTGATTTATGAAGTGTTTCACGGATTCTTCTAAAGACGCTTTGAGCTAAGCTGGTACGAGTTGCTATGAAATCATCAGGGTTGTAATTTGGTTTCGGATTAGAATATAACAACTCATAAGGCAAACGTTTATCTACACCGTACAATGCATAATGTGGAGTGTCACCTATAGAAACATTGTAAGCAGATTTTATAGCACTGCACATCAGGTACAACTTCATCCCAAGTTTCACTGTTGGGATTGATAGTGGCTCTCAAGACATCAAGTACTTTCTTATTGGTTCGTTCCGCTAACCCATTGCTGGCAGAATGATGAGGAACAATGGTGGATTTAGAGATCTTGTACAAGGTACACAAATTTTCAAGAATCTCATTACAGAATTCACCTCCATTATCTGTTACTAGGGACTTAGGGGTGGTGTGCCTGCAGATAATGCGTTCTTTAAACGCTTTAGCTACTGTCTCGGCAGTCTTATCTGCAATAGGAACTAACTCACAATATCTGGTGAAATGGTCTACCATAACACACAGATGTTTGTTGCCCTGAAGGGAACATTGGAAATTAGTTAACAAACCTAACGCAACTCTTTCCCACGGTTCGCTAGTAGTTGGATACACCTGGATTGGATTAGCACCATTAGCATTACCTTTATGTTGCATGCAGACACTACATTTCTTAACATACTCAGAAATATCAGTTGCAATACGAGGCCAAAAGTATTTCAATCTGGCTTGTTTTACTGAACGATCCATACCAGGGTGCGCAACACCTGGTACATCGTGAACCACGCCTCACCCCCAGTAGTCACCCCTCATCCCCAGTAATTACCCCTCACCCCCAGTAGTCACCCCTCAACCCCAGTAATTACCCCTCACCCCCAGTAGTCACTCATCTCCAGTAGTCATCCCTCATCCCAAGTAGTCACCCCTTCATCCCCAGTAGTCACCCCTCACTCCCAGTACTCACCCCTCATCCCCAGTAGTCACTCCTCATCCCCAGTAGTCAACTCTCATCCCCAGTAGTCACTCCTCACTCCCAGTAGTCACCCCTCCCAGTTGTCACCCCTCACCCCCAGTAGTCACCCCTCACCCCCAGTAGTCACCTCTTATCCCCAGTAGTCACAGCTCATCACCAGTAGTCACCCCTCATCCCCAGTAGTCACCCCTCACTCCCAGTAGCCACCCCTCACTCCCAGTTATCACCCCTCACCCCCAGTAGTCACCCCTCATCCCCAATAGTCACCCCTCGCCCCCAGTAGTCATCCCTCATCCCCAGTAGTCACTCCTCACACCCAGTAGTCACCCCTCGCCCCCAGTAGTCATCCCTCATCCCCAGTAGTCACCCCTCATCCCCAGGAGTCACCCCTCATCCCCAGTAATCACCCCTCATCCCCAGTAGTCACCCCTCATCCCCAGGAGTCACCCCTCATCCCCAGTAATCACCCCTCATCCCCAGTAGTCACCCTTCACTCCCAGTAGTCAACCTTCATTCCCAGTAGTCACCCCTCACTCCCAGTAGTCACCCCTCACCCCCAGTAGTCACCCCTCACTCCCAGTAGTCACCCCTCACCCCCAGTAGTCACCCCTCACCCCCAGTAGTCACCATTCCCAGTAGTCACCCCTCACTCCCCGTAGTCACCCCTCCCAGTAATCACCCCTCACTCCCAGTAGTCACCCCTCACCCCCAGTAGTCACCCCTCACTCCCAGCAGTCACCCCTCGCAGTAGTCACCCCTCACTCCCAGTAGTCACCCCTCACTCGCAGTAGTCACCCCTCACTCCCAGTAGTCACCCCTCACTCCCAGTAGTCACCCCTCACCCCCAGTAGTCAACCCTCACTCCCAGTAAACACCCCTCACTCCCAGTAGTCACTCCTCACCCCCAGTAGTCACCCCTCACTCCCAGCAGTCACCCCTCGCAGTAGTTACCCCTCACTCCCAGTAGTCACCCCTCACTCCCAGTAGTCACCCCTCACCCGCAGTAGTCACCCATCACTCCCAGTAGTCACCCCTCACCCCCAGTAGTCACCCCTCACCCCCAGTAGTCACCCCTCACTCCCAGTAGTCACCCCTCCCAGTAATCACCCCTCACTCCCAGTAGTCACCCCTCACTCCCAGAAGTCACCCCTCGCAGTAGTCACCCCTCACTCCCAGTAGTCACCCCTCACTCCCAGTAGTCACCCCTCACCCGCAGTAGTCACCCCTCACTCCCAGTAGTCACCCCTCACTCCCAGTAGTCACCCCTCACCCCCAGTAGTCACCCCTCACTCCCAGTAATCACCCCTCACTCCCAGTAGTCACTCCTCACCCCCAGTAGTCACCCCTCACTCCCAGCAGTCACCCCTCGCAGTAGTTACCCCTCACTCCCAGTAGTCACCCCTCACTCCCAGTAGTCACCCCTCACCCGCAGTAGTCACCTCTCACTCCCAGTAGTCACCCCTCACTCCCAGTAGTCACCCCTCACTCCCGGTAGACACCTCTCACCCCCAATAGTCACCCCTCACTCCCAGTAGTCCCCCATCACTCCCAGTAGTCACCCCTCACCACCAGTAGTCACCCCCTCACTCATAGCAGTCACCCCTCGCAGTAGTCACCCCTCACTCCCAGTAGTCACCCCTCACCCCCAGTAGTCACCCCTCACTCCCAGTAGTCACCCCTCACTCCCAGTAGTCACCCCTCACCCCAGTAGTCACCCCTCACTCCCAGGAGTCATGTCATGTGGGTTTTCGATACGTGGATGGGTAAAAATACTCACGTAGGCTGGTAGTACGTATAATATATAACGGGAAGTATGGGAAGCGCCAACAGCCGACCTGTCTCTCTCTGCTAGCTAACTACGACTGACCCATAGTGCCTACAGGTGAGGGTGTTTGAAATCCTGCTATGGTCAGCAGCAATATGAATACAGTCAATGATTCACACAGGCGGTTGGTAGTGAGTCATCTACTGGTACACTGGTTACTGGTAACTGGTTGCTAGGAACTGGTACTACTACTGAGAGCTCGGCGACGCTAACGTATGTCGTCCCGACATACAACTAATACAAACTAGCGACGGCAGGTGTACGGCTTTGGCTGATTCTATACAATGTCAAAGTACACAACAATTGAACATTATAACATACATAAGTAGAACATTGGAAGGGAAGCTTACATAATTGAAACTGTAATAAAACTGTAATGCAATACAAGGTATAATATAGCACAACTCATCAAATGAAACTCAACGTTGAGATTACACAATAGAAGTGATAAAAAAAAAATTGATCGATCGATCTGTATTCATGTGATCTACGGATTCTGAGGAAGAAATATATACAAAGAAAGAAGTGTTTAACAGAAAGGCAGGTTCAGTGCACTCAAATCTAGACTGTTAACTCTCAGAATTCGGAGAGAACGTGAACACAAAAAAAAAAAAAATTCTTGAATACTGATAAGTTGATACTGTAATTATTCATCTATACAGGTTATTTACATTTAACCCCAACTCTGCTAGGGTAAGATTGACATATGCAGAATGGGTGTCATCTCTGGGAGGATCAAACTCTGTTGCACTGGCTAACTCATGCTGTATTTGAGGCAAATCTGAATTGGTAGTTACAAATGATAATTGAGGATTTCTCAATACCTGTCGTGTACGTAGGGAATAACGACATTCAGGTTGATCGTCTGACTGAGTATCAGAGGAAGCGAGTACAGGATCAGGAGGATTGTCAGAGTCTGTCACATTAGTCTGGGTTGGAACATCATTATCATCACATACTAACTTCATATGATCTAAATGCGATTCTTTATACTGACCAGTACTAATTTCTCTAACCTTATACTTATTACCAGTGATATGTTCAACTACTCGATAAGGACCAACAAACTTTTGATCAAGCTTTGGCATTGCAGACGTTTTGTTAAAGTTAGTCAGCATAACTCTCGAACCTACTTTGATTTTGGATGGCTTTGCTCGAGTGTTTGCGACTCTTGTAAATTCTGCTGTTGATTTATGAAGTGTTTCACGGATTCTTCTAAAAACACTTTGAGCTAAGCTGGTACGAGTTGCTATGAAATAATCAGGGTTGTAATTTGGTTTCGGATTAGAATATAGCAACTCATAAGGCAAACGTTTATCTACACCGTACAATGCATAATGTGGAGTGTCACCTATGGAAACATTGTAAGCAGAATTTATAGCACACTGCACATCAGGTATAACTTCATCCCAAGTTTCACTGTTGGGATTGATAGTGGCTCTCAAGACATCAAGTACTTTCTTATTGGTATGTTCCGCTAACCCATTGCTGGCAGAATGATGAGGAACAATGGTGGATTTAGAGATCTTGTACAAGGTACACAAATTTTCAAGAATCTCATTACAGAATTCACCTCCATTATCTGTTACTAGGGACTTAGGGGTGGTGTGCCTGCAGATAATGCGTTCTTTAAACGCTTTAGCTACTGTCCCGGCAGTCTTATCTGCAATAGGAACTAACTCACAATATCTGGTGAAATGGTCTACCATAACACATAGATGTTTGTTGCCCTGAAGGGAACATTGGAAATTAGTTAACAAACCTAACGCCACTCTTTCCCACGGTTCGCTAGTGGTTGGATACACCTGGATTGGATTAGGACCATTAGCATTACCTCTATGTTGCATGCAGACACTACATTTCTTAACATACTCAGAAATATCAGTTGCCATACGAGGCCAAAAGTATTTCAATCTGGCTTGTTTTACTGAACGATCCATACCAGGGTGCGCAACACCTGGTACATCGTGAACTAGCTGTAAGGCTACATTCAATAGCGACTGTGGAATTACTAAATGGTATACTCTTCTGCTAGGAGTACCCAACTCGGCTGTTCGATCCAGTAATTCTTGGTTCATGACAAAGTCACTGATGGGTGCTGGTGGCTTCACAGTCAGAATAAGATCTTCCTGGAGCAGGAATCGAATCACACCAGACAGCATGGGATCTGTTCGTTGAGTATTCTTTACAGTCAAACCTCACCGCCAGTAGTCACCCCTCACTCGCAGCAGTCACCCCTCACTCCCAGTAGTCATCTCTCACTCCCAGTAATCACCCCTCACCCCCAGTAGTCACCCCTCACTCCCAGTAGTCACTCCTCACTCCCAGTAGTCACCCCTCACCCCCAGTAGTCACCTCTCACTCCAAGCAGTCACCCCTCACTCCCAGCAGTCACCCCTCACCCCCAGTAGTCACCCCTCACTCCCAGGAGTCACCCCTCACTCCCAGTAGTCACCCCTCACTCCCAGTAGTCACCCCTCAACCCCAGTAGTCACCCCACACTCCCAGCAGTCACCCCTCACCCCCAGTAGTCACCCCTCACCCCCAGTAGTCCCCCCTCTCCCCAGTAGTCACCCCTCAGTTCCAGCAGTCACCCCTCACTCCCAGTAGTCACCCCTCACCCACAGTAGTCACCCCTCACCCCCATTAGTCACCCCTCACTCCCAGCAGTCACCGTTCACCGCCAGTGGTCACGCCTCACCCCCAGTAGTCACCCCTCACTCCCAGTAGTCACCCCTCACCCCCAGTAACCCCTCACTCCCAGTAGTCACCCCTCACTCCCAGTAGTCACCCCTCACCCCCAGTAGTCACCCCTCACTCCTAGTCACCCCTCACTCCCAGTAGTCACCCCTCACCCTCAGCAGTCACCCCTCACTCCCAGCAGTCACCCCTCACCCCCAGCAGTCACCCCTCACTCCCAGTAGTCACCCCTCACTCCCAGTAGTCACCCCTCACCCCCAGCAGTCACCCCTCACTCCCAGTAGTCACCCCTCATTCCCAGTAGTCACCCCTCCCAGCAGTCACCCCTCACTCCTAGCAGTCACCCCTAACTCCTAGTAGTCACCCCTCACTCCCAGCAGTCACCCTTCACTCCCAGCAGTCACCCCTCACTCCCAGTAGTCACTTCTCACTCCCAGTAGTCACCCCTCACTCCCAGTAGTCACCGCTCACCCCCAGTAGTCACCGCTCACCCCCAGTAGTCACCCCTCACTCCCAGTAGTCACCCCTCACTCCCAGTAGTCACCCCTCACTCCCAGTAGTCACCCCTCACCCCCAGTAGTCACCCCTCACTCCCAGTAGTCACCCTTCACTCCCAGTAGTCACCCTTCACCCCCAGTAGTCACCCCTCACTCCCAGTAGTCACCCCTCACTCCCAGTAGTCACCCCTAACTCCCAGTAGTCACCCCTCACTCCCAGCAGACACCCTTCATCCCCAGTAGTCACCCCTCACTCCCAGTAGTCACCCCTCACTCCCAGTAGTCACCCCTCACTCCCAGTAGTCACCCCTCACTCCCAGCAGACACCCTTCACTCCCAGTAGTCACCCCTCACTCCCAGTAGTCACCCCTCACTCCCAGTAGTCACGACTCACTCCCAGTAGTCACCCCTCACTCCCAGTAATCACCCCTCACTCCCAGTAGTCACCCCTCACTCGCAGTAGTCACCCCTCACTCCCAGTAGTCACCCCTCACCCCCAGTAGTCACCTCTCACCCCCAGTAGTCACCCTTCACTCCCAGCAGTCACCCTTCACCCCCAGTAGTCACCCTTCACCCTCAGTAGTCACCCTTCACCCTCAGTAGTCACCCCTCACTCCCAGTAGTCACCCTTCACCCCCAGTAGTTACCCCTCACTCCCAGTAGTCACCCCTCACTCCCAGTAGTCACCCCTCATCCCAAGTAGTCACCCCTCATCTCCAGTAGTCACCCCTCACCTCAGTAGTCACCCCTCACTTCCAGCAGTCACCCCTCACTCCCAGTAGTCACCCCCACCCCCATTAGTCACCCCTCACTCCCAGCAGTCACTCCTCACTCCCAGTAGTCACCCTTCACCCCCAGTGGCCACACCTCACCCCCAGTAGTCACCCCTCATTCCCAGTAGTCACCTCTCACTCCCAGTAGTCACCCCTCACCCCCAGTAGTCACCCCTCACTCCCAGTAGTCACCCCTCACCCCCAGTAGTCACCCCTCACACCCAGTAGTCACCCCTCACCCCCAGTAGGCACCCCTCACCCCCAGTAGTCACCCCTCACTCCCAGTAGTCACCCCTCACTCCCAATAGTCACCCCTCACTCCCAACAGTCACCCCTCACTCCCAACAGTCACCCCTCACTCCCAGCAGTCACCCCTCACCCCCAGCAGTCACCCCTCACCCCCAGCAGTCACCCCTCACTCCCAGTAGTCACCACTCACTCCCAGTAGTCACCCCTCACACCCAGCAGTCACCCCACACTCCCATCAGTCACCCCTCACTCCCAGTAGTCACCCCTCACTCCCAGCAGTCACCCCTCACTACCAGCAGCCACCCCTCACTCCCAGCAGTCACCCCTCACTCCCAGTAGTCACCTCTCACTCCCAGTAGTCACCCCTCACTCCCAGTAGTCACCCCTCACTCGCGGTAGTCACCCCTCACTCCCAGTAGTCACCCCTCACTCCCAGTAGTCACCCCTCACCCCCAGTAGTCACCTCTCACCCCCAGTAGTCACCCCTCACTCCCAGCAGTCACCCTTCACCCCCAGTAGTCACCCTTCACCCCCAGTAGTCACCCTTCACTCCCAGTAGTCACCCCTCACCCTCAGCAGTCACCCCTCACTCCCAGTAGTCACCCCTCACTCCCAGTAACCCCTCAATCCCCAGTAGTCACCCCTCACTCCCAGCAGTCACCCCTCACCCCCAGTAGTCACCCCTCACTCCGAGTAGTCACCCCTCACCCCCAGTAGTCACTCCTCACCCCCAGTAGTCACTCCTCACTTCCAGCAGTCACCCCACACTCCCAGTAGTCACCCCTCACCCCCATTAGTCACCCCTCACTCCCAGCAGTCACTCCTCCCAGTAGTCACCTTTCACCCCCAGTGGTCACGCCTCACCCCCAGGAGTCAGCCCTCACTCCCAGTAGTCACCCCTCACTCCCAGTAGTCACCCCTCACCCCCAGTAGTCACCCCTCACCCCCAGTAGTCACCCCTCACTCCCAGTAGTCACCCCTCACCCCCAGTAGTCACCTCTCACCCCCAGTAGTCACCCTTCACTCCCAGCAGTCACCCTTCACCCCCAGTAGTCACCCTTCACCCTCAGTAGTCACCCTTCACCCTCAGTAGTCACCCCTCACTCCCAGTAGTCACCCTTCACCCCCAGTAGTTACCCCTCACTCCCAGTAGTCACCCCTCACTCCCAGTAGTCACCCCTCACCCCCAGTAGTCACCCCTCAACCCCCAGTAGTCACCCCTCACCCCCAGTAGTCACCTCTCACCCCCAGTAGTCACCCTTCACTCCCAGCAGTCACCCTTCACCCCCAGTAGTCACCCTTCACCCTCAGTAGTCACCCTTCACTCCCAGTAGTCACCCCTCACTCCCCGTCACCCCTCAACCCCCAGTAGTCGCCTCTCATCCCAAGTAGTCACCCCTCATCTCCAGTAGTCACCCCTCACCTCAGTAGTCACCCCTCACTTATAGCAGTCACCCCTCACTCCCAGTAGTCACCCCCACCCCCAGCAGTCACTCCTCACTCACAGTAGTCACCCTTCACCCCCAGTGGCCACACCTCACCCCCAGTAGTCACCCCTCACTAGCAGTAGTCACCCCTCACTCCCAGTCACCCCTCACCCCCAGTAGTCACCCCTCACTCCCAGTCACCCATCACCACCAGTAGTCACCCCTCACTCCCAGTAGTCACCAATCACTCCCAGTAGTCACCCCTCACCCCCAGTAGTCACCCCTCACTCCCAGTAGTCACCCCTCACTCCCAGTAGTCACCCCTCACTCCCACAAGTCACCCCTCACCCCCAGCAGTCACCCCTCACCCCCAGGAGTCACCCCTCACTCCCAGTAGTCACACCTCACTCCCAGTAGTCACCCCTCACACACAGCAGTCACCCCTCATTCCCAGTAGTCACCCCTTACTCCCAGCAGTCACCCCTCACTCCCAGCAGTCACCCCTCACTACCAGCAGCCACCCTTCACTCCCAGCAGTCACCCCTCACTCCCAGTAGTCACCTCTCACTCCCAGTAGTCACCCCTCACTCCCAGTAGTCACCCCTCACTCCCAGTAGTCACCCCTCACTCCCAGTAGTCACCCCTCACCCCCAGTAGTCACCTCTCACCCCCAGTAGTCACCCCTCACCCCCAGTAGTCACCTCTCACCCCCAGTAGTCACCCCTCACTCCCAGCAGTCACCCTTCACCCTTAGTAGTCACCCTTCACCCTCAGTAGTCACCACTCACTCCCAGTAGTCACCCTTCACCTTCAGTAGTCACCCCTCACTCCCAGTAGTCACCCCTCACTCCCAGTAGCCACCCCTCACTCCCAGCAGTCACCCCTCACTCCCAGTAGTCACCCCTCACCCCCAGTAGTCACTCCTCTCTCCCAGTAGTCACCCCTCACCCCCAGTAGTCACCCCTCACTCCCAGCAGTCACCCCTCACCCCCAGTCTTCACCCCTCACTCCCAGCAGTCACCCCTCACTCCCAGTAGTCACCCCTCACCCCCAGTAGTCACCCCTCACTCCCAGCAGTCACCCCTCACTCCCAGCAGTCACCCCTCACTCCCAGCAGTCACCCCTCACTCCCAGTAGTCACGCCTCACTCCCAGTAGTCACCCCTCACTCCCAGTAGTCACCCCTCACTCCCAGTAGTCACCCCTCACCCCCAGTAGTCACCCCTCACTCCCAGTAGTCACCCCTCAACCCCAGTAGTCACCCCTCACTCCCAGTAGTCACCCCTCACACCCAGTAGTCACCCCTCACTCTCAGCAGTCACACCTCACCCCCAGTAGTCACCCCTCACTCCCAGCAGTCACCCCTCACTCCCAGTAGTCACCCCTCACTCCCAGTAGTCACCTCTCACCCCCAGTAGTCACCCCTCACTCCCAGTAGTCACCCCTCACGCCCAGTAGTCACCCCTCACTCCCAGTAGTCACCCCTCACTCCCAGCAGTCACCCCTCACCCCCAGTAGTCACCCCTAACTCCCAGCAGTCACCCCTCACCCCCAGTAGTCACCCCTCACTCCCAGTAGTCACCCCTCACTCCCAGCAGTCACCCCTCACCCCCAGTAGTCACCCCTCACTTCCAGTAGTCACAGCTCACTCCCAGTCGTCACCCCTCACTCCCAGTAGTCACCCCTCACGCCCAGGGGTCACCCCTCACCCCCAGTAGTCACCCCTCACACCCAGCAGTCACCCCACACCCCCAGAAGTCACCCCTCACTCCTAGCAGTCATCCCTCACCCCCAGTAGTCAACCCTCACTCCCAGCAGTCACCCCTCACCCCCAGTAGTCACCCCTCACTCCCAGCAGTCACCTTTCACCCCCAGTAGTCACCCCTCACTCCCAGTAGTCACCCCTCACTCCCAGCAGTCACTCCTCACCCCCAGTAGCCACCCCTCACTCCCAGCAGTCACCCCTCACCCCCAGTAGTCACCCCTCACACCCAGTAGTCACCCGTCACCCCCAGTAGTAACCCCTCACTCCCAGCAGTCACCCCTCACCCCCAGTAGTCACCCCTCACTCCCAGTAGTCACCCCTCACTCCCAGTAGTCACCCCTCACTCCCAGTAGTCACCCCTCACTCCCAGTAGTCACCCCTCACTCCCAGTAGTCACCCCTCACCCCCAGTAGTCACCCCTCACTCCCAGCAGTCACCCCTCACTCCCAGCAGTCACCCCTCACCCCCAGTAGTCACCCCTCACTCGAGGCAGTCACCCCTCACTCCCAGTAGTCACCCCTCACTCCCAGCAGTCACCCCTCACTCCCAGCAGTCACCCCTCACCCCCAGTAGTCACCCCTCACTCCCAGCAGTCACCCCTCACTCCCAGCAGTCACCCCTCACCCCCAGTAGTCACCCCTCACTCCCAGCAGTCACCCCTCACTCCCAGTAGTCACCCCTCACTCCCAGCAGTCACCCCTCACCCACAGTAGTCACCCCTCACTCCCAGCAGTCACCCCTCACCCCCAGTAGTCACCCCTCACTCCCAGCAGTCACCCCTCACTCCCAGCAGTCACCCCTCACCCCCAGTAGTCACCCCTCACTCCCAGCAGTCACCCCTCACTCCCAGCAGTCACCCCTCACCCCCAGTAGTCACCCCTCACTCCCAGCAGTCACCCCTCACTCCCAGTAGTCACCCCTCACTCCCAGCAGTCACCCCTCACCCCCAGTAGTCACCCCACCCTCCCAGCAGTCACCCCTCACTCCCAGCAGTCACCCCTCACCCCCAGTAGTCACCCCTCACTCCCAGTAGTCACCCCTCACTCCCAGCAGTCACCCCTCACCCCCAGTAGTCACCCCTCACTCCCAGTAGTCACCCCTCACTCCCAGTAGTCACCCCTCACCCCCAGTAGTCACCCCTCACTCCCAGTAGTCACCCCACACTCCCAGTAGTCACCCCTCACTCCCAGTAGTCACCCCTCACCCCCAGTAGTCACCCCTCACTCCCAGTAGTCACCCCACACTCCCAGTAGTCACCCCTCACTCCCAGCAGTCACCCCTCACCCCCAGTAGTCACCCCTCACTCCCAGCAGTCACCCCTCACTCCCAGCAGTCACCCCTCACCCCCAGGAGTCACCCCTCACTCCCAGCAGTCACCCCTCACTCCCAGTAGTCACCCCTCACTCCCAGCAGTCACCCCTCACCCCCAGTAGTCACCCCTCACTCCCAGCAGTCACCCCTCACCCCCAGTAGTCACCCCTCACTCCCAGCAGTCACCACTCACTCCCAGCAGTCACCCCTCACCCCCAGTAGTCACCCCTCACTCCCAGCAGTCACCCCTCACTCCCAGCAGTCACCCCTCACCCCCAGTAGTCACCCCTCACTCCCAGTAGTCACCCCTCACTCCCAGCAGTCACCCCTCACCCCCAGCAGTCACCCCTCACTCCCAGGAGTCACCCCTCACTCCCAGCAGTCACCCCGCACTCCCAGCAGTCACCCCTCACTCCCAGTTGTCACCCCTCACTCCCAGTAGTCACCCCTCACTCCCAGCAGTCACCCCTCACCCCCAGTAGTCACCCCTCACTCCCAGTAGTCACCCCTCACTCCCAGCAGTCACCCCTCACACCCAGTAGTCACCCCTCACTCCCAGTAGTCACCCCTCACCCCCAGTAGTCACCCCTCACTCCCAGCAGTCACCCCTCACCCCCAGTGGTAACCCCTCACTCCCAGTAGTCACCCCTCACTCCCAGCAGACACCCCTCCCTCCCAGGAGTCACCCCTCACTCCCAGTAGTCACCCCTCACTCCCAGTAGTCACGACTGACGCCCAGTAGTCACCCCTCACTCCCAGTATTCACCCCTCACTCCCAGTAGTCACCCCTCACTCGCAGTAGTCACCCCTCACTCCCAGTAGTCACCCCTCACCCCCAGTAGTCACCTCTCACCCCCAGTAGTCACCCTTCACTCCCAGTAGTCACCCTTCACCCCCAGTAGTTACCCCTCACTCCCAGTAGTCACCCCTCACTCCCAGTAGTCACCCCTCATCCCAAGTAGTCACCCCTCATCTCCAGTAGTCACCCCTCACTTCCAGCAGTCACCCCTCACTTATAGCAGTCACCCCTCACTCCCAGTAGTCACCCCCACCCCCATTAGTCACCCCTCACTCCCAGCAGTCACTCCTCACTCCCAGTAGTCACCGTTCACCCCCAGTGGCCACACCTCACCCCCAGTAGTCACCCCTCACACCCAGTAGTCACCCCTCACTCCCAGTAGTCACCCCTCACCCCCAGAAGTCACCCCTCACTCCCAGTAGTCACCCCTCACCCCAAGTAGTCACCCCTCATCCCCAGTAGTCACCCCTCACCCCGAGTCGGCACACCTCACCCCCAGTAGTCACCCCTCACCCCCAGTAGTCACCCCTCACTCCCAGTAGTCACCCCTCACTCCCAGTAGTCACCCCTCACTCCCAACAGTCACCCCTCACTCCCAACAGTCACCCCTCACCCCCAGCAGTCACCCCTCACACCCAGCAGTCACCCCTCACACCCAGTAGTCACCACTCACTCCCAGTAGTCACCCCTCACACCCAGCAGTCACCCCTCACTCCCAGTAGTCACCCCTCACTCCCACCAGTCACCCCTCACTCCCACCCGTCACCCCTCACTACCAGCAGCCACCCCTCACTCCCAGCAGTCACCCCTCACTCCCAGTAGTCACCTCTCACTCCCAGTAGTCACCCCTCACTCCCAGTAGTCACCCCTCACTCCCAGTAGTCACCCCTCACTCCCAGTAGTCACCCCTCACTCCCAGTAGTCTCCCCTCACCCCCAGTAGTCACCTCTCACCCCCAGTAGTCACCCCTCACTCCCATCAGTCACCCTTCACCCCCAGTAGTCACCCTTCACCCACAGTAGTCACCCTTCACCCTCAGTAGTCACCCCTCACTCCCAGTAGTCACCCCTCACTCCCAGTAGTCACCCCTCACACCCAGTAACCCCCCCACCCCCCGGAGTCACCCCTCACTCCCAGCAGTCACCCCTCACCCCCAGTAGTCACCCCTCACTCCGAGTAGTCACCCCTCACCCCCAGTAGTCACTCCTCACCCCTAGTAGTCACCCCTCACTTCCAGCAGTCACCCCACACTCCCAGTAGTCACCCCTCACCCCCATTAGTCACCCTTCACTCCCAGCAGTCACCCCTCACTCCCAGTAGTCACCTTTCACCCCCAGTGGTCACGCCTCACCCCCAGGAGTCAGCCCTCACTCCCAGTAGTCACCCCTCACTCCCAGTAGTCACCCCTCACCCCCAGTAGTCACCCCTCACCCCCAGTAGTCACCCCTCATCTCCAGTAGTCACCCCTCACCCCCAATAGTCACCTCAGTAGTCACTCCCAGCAGTCACTTCACCCCCAGTAGCATTCACCCTCTCACTTATAGCAGTAGTCACCCCTCACTCCCAGTAGTCACCCCCACTCCCCATTAGTCACCCCCAGTAGTCACTCACCCCCAGTAGCAGTCACTCCTCACTCACCCCCAGTAGTCACCCTTCACCGTAGTCACCCTTCACCCTAGTGTCACCCCTCACTCCCACACCCTCACCCCCAGTAGTCACTCCCCTCACTCCCAGTAGTCACCCCTCACTCCCAGTAGTCACCCCTCACCCCCAGTAGTCACCCCTCACTCCCAGTAGTCACCCCTCACTCCCAGTAGTCACCCCTCACCCCCAGTAGTCACCCCTCACCCCCAGTAGTCACCATTCACACCCAGTAGTCACCCCTCACTCCCAGTAGTCACCCCTCACCCCTAGTAGTCACCCCTCACCCCCAGTAGTCACCCCTCACTCCCAGTAGTCACCCCTCACTCCCAGTAGTCACCCCTCACTCCCAACAGTCACCCCTCACCCCCAGCAGTCACCCCTCACTCCCAGTAGTCACACCTCACTCCCAGTAGTCACCCCTCACACCCAGCAGTCACCCCTCACTCCCAGCAGTCACCCCTCACTCCCAGCAGTCACCCCTCACTCCCAGCAGCCACCCTTCACTCCCAGCAGTCACCCCTCACTCCCAGTAGTCACCTCTCACTCCCAGTAGTCACCCCTCACTCCCAGTAGTCACCCCTCACTCCCAGTAGTCACCCCTCACTCCCAGTAGTCACCCCTCACTCCCAGTAGTCACCCCTCACCCCCTGTAGTCACCTCTCACTCCCAGTAGTCACCCCTCACTCCCAGTAGTCACCTCTCACCCCCAGTAGTCACCCCTCACTCCCAGCAGTCACCCTTCACCCCCAGTAGTCACCCTGCACCCTCAGTAGTCACCCCTCACTCCCAGTAGTCACCCTTCACCTCCAGTAGTCAGCCCTCACTCCCAGTAGTCACCCCTCACTCCCAGTAGTCACCCCTCACTCCCAGTAGTCACCCCTCACTCCCAGCAGTCACCCCTCACCCCCAGTAGTCACCCCTCACACCCAGCAGTTACCCCTCACCCCCAGTAGTCACCCCTCACTCCCAGTAGTCACCCCTCACTCCCAGTAGTCACCCCTCACTCCCAGTAGTCACCCCTCACTCCCAGTAGTCACCCCTCACTCCCAGTAGTCACCCCTCACTCCCAGTAGTCACCCCTCACTCCCCAGTAGTCACCCCTCACTCCAGCAGTCACACCTCACCCCTCCCCCAGTAGTCACCCCTCACTCCCAGCAGTCACCCCTCACTCCCAGTAGTCACCCCTCACTCCCAGTAGTCACCTCTCACTCCCAGTAGTCACCCCTCACTCCCAGTAGTCACCCCTCACGCCCAGTAGTCACCCCTCACCCCCAGTAGTCACCTCTGACTCCCAGCAGTCACCCCTCACTCCCAGTAGTCACCCCTCACCCCCAGTAGTCACCCCTCACTCCCAGCAGTCACCCCTCACCCCCAGTAGTCACCCCTCACTCCCAGCAGTCACCCCTCACCCCCAGTAGTCACCCCTCACTCCCAGGAGTCACCCCTCACGCCCAGTAGTCACCCCTCACTCCCAGTAGTCACCCCTCACTCCCAGCAGTCACCCCTCACCCCCAGTAGTCACCCCTCACTTCCAGTAGTCACCCCTCACTCCCAGTAGTCACCCCTCACTCCCAGTAGTCACCCCTCACTCCCAGTAGTCACCCCTCACCCCCAGTAGTCACCCCTCACTCCCAGCAGTCACCCCACACCCCCAGTAGTCACCCCTCACTCCCAGCAGTCATCCCTCACCCCCAGTAGTCAACCCTCAATCCCAGCAGTCACCCCCCAGTAGTCACCCCTCACTCCCAGCAGTCACCCCTCACCCCCAGTAGTCACCCCTCACTCCCAGTAGTCACCCCCACTCCCAGCAGTCACCCCTCACCCCCAGTAGCCACCCCACACTCCCAGCAGTCACCCCTCACCCCCAGTAGTCACCCCTCACTCCCAGTAGTCACCCCTCACACCCAGTAGTCACCCCTCACTCCCAGCAGTCACCCCTCACCCCCAGTAGTCACCCCTCACTCCCAGCAGTCACCCCTCACTCCCAGTAGTCACCCCTCACTCCCAGTAGTCACCCCTCACTCCCAGTAGTCACCCCTCACTCCCAGTAGTCACCCCTCACCCCCAGTAGTCACCCCTCACTCCCAGCAGTCACCCCTCACCCCAGCAGTCACCCCTCACTCCCAGTAATCACCCCTCACTCCCAGCAGTCACCCCTCACTCCCAGTAGTCACCCCTCACTCCCAGCAGTCACCCCTCACCCCCAGTAGTCACCCCTCACTCCCAGGAGTCACCCCTCACGCCCAGTAGTCACCCCTCACCCCCAGTAGTCACCCCTCACTCCCAGCAGTCACCCCTCACCCCCAGTAGTCACCCCTCACTCCCAGTAGTCACCCCTCACCCCCAGTAGTCACCCCTCACTCCCAGCAGTCACCCCTCACCCCCAGTAGTCACCCCTCACCCCCAGTAGTCACCCCTCACTCCCAGCAGTCACCCCTCACCCCCAGTAGTCACCCCTCACTCCCAGCAGTCACCCCTCACCCCCAGTAGTCACCCCTCACTCCCAGTAGTCACCCCTCACTCCCAGTAGTCACCCCTCACCCCCAGTAGTCACCCCTCACTCCCAGCAGTCACCCCTCACCCCCAGTAGTCACCCCTCACTCCCAGTAGTCACCCCTCACCCCCAGTAGTCACCCCTCACCCCCAGTAGTCACCCCTCACTCCCAGCAGTCACCCCTCACCCCCAGTAGTCACCCCTCACTCCCAGTAGTCACCCCTCACTCCCAGCAGTCACCCCTCACCCCCAGTAGTCACCCCTCACCCCCAGTAGTCACCCCTCACCCCCAGGAGTCACCCCTCACTCCCAGCAGTCACCCCTCACCCCCAGTAGTCACCCCTCACTCCCAGTAGTCACCCCTCACCCCCAGTAGTCACCCCTCACTCCCAGTAGTCACCCCTCAACCCCAGTAGTCACCCCTCACTCCCAGTAGTCACCCCTCACCCCCAGTAGTCACCCCTCACTCTCAGCAGTCACCCCTCACGCCCAGTAGTCACACCTCACCCCCAGTAGTCACCCCTCACTCCCAGCAGTCACCCCTCACTCCCAGCAGTCACCCCTCACTCCCAGCAGACACCCTTCACTCCCAGCAGTCACCCCTCACTCCCAGTAGTCACCTCTCACTCCCAGTAGTCACCCCTCACCCCCAGTAGTCACCCCTCACCCCCAGTAGTCACCCCTCACTCCCAGCAGTCACCCCTCACTCCCAGCAGTCACCCCTCACTACCAGCAGCCACCCTTCACTCCCAGCAGTCACCCCTCACTCCCAGTAGTCACCTCTCACTCCCAGTAGTCACCCCTCACCCCCAGTAGTCACCCCTCACTCCCAGTAGTCACCCCTCACCCCCAGTAGTCACCCCTCACTCCCAGCAGTCACCCCTCACTCCCAGCAGTCACCCCTCACTCCCAGTAGTCACCCCTCACTCCCAGTAGTCACCCCTCACCCCCAGTAGTCACCCCTCACCCCCAGGAGTCACCCCTCACTCCCAGTAGTCACCCCTCACCCCCAGTAGTCACCCCTCACTCCCAGCAGTCACCCCTCACTCCCAGTAGTCACCCCTCACTCCCAGCAGTCACCCCTCACCCCCAGTAGTCACCCCTCCCGCCCCGTAGTCACCCCTCACCCCCAGTAGTCACCCCTCACTCCCAGCAGTCACCCCTCACTCCCAGTAGTCACCCCTCACTCCCAGCAGTCACCCCTCACCCCCAGTAGTCACCCCTCACTCCCAGCAGTCACCCCTCACCCCCAGTAGTCACCCCTCACTCCCAGTAGTCACCCCTCACCCCCAGTAGTCACCCCTCAGATATTAGCTTCAATTTTCATAATTTCGATCACTGACTTCCGCCCCGTCACCTCCCACAATGTTACGACCGTCACGTTACAAGTGTGACGTTATCAGCGTGAAGATACGAGGGTGACTTTACAGGAGTGACGTTACGGTCGTGACGTGACGAATGTGACGTTACAGTCGTGACCTTATGGGTGTGACATCAAACCCATAACGTCACGGGTGTGATGTTACGGGTGTGACGTTACGAGTGTTAAGTTACGGGTGCGACTTTAAGGTCGTGACGTTACGGGCGTGACTTTACAGTCGTGACGTTACAAGTGTGATGTTACCGGTGTGACGGGTGGTGGGGAGGGAGGGGGGAGTGAATGGGAGGGGGGAGTGAAGGGGAGGGGGGAGTGAAGGGGAGGGGGGAGTGAAGGGGAGGGGGGAGTGAAGGGGAGGGGGAGTGAAGGGGAGGGGGGAGTGAAGGGGAAAGGGGAGGGGGGAGTGAAGGGGAGGGGGGAGTGAAGGGGAGGGGGGGAGTGAAGGGGAGGGGGGAGTGATCGGGGAAGGGGAGGGTTGCCCACTAGTAAGTTCCTGTTGACGTCCACAACTTAATTTGTAGCAAATGTGTGGTTCCTCCCTCCCCCTCCCCCCTCCCCTTCCTTTCCTCCCTCCCCCTTCCTTCCCCTCCCCTTCCTTTCCTCCCTCCCCCTTCCTTCCCCTCTCCCCTACCCTTCAAAGTACCACTGTCACAATTCCTCCTCATTCTTCACTCCATCTTTCAGTTCCCTCACCTACATTTCCCCTTCCTCCTCCCCCTTCCTTCTCCTCCTCCTCCTCCTTCCTCCTCTTCCTCCTTCCTCCTCCTCCCCCTTCCTCCTCCTCCCATTCTTATAAGTTGCTTGTTAAGGGGAATTATCCCAGAATGATCCAGGGGACAGGAGCGGGTTACAAGGAGAGGAGGTGGGAAAGAAGGGAAGGGGAGGTGAGGAACGGCGGTGAAGGAGATGGAGGAGGGAGGAAGAGGTGTGGGAGGAGAGGGAAGGGGGAAAATGGATGGGAGGGGGAGGAGAGAGGGGGAGGGGGTGCGGAAGGGTGGGTTGGGGGTATTTGTCGCAAGTAACCCGAGTCTGTTCTTCCTGTGGTCGGGTGGGGGGTGGGGGGGGCAGGCACATGGCCGGCCCTGATTGTGCTCCTGGGGGAGGGGGAGGGAGAAGGGGACGGGGGAGGGAAGTTAGTCTGGGGAAGATGAGACGAGAGATAAGGCAGGAGAGCTGGATGCCAGAGAAATGAAGGGGTAGAGAGAGAGTGCCCTGACGACACTGGAGTACAGGAGGGTCAGGGGAGACATGATAACGATATGCAAAATACTGCTAGGAATTGACAAGGCAGACAGACAGGATGTTCCGGAGATGGGACACAGAAACAAAGGGTCACAGATGGAAGTTGAAGACTAAGATGAGTCAAAGGGATGTTAGGAAGTATTTCCTTAGTTACAGAGTTGTCAAGAAGTGGAACAATCTGGCAAGTGACGTAGTGGAGGCAGGAACCATACATAGTTTTAAGACGAGATTTGATAATGCTCATGGAGAAGGGAGAGAGAGGACCTAGTAGTGATCAGTGAAGAGGCGGGGCCAGGAACTATGAATCGACCCATGCAACCACGAACAGGTGATTACAAAGATGTGAGTACATACACACAGACACGTCTGGCTTCTGGGTAACGTTCACAAGTCATTCATAGTGAGGCGTGTTAAGTCAACTCATATGCTCTCACAGGAATAAACCCACCGTGTGTATGACAGACGGCAGGTCATACAACCTCCGGGGAATATACCCACCCACCCACTGTGTGTATGACAGACGTGGTCTTTAACAGTGGAGGTACTCATGCCATCTGACTGACCCCTTATAACTGTCAGTCAAAACTGTTGTACCATGACAGTAAACAGTCAAGATTCTTGTACCATGACAGTAGACAGTCAAGATTTGTACCATGACAGCAGACAGTCAAGACTCTTGTACCATGACAGCAGACAGTCAAGACTCTTGTACCATGACAGTAGACAGCCAAGACTCTTGTACCATGACAGCAGACAGTCAAGACTTGTACCATGACAACAGACAGTCAAGACTCTTGTACCATGACAGCAGAGTCAAGACTCTTGTACCATGACAGCAGACAGTCAAGACTCTTGTACCATGACAGCAGACAGTCAAGACTCTTGTACCATGACAGCAGACAGTCAAGACTCTTTTACCATGACAGCAGACAGTCAAGACTCTTGTACCATGACAGCAGACAGTCAAGACTCTTGTACCATGACAGCAGACAATCAAGACTCTTGTACCATTACCTGGAGGTTATTCCGGGGATCAACGCCCCCGCGGCCCGGTCCATGACCAGGCCTCCCGATGGATCAGGGCCTGATCAACTAGGCTGTTACTGCTGGCCATGACAGCAGACAGTCAAGACTCTTGTACCATGACAGTAGACAGTCAAGACTCTTGTACCATGACAGCAGACAGACAAGACTCTTGTACCATGACAGTAGACAGGCAAGACTCTTGTACCATGACAGGCAAGACTCTTGTACCATGACAGACAGGCAAGACTCTTGTACCATGACAGTAGACAGGCAAGACTCTTGTACCATGACAGTAGACAGGCAAGACTTGTACCATGACAGTAGACAGGCAAGACTCTTGTACCATGACAGTAGACAGGCAAGACCCTTGTACCATGACAGTAGACAGGCAAGACTTGTACCATGACAGTAGACAGGCAAGACTCTTGTAACATGACAGTAGACAGGCAAGACTCTTGTACCATGACAGTAGACAGGCAAGACCCTTGTACCATGACAGACAGGCAAGACTTGTACCATGACAGCAGACAGGCAAGACTTGTACCATGACAGTAGACAGGCAAGACTTGTACCATGACAGTAGACAGGCAAAAACTTGTACCATGACAGTAGACAGGCAAGACTCTTGTACCATGACAGTAGACAGGCAAGACTCTTGTAACATGACAGTAGACAGGCAAGACTCTTGTACCATGACAGTAGACAGTCAAGACCCTTGTACCATGACAGTAGACAGACAAGACTGTTGTACCATCACAGTAGACAGACAAGACTGTTGTACCATACCAGTCAAGGAAACAGAAAGCAACATCAGTGGTAGACTATGAGTGACAAAGAGAGAGAGAGAGAGAGAGAGAGAGAGAGAGGGAGAGAAGGCGTTTACTCACCCAGGGTGTGGTGCGTGGAGGGCGTGGAGGCGCGCAGGGTCCCACAGGTAGCGTCCCTCGTGAGTGCGCTGGTCTACGGGCAGGGGAGGAGGCGGGGGTAGCGCCGCGAAGGCAGAGCCAAGACCCAGGGGCATGCCTGACGGAGGAGAAACTGCAGAGGTGTCAGTCCCCAACCCTCAGGCAAACAATTCAATAATAAACACGAAATTCTATGGTACAAATACTGACGATTTTGTAGGGAGGGGTCATGGCCCCCTGTCCTCGGCCATAGACCCTGCTCTGGACCACTCTGAAAGAGGCTTTGTCTGGAAAAAATGGGATATTAAATGTACACAAGAGTTTCAAATTGTCCATTACAAGCAGTGTGTGTTATGAAATGTTAGAGTCACATCTTTATATCACGCAGTGTATATAAGGAACCTTGTCAGTGTAATGGCTGTCCAACTTTTTCTGTCCAACCTAAGAACTACTTGTAAAATTGGCCCCTAAATAACATTATATTCATACGCAGACGATGAACAGTAAATGAGCGAAATTCTTAAAAGGCCAATATTAGTCGATGTTCAGCAACCCACTAACTGACAGCAGTGTGGAGAATGATGCAGAAACCTGTTTCAGTCCACCTGAAGTCCACACACACCAAATACCTGACATTAACACCAGTTTCATAGAATCTGAAAAAAAACAAAAAACATGGCGGCTCACTCAACACCTGGACCAGAGTAATGGTGTTGCTTATTTATAAAAATGTGTCAAGTACCACTAGCACGAGGCCTCAGTATTCTAAGGAGAAAGAGTCTAGATCTAGGTAACATACCAGAGACTTTAAAGAGTGCAGACATAGCTCCTCTGCATAAGAGAGGTAAAGTACTAACCAGAAATTACAGACCAGTAGCTCTAACATCCCATATCATAAAAGTCTTCTAAAGAGTAGTGAGATGTCAAATTACAATCTTCATGAAACTGCACAATCTGCATAATCCAAACCAGTACGGTTGTAGAGCCGGGAGATCATGCTTGTCACAACTAATTATCCACTATGACAGGACCACGGACGCGTTGGAAGGAAACCAAAACGTAGATGTGATCTACACAGATTTTTGCAAAGGCGTTTGATAAATGTGACCAAAGAATTATTGCACACAAAACGAGGGCCAAAGGCATAACTGGGAAGGTAGGCAGATGTATTTTCTGATTTCTAACACATAGAACGCAAAAAATAGCAGTAGCAAACAGAGCAAATCCAGCATCAGAGAGGTTAAAAGCTCAGTTCCCCAAGGCATTGTCCTGGCACCTCTGCTGTTTCTCATCCTCATAGCAGACAGATAAAAACACCCGTCACAGTTTTGTATTATCATCTCCAGATAAAACTAAAATAAGTATGAAAGTCACCTCGGTAGAAGACACTGAAAAATTACAGAAAGATCTAAGCAGTGTTTTCCAGTGGGCAGTGAAGACCAACATGACGTTCAGTGGTGATAAGTTCCAGCTGCTTAGGTATGGAAAGAATGAAAAACTCTACTGGAACAGTGTACAAAATCTCAAGAGGATCGTCAAACAGAACGATAGGAACATATGAAAGACCTGGGAGTAATTATGTCAGCCGATCTTTCTTTCAAAGTACACAAAAAGACCAATGTCTTGACAGCCATGAAGATGACGCAGTAGATAATGACTGCCAATTGTGATACTTTTCAGTATTGCTCAGTGATGATGGCCCAGTTCAGGGCAAGAGAGATATTAGAGCTGGAACAGATAGGCACAGAGACCATTTACGACCCAGAGAGAGCCAATAAAGCATTTAAATTACTGGGAACACCTCAAAGTCCTAAGTATGACACTTGTTGCTGCAACACTGGCTGATAGTCCGACAATTGTTGGTGCAACACTGGCTGATAGTTCGACAATTGTTGGTGCAACACTGGCTGGCAGTCTGACAATTGTTGGTGCAACACTGGCTGGCAGTTGTTGCTGCAACACTGGCTGGCAGTCTGACAGTTGTTGCTGCAACACTGGTTGACAGTCTGACAGTTGTTGCTGCAACACTGGCTGACAGTCTGACAGTTGTTGCTGCAACACTGGTTGAGGACAATGTTAACGCTCCGTTGAATCTGAAAACCAGAGGTCCTTATACAGAGTGGGGGGGGAGCGCTGCCCCCTGCAAACATCCTTCAGGTATTCAACCTCCGGTATTGTTCAGGTGTTCTTCATGTAACCTCCGGTATTGTTCAGGTGTTCTTCATGTAACCTCCGGTATTGTTCAGGTGTTCTTCATGTAACCTCCGGTATTGTTCAGGTGTTCTTCATGTAACCTCCGGTATTGTTCAGGTGTTCTTCATGTAACCTCCGGTATTGTTCAGGTGTTCTTCATGTAACCTCCGGTATTGTTCAGGTGTTTTTCAGTAGTATATTGAAGCAGTTACTCCCAATAACTGCTAACATAATTATAGTGACAGTAATAACCTAATCAATCTTAAAAATAATAATTATAATACATAAAGTAGGGATGGCTAGCCAAAGATCATGTTTGATCCAAGGAAAAGGGAAGGTAGCCCATGATCCTTGGATCAAGAGCCCTTCACAAGCATCAAGGCTCTCTCCCTTACCTTCCATGCTGGAAGATTATACATGTATGTAATCACCTAACTGTGGTTGCAGGGGTCGATTCATAGCTCCTTTGTGTGTGTGTGGGGGGGGAAGGTGCGCGCGTGCGCGTTTATCCTCTCATTAAGAAAGCATGGCTGGCTGTCTGGCTGCTTGACTGACTGGCTGCTTGACTGACTGGCTGGCCGGTTGAATGGCTGGCTGTCTGGCTGCTTGACTGACTGGCTGGCCGGTTGAATGGCTGGCTGTCTGGCTGCTTGACTGACTGGCTGGCCGGTTGAATGGCTGGCTGTCTGGCTGCTTGACTGACTGGCTGGCCGGTTGAATGGCTGGCTGTCTGGATGCTTGACTGACTGGCTGGCCGGTTGAATGGCTGGCTGTCTGGCTGCTTGACTGACTGGCTGGCCGGTTGAATGGCTGGCTGTCTGGCTGCTTGACTGACTGGCTGGCCGGTTGAATGGCTGGCTGGCTGGCTGCTTGACTAGCTGGCTGGCCGGTTGAATGGCTGGCTGGCTGGCTGGCTGGCTGCTTGACTGGCTAGGTACCTTCCTCGCTGGCTGGCTGGTATCAGCAGACTCTTGGTGTTGGTATGCAGGTAGCAGCCTGGCTCACCTTAGTGTCGCCAGGTGTCCCACTAATTACCTACACCGCTCTACTACCAACTAACCTAACTTACTGCCTAACAAATCGCTTAATTAATGGTCTAGTGAATTTCAGAGTGAATTGTTCCACCATTCTCGTGCTCTTCTGAAATACATATGACTGTGCTCTATGTATGTGTCTGTCTGTCTAGTAATAAACACACACACACACATACAATCTGAGTGTCTACTGACGAATGCCTTTGACAACTAGTAGCTACTACTACAAATGCACACACTGACACACAAATGCACACGCATGCGCGTGCGGCCCCAGCATGGTGCCCACACTTGGGCAGGTACGTGAAGAAACTAGAAAAGTTCCAAAGGTTTGCAACCAGGCTAGTTCCAGAACTGAGAGGAATGCGCTATTAAGAGAGGTTGATGTAAGTGAACGTGACGACCTTTCAGGAGAGAAGGACAAGGGAGGATATGATTACTATATACAAAATCTTAAGTGAAAATGATAAATCATATAGAGAGTGAATTAAGAGGACCAGGATCAAGGGGACACAGATGGAAGCTGAAGACACAGATGAATCATAGGGATGTCAGGAAGTATTTCTTTAGTTTCAGGCTGGTTGAAAAGTGGAATGACTGGGATGAATCAGTGGTCTACCTACCTGGAGGGTATTCCGGGGATCAACGCCCTCGCGGCCCGGTCCGTGACCAGGCTTCCTGGTGGATCAGGGCCTAATCAACGAAGCTATTACTGCTGGTCGCACGTAGTCCAACGTACGAACCACAGCCTGACTGATCTGACACTGACTTTAGGTATCTGTCCAGTTCCCTCTTGAAGACAACCTGGAGCCTATTGATAATTATGGCTGGTGGGAGGTTGTTGAACAGTCTTGGACCCCGGACACTTATTGTGTTTTCTCTTAGTGTAACAGTGGCGCCCCTACTTTTCAATGTTCTCATTATCCATCCTATCAGTTTCCTCGAAGATGTGATAGTGGCACTGTTGTGATCCTTGAAGGTGAGATCTTCAGACATTACCACTCCCAGGTCCTTCACATTACTTTTCCGCTCTATTGTGTGATTGAAGTTTGTAGTATACTCAGTCCTAGTTATTATTTCCTCCAGTTTTCCATAACGGAGTAGTTGGAATTTGTCTTCATTGAACATCATATTGTTCTCTGTTGCCCATTGGAAAACTTGGTTTATATCTTCTTGGAGCTTTGTCGTGTCCTCAGTGGATGACACTCTCATGCAGATCCTAGTATCGTCTGCAAAAGATGATACGGCGCTGTGGTTTACATCTCTGTCTATATCTGATATGAAAATAAGGAACAGGATAGGTGCGAGTACTGTGCCTTGTGGGACAGAGCTCTTCACTATGGCAGCTTCCGATTTAACTCTGTTGACCACTACTATATGTGTGCGATTGGTTAGAAAGTTGAAGATCCATCTGCCTACTTTGCCGGTTATCCCTTTAGCATGTATTTTGTGCACTATTACGCCATGATCGCACTTGTCAGAGGCTTCTGCAAAATCTGTGTATACTACATCTGCATTCTGTTTATATTCCAGTGCACCTAAGACCAAATCATAGTGGTCCAACAGTTGCGAGAGGCAGGAGCGACCCGCTCTGAAACTATGTTGCCGTGGACTGTGCAATTTTTGGGAGTCCATGTGGTTTGCAATCCTGCGTCTTAGAACTCTTTCAAAGATTTTTATGATGTGGGACGTTAAAGCTATTGGTCTTATTTCGAATTTCTTCCAATTTCACTAATCGCTTTTCGCTCCTCTTGTCTCTCCTGGCATTCTGGAAGAGCTCAGTGATTCTTCGCCTTCTCCCTCTCCAGTTTACTACTACTTCTGGTGGAGGCAACCTCAATACACAGCTTCAAGAGTAGATATGATAAGGCCCAAGAGGCCAGGAGTTAGTGATGCTAATCAAATTGGTCCTTGAAGCGGGGTCAGTATCGACCCCATAAACAAATTGGAGAGTACAAATTGGCAGGCAGTCAGGCAGGCGCGCGCGCGCACACATTATCCAGGTGTTATCACAAGAACTGTTAAAAATATAGGAAAAAATTAGAACTAATGAGAACAAAGTACCATAATTATGGTACTGTGTTGGTGCTGTGGTACTATGTAAGGTACTATGTGAGGTACTATACGAGGGACCCAGGACAGTGATAGTACCATCGCTATTGAGGGACCCACTATCCCTGGACTAACAGCTGGACATGATAGGTGCTAGAACCTCCGGGAGGTCAGGTCACAGACTAGGGATGAAGAAAAGCTAGGCACAGGACTACTCACCTTCACTAACACTACTGTAGACCTGTGACCAGTCTCCAGAGCTTTTCTGTCATCGCAGCCCGGCCTCAGGCTAGGCTTACCTGTTGTTTACCTGTTCAACCAGGCTCTTGCTGTTGGCAGCTCGCTAGCCGCACAGCCTGCTTGATCTGGACTTCCCAGATCAAGCAGGCTGAGTGGCCAGCCTCCCATTATTTCTGGTTCTTACCTGGTTCGACACCCTCAGTACTTTATTAATATCACCATTATTTATAACCATCATCCACTTATACACTTCAATATCTACCTTCACACAGGTAGCAATTAGTTTCCTCTTGAAAACTTAGTGCCCAAAACTCCCTTACTTTTCTCTGAGTTTACTTCACACCTCTTATCATAACTCTCACTCCAGTCCATTATCATGGATGCATGTAGGTCTGGTACCGGGCTCTCGAGTACCTACCAGAGAGTACATTCCGAGTACTTTGTGGTATTCGCAGTTTAAATGTTTTGTTGGCTCTATATGGTAGTAAACGATCTCTACACTTTTTCCAGCTCCGATCTCTCTCTTGCCTTGACGGAGCCGTCAACACTGAAAAATAACCTAAGCGAGAAAGCACAAGTGATGTCAGCACTGCCCTACTTCTCTTGTTTTGACAGTACTTATTATCCACCTTTTCATTATTCTGCTCCCTAAATGATAGGTCAGCCGATATTATTACACCCAAGTCTATTACCAGGGACGTGTTCCTTTCGTTTTACAAGATGGTGCTCCTGCGCTTCGTTATCTAGTGCTTCAATGTATGCTCAAGGCATATTCCTTTAAGAAAAAGGAGGAGTAGATAAAATAGAAAGAGACAGGCGCTCCCTTTACAGGCGAAGGAAAAGAATAACAGTGAGGCTAACAGAGGCCAATATATCTGCAATGCGTAGGGAGACACTGGTCAGAGAAATAGCAAACATCGAACTACAGCTAAAGGAATTTATAGGAGTCAGGAACCGCGGGAAGAACTAAAAGCCATAAATGAAATCGAAAGAAACCCAAAGTATTTCTTTTTTTTTTATGCCAAATCAAAGTCGAGAACAACATCCAGTACTGGGGCCATACTTAAACAAGATGGGTCCTACACAGATGACAGCAAGGAAATGAGTGAGCTACTCAAGTCCCAATATGACTCAGTTTTTAGCGAGCCGTTAACCAGACAGAGTCGAAGATCTAAATGAATTTTTTGTGAGCCACGGAATTTGGTAAACACAAGCCTATCTGACGTTATCCTGACGCCAAATGACTTCGAACAGGCGATAAATGACATGCCCATGCACTCTACCCCAGGGCCAGACTCGTGGAACTCAGTGTTCATCAAGAACTGCAAGAAGCCCCTATCACGTGCTTTAACATCCTATGGAGAGGGAGCATGGACACTGGGGTCGTCCCACAGTTACTAAAAACAACAGACATAGCCCCACTCCACAAAGGGGTCAGTAAAGCAATAGCAAAGAACTACAGACTGACAGCACTAACATCCCATATAAAATCTTTGAAAGAGTCCTAAGAAGCAAGATCGCCACCCATCTAGATACCCATCAATTACACAATCCAGGGCAACATGGGTTTAGAACAGGTCGCTCCTGTCTGTCTCAACTATTGGATCACTACGACAAGGTCCTAGATGCACTAGAAGACAAAAAGAATGCAGATGTAATATATACAGACTTTGCAAAAGCCTTCGACAAGTGTGACCATGGTGTAATAGAGCACAAAATGCGTGCTAAAGGAATAACAGGAAAAGTTGGTAGATGGATCTATAATTTCCTGATAAATAGAACACAAATAGTAGTAGTAAACAGAGTCTGAGGCAGCTACGCAAGGCACAGTACTCGCTCACATCTTGTTCCTCATCCAAATATTGCCGTGTCTTCCTTTGCAGATGACACCCGAATACGCATGACAGTGTCTTCCATTGCAGACACTGCAAAGCTCCAGCGGACATCAACCAAATCTTTCAATGGGCTGCAGAAAACAATATGAAGTTCAACGATGAGAAATTTCAATTACTCCGACATGGTAAACGTGAGGATATTAAAACTTCATCAGAGTATAAAACAAATTTCAACCACACAATAGAGCGAAAAACTAATGTCAAAGACCTGGGAGCGATCATGTCGGAGGATCTCACCTTCAAGGACCATAACATTGTATCAATCGCATCTGCTAGAAAAATGACAGGATGGATAATGAGAACCTTCAAAACTAGGGAGGCCAAGCCCATGATGACACTCTTCAGGCCGCTTGTTCTATCTAGGCTGGAATATTGCTGCACACTAACAGCACATTTCAAGGCAGGTGAAATTGCTGACCTAGAAAATGTACAGAGAACCTTCACGGCGCGCATAACGGAGATAAAACACCTCAATTACTGGGAGCGCTTGAAGTTCCTGAACCTGTATTCCCTGGAACGCAGGCGGGAGAGATACATAATTATATACACCTGGAAAATCCTAGAGGGACTAGTACCAAACTTGCACACGAAAATCGCTCCCTACGAAAGCAAAAGACTTGGCAGACGATGCAACATCCCCTCAATGAAAAGCAGGGGTGCCACTAGCACGTTAAGAGACAACACAATATGTGTCAGGGGCCCAAGACTGTTCAACTGCCTCCCAACATACATAAGGGGGATTAACAATAGACCCCTGGCTGTCTTCAAGCAGGCACTGGACAAGTACCTAAAGTCGGTACCTGACCAACCGGGCTCTGGTTCGTACGCTGGAATGCGTGCAACCAGCAGTAACAGCCTGGTTGATCAGGCCCTGATCCACCATGAGGCCTGGTCACAGACCGGGCCTCGGGGCGTTGACCCCTGGAACTCTCACCAGGTAACTCCAGTGCTTCAGTCTTTCCGTATCTGATCAGTTGGTGTTTGTCACCAGTGAACACTATATTACTTTCTACTGCCCACTGCAAGACTTTGTTGATATCTTCTTCCAGTAGTTGCGTGTGTCTACCAAGACTTTGTTGATATCTACTTCCAGTAGTTGCGTGTGTCTACCAAGACTTTGTTGATATCTACTTCCAGTTGTTGCGTGTGTCTACCAAGACTTTGTTGATATCTACTTCCAGTAGTTGCGTGTGTCTACCAAGACTTTGTTGATATCTACTTCCAGTAGTTGCGTGTCTACCAAGACTTTGTTGATATCTACTTCCAGTAGTTGCGTGTGTCTACCAAGACTTTGTTGATATCTACTTCCAGTAGTTGCGTGTCTACCAAGACTTTGTTGATATCTACTTCCAGTAGTTGCGTGTCTACCAAGACTTTGTTGATATCTACTTCCAGTAGTTGCGTGTCTACCAAGACTTTGTTGATATCTACTTCCAGTAGTTGCGTGTGTCTACCAAGACTTTGTTGATATCTACTTCCAGTAGTTGCGTGTGTCTACCAAGACTTTGTTGATATCTACTTCCAGTAGTTGCGTGTCTACCAAGACTTTGTTGATATCTACTTCCAGTAGTTGCGTGTCTACCAAGACTTTGTTGATATCTACTTCCAGTAGTTGCGTGTCTACCAAGACTTTGTTGATATCTACTTCCAGTAGTTGCGTGTCTACCAAGACTTTGTTGATATCTACTTCCAGTAGTTGCGTGTCTACCAAGACTTTGTTAATATCTACTTCCAGTAGTTGCGTGTGTCTACCAAGACTGTTGATATCTACTTCCAGTAGTTGCGTGTCTACCAAGACTGTTGATATCTACTTCCAGTAGTTGCGTGTCTCTACCAAGACTTTGTTGATATCTACTTCCAGTAGTTGCGTGTGTCTACCAAGACTTTGTTGATATCTACTTCCAGTAGTTGCGTGTTTCTACCAAGACTGTTGATATCTACTTCCAGTAGTTGCGTGTGTCTACCAAGACTTTGAAGACTCACACTACTCACAGTCGTCCCTCACACTACTCACAGTAGTCCCTCACACTACTCACAGTCGTCCCTCACACTACTCACAGTCGTCCCTCACACTACTCACAGTCGTCCCTCACACTATTCACAGTTGTCACTACTCACAGTCGTCACTCACACTACTCACAGTCGTACCTCACACTAACCACAGCTGTCAATACCCACAACCTTCAGTACCCACAGTCATCAGTACCCACAGCCGTCAATACCCATAGATGCCAGTACCCACAGCCGTCAATGTAGTGGGGGTTCGTAGATGTGATGGTTGGAGTTAAACACACTCGTTGGATGTTAGCACATATATTAGCAGAGTGTGAGAGGGGAGGAGCCCAAACTGCCTGTCCTGTCGCCTACTTGGATTACGGGGAACTGATGCCGATGCAGCGCGTCCCCCCGCACTCATGCGGCATCACGTGACGTCACACAAACTAGTCACTAGGCCTAGCAAAGGGGTCGTGTATGTAAAACATGTGGATGGTACTAACTATGATACTCAGATAAGCTATACAACATATGTAGGGGATCAGCAACTATGCTGACATCAATACCCACAGCCATCAGTACCCACAGCCGTCAGTACCCACAGCTGTCACTACACAGCCGTCAGTACCCACATCTGTCACTACACAGCCGTCAGTACCCACAGCTGTCACTACACACAGCCGTCAGTACCCACAGCTGTCACTACACACAGCCGTCAGTGCCCACAGCTGTCACTACACACAGCTGTCAGTACCCACCGCCGTCAGTACCCACCGCCGTCAGTACCCACCGCAGTCAGTACCCACAGCCGTCAGTACCCACAGCTGTCAGTACCAACAGCCATCAGTACCCACAGCCTTCAATACCCACAGCTGTCGCTACCCACAGCCGTCAGTACCCACAGCCGTTAGTACCCACAGCCGTCAATACCCACAGCCGTCAATACCCACAGCCGTCAATACCCACAGCCGTCACTACCCACTGAGCAACTTTCTCACCTCAAAGGCTGGACCTCAAGGTAAAAACAAGACAAAGAAGAGTATAATTTCTTCTGCCCATACAAGGAGGCTGACACCCAGGTGCTACACACACACACACACACACACACACACACACACACACACACACACACACACACACACACACACACACACACACACACACAAGCACACACACACAAGCACACGCGCACACACACACAGAAGCTGAAGGCCAGGAGCCGAGTCTCGGCCCCTGCAACCACAATTAAGTGAGTACACACACAGGACCGGTGCTGTGTCTAGTATATGTGAATGACATGACGGAAGGGATAAATTCATTAGTGTTCCTGTTTGCAGACGATGTGAAGCTAATAATTAGAATTCAAGTGAATGAGGATCAGGTACATAGCGGTCTGAACAGGCTGAAAGCCTGGTCCAGCAACTTGCTCCTGGAGTTTAACACCACCAAGTGTAAAGTCATGAAGAATGGGGAAGGTGAAAGAAGACCGCAGACATAGTACAGTCTAGGGGGCCAAAGACTGCAACCTCACTCAAGGAAATGGAACTTTGGGTGAGTATAATACCGAGCACGTCTCCGGATGTACACATCAACCAAATAACTGCTGCACCATATGGACGCATGGCAAACCTAAGAATAGCTTTCTGATACCTCAAGTAAGGAATCGTTCAAGACTCTGTACACCGTGTACGTCAGGCTCATATCGGAGTATGCAGCACCAGAATGGAACCCACACCTGGCCAAGCACGTCAAGAAATTGCAGAAAGTGCAAAGGTTTGCAACAAGACTAGTCCCAGAGCTAAGGGGAATGTCCTACGAGGAGAGGTTAAGGGAAATCGACTTGACGACACTGGAGGACAGGAGGGATTGTGGGGGAAGGTGGCAACATAATAACAACATATAAAATACTGAGAGTAATTGACAAGGTGGATATGGACAAGATGTTCCAGAGATGACACAGCAACAAGGTGTCACAGTTGGAAGCTGAAGACTCAGATGAGTCACAGGGATGTTAGGAAGTATTTCTTCAGATATAGAGTTGTCAGGAGGTGCAACAATCTGGAGAGTGATGTAGTGGAGGCAGGAAACATACATAGCTTTAAGACGAGGTACGATAAAGCTCATGGAGCAGGTCGGTTCGTAGCTCCTGACCCCGCCAGCAGCTACGAATCGACCCCTTCAACCACAAATAGGCGAGTATACACACACACACACACACACATTCCGACATCTTAATAAGGAATCGTTCAGGACCCTGTACACCGTATACGTTAGGCCCATATTGGAGTATGCGGCACCAGTTTGGAACCCACACCTAGCCAAGCACGTAAAGAAACTAGAGAAAGTGCAAAGGTTTGCAACAAGACTAGTCCCAGAGCTAAGAGGTATGTCCTACGAGGAGAGGTTAAGGGAAATCAACCTGACGACACTGGAGGACAGGAGAGATAGGGGGGACATGATAACGACATACAAAATACTGAGAGGAATTGACAAGGTGGACAAAGACAGGATGTTCCAGAGATTGGACACAGTAACAAGGGGACACAGTTGGAAGCTGAAGACACAGATGAATCACAGGGATGTTAGGAAGTATTTCTTCAGCCACAGAGTAGTCAGTAAGTGGAATAGTTTGGGAAGCGATGTAGTGGAGGCAGGATCCATACATAGCTTTAAGCAGAGGTATGATAAAGCTCACGGCTCAGGGAGAGTGACCTAGTAGCGATCAGTGAAGAGGCGGGGCCAGGAGCTCGGACTCGACCCCCGCAACCTCAACTAGGTGAGTACAACTAGGTGAGTACATGACATTTTGCTGGCCAAAACGACCTTTCCTCCATCCCGGCCTTGGTGCACGACCTTTCCTCCATCCCGGCCTTGGTGCACGACCTTTCCTCCATCCCGGCCTTGGTGCACGACCTTTCCTCCATCCCGGCCCTGGTGCACGACCTTTCCTCCATCCCGGCCCTGGTGCACGACCTTTCCTCCATCCCGGCCCTGGTGCACGACCTTCCCTCCATCCCGGCCCTGGTGCACGACCTTCCCTCCATCCCGGCCCTGGTGCACGACCTTCCCTCCATCCCGGCCCTGGTGCACGACCTTCCCTCCATCCCGGCCCTGGTGCACGACCTTTCCTCCATCCCGGCCCTGGTGCACGACCTTTCCTCCATCCCGGCCCTGGTGCACGACCTTCCCTCCATCCCGGCCCTGGTGCACGACCTTCCCTCCATCCCGGCCCTGGTGCACGACCTTTCCCTCCATCCCGGCCCGGGCGCACGACCGTGCCTCCCTCCCGGCCCTGGTGCACGACCTTCCCTCCATCCCGGCCCTGGTGCACGACCTTCCCTCCATCCCGGCCCTGGTGCACGACCTTCCCTCCATCCCGGCCCTGGTGCACGACCTTCCCTCCATCCCGGCCCTGGTGCACGACCTTTCCTCCATCCCGGCCTTGGTGCACGACCTTTCCTCCATCCCGGCCCTGGTGCACGACCTTTCCTCCATCCCGGCCCTGGTGCACGACCTTTCCTCCATCCCGGCCCTGGTGCACGACCTTCCCTCCATCCCGGCCCTGGTGCACGACCTTCCCTCCATCCCGGCCCTGGTGCACGACCTTCCCTTCCCGGCCCTGGTGCACGACCTTCCCTCCCGGCCCTGGTGCACGACCTTCCCTCCATGCATCCCGGCCCTGGTGGACCTTCCCCCATCCCGGGTGCACGACCTTCCCTCCATCCCGGCCCTGGTGCACGACCTTCCCCATCCCGGCCCTGGTGCGACCTTCCCGCATCCCGGCCCTGGTGCACGACCTTCCTCCATCCCCCTGGTGCACGACCTTCCCTCCATCCCGGCCCTGGTGCACGACCTTCCCTCCATCCCGGCCCTGGTGCACGACCTTCCCTCCATCCCGGCCCTGGTGCACGACCTTCCCTCCATCCCGGCCCTGGTGCACGACCTTCCCTCCATCCCGGCCCTGGTTTCCTCCATCCCGGCCCTGGTGCACGACCTCCATCCCGGCCCTGGTGCACGACCTTCCCTCCATCCCGGCCCTGGTGCACGACCTTCCCTCCACCTGGTGCACGACCTTCCCTCCATCCCTGGTGGACCTTCCCTCCATCCCGGCCCTGGTGCACGACCTTCCCTCCTGGTGCACGACCTTACCTCCATCCAGGCCCTGGTGCACGACCTTCCCTGCATCCCGGCCCTGGTGCACGACCATCCATCCCGGCCCTGGTGCACGACCTTTCCTCCATCCCGGCCCTGGTGCACGACCTTCCCTCCATCCCGGCCCTGGTGCACGACCTTCCCTCCATCCCGGCCCTGGTGCACGACCTTCCCTCCATCCCGGCCCTGGTGCACGACCTTCCCTCCATCCCGGCCCTGGTGCACGACCTTCCCTCCATCCCGGCCCTGGTGCACGACCTTCCCTGCATCCCGGCCCTGGTGCACGACCTTCCCTGCATCCCGGCCCTGGTGCACGACCTTCCCTGCATCCCGGCCCTGGTGCACGACCTTCCCTGCATCCCGGCCCTGGTGCACGACCTTCCCTCCATCCCGGCCCTGGTGCACGACCTTCCCTGCATCCCGGCCCTGGTGCACGACCTTCCCTCCATCCCGGCCCTGGTGCACGACCTTGCACGACCTCCATCCCGGCCCTGGTGCACGACCTTCCCTCCAGCCCGCCCCTGGTGCACGACCTTCCCTCCATCCCGGCCCTGGTGCACGACCTTCCCTCCATCCCGGCCCTGGTGCACGACCTTCCCTCCATCCCGGCCCTGGTGCACCCTCCATCCCGGCCCTGGTGCACGACCTTCCCTCCATCCCGGCCCTGGTGCACGACCTTCCCTCCATCCCGGCCCTGGTGCACGACCTTCCCTCCATCCCGGCCCTGGTGCACGACCTTCCCTCCATCCCGGCCCTGGTGCACGACCTTCCCTCCATCCCGGCCCTGGTGCACGACCCCTCCATCCCGCCCCCGGTGCACGACCTGCCCGCCATCCCGGCCCTGGTCCACGACCTTTCCTCCATCCCGGCCCTGGTGCACGACCTTCCCTCCATCCCGGCCCTGGTGCACGACCTTCCCTCCATCCCGGCCCTGGTGCACGACCTTCCCTCCATCCCGGCCCTGGTGCACGACCTTCCCTCCATCCCGGCCCTGGTGCACGACCTTCCCTCCATCCCGGCCCTGGTGCACGACCTTCCCTCCATCCCGGCCCTGGTGCACGACCTTCCCTCCATCCCGGCCCTGGTGCACGACCTTCCCTCCATCCCGGCCCTGGTGCACGACCTTCCCTCCATCCCGGCCCTGGTGCACGACCTTCCCTCCATCCCGGCCCTGGTGCACGACCTTCCCTCCATCCCGGCCCTGGTGCACGACCTTCCCTCCATCCCGGCCCTGGTGCACGACCTTCCCTCCATCCCGGCCCTGGTGCACGACCTTCCCTCCATCCCGGCCCTGGTGCACGACCTTCCCTCCATCCCGGCCCTGGTGCACGACCTTCCCTCCATCCCGGCCCTGGTGCACGACCTTCCCTCCATCCCGGCCCTGGTGCACGACCTTCCCTCCATCCCGGCCCTGGTGCACGACCTTCCCTCCATCCCGGCCCTGGTGCACGACCTTCCCTCCATCCCGGCCCTGGTGCACGACCTTCCCTCCATCCCGGCCCTGGTGCACGACCTTCCCTCCATCCCGGCCCTGGTGCACGACCTTCCCTCCATCCCGGCCCTGGTGCACGACCTTCCCTCCATCCCGGCCCTGGTGCACGACCTTCCCTCCATCCCGGCCCTGGTGCACGACCTTCCCTCCATCCCGGCCCTGGTGCACGACCTTCCCTCCATCCCGGCCCTTGTGCACGACCTTCCCTCCATCCCGGCCCTGGTGCACGACCTTCCCTCCATCCCGGCCCTGGTGCACGACCTTCCCTCCATCCCGGCCCTCGTGCACGACCTTCCCTCCATCCCGGCCCTGGTGCACGACCTTCCCTCCATCCCGGCCCTGGTGCACGACCTTCCCTCCATCCCGGCCCTGGTGCACGACCTTCCCTCCATCCCGGCCCTGGTGCACGACCTTCCCTCCATCCCGGCCCTGGTGCACGAGCAACGCAGGAAATAAACAGGAAAATCGGGGAAACAAACGGAATAAATCTGTAAATATACCACACGAAGATACGGAGGGGGGAGACCCACTGTGATGCTGTGCCAACACTGACTCTCCCCTCCCCCCGTCAACACTGACCCTCCCCTCTCACCGTCAACACTGACCCTCCCCTCCCCCCGTCAACACTGACCCTCCCCTCCCACCGTCAACACTGATCCCCTCCCACCGTCAACACTGACCCTCCCCTCTCACCGTCAACACTGACCCTCCCCTCCCCCCGTCAACACTGACCCTCCCCTCTCACCGTCAACACTGACCCTCCCCTCCCCCCGTCAACACTGACCCTCCCCTCCCACCGTCAACACTGACCCTCCCCTCCCCCCGTCAACACTGACCCTCACGACTCACCGTCAACACTGACCCTCCCCTCCCCCCGTCAACACTGACCCTCCCCTCCCACCGTCAACACTGACCCTCCCCTCCCCCCGTCAACACTGACCCTCCCCTCTTACCGTCAACACTGACCCTCCCCTCTCACCGTCAACACTGACCCTCCCCTCTCACCGTCAACACTGACCCTCCCCGCCCCCCGTCAACACTGACCCTCCCTTCCCACCGTCAACACTGATCCCCTCCCACCGTCAACACTGATCCCCTCCCCCCGTCAACACTGATCCCCTCCCACCGTCAACACTGACCCTCCCCTCTCACCGTCAACACTGACCCTCCCCTCCCACCGTCAACACTGACCCTCCCTTCCCACCGTCAACACTGACCCTCCCCTCCCCCCGTCAACACTGACCCTCCCCTCTCACCGTCAACACTGACCCTCCCCTCCCCCCGTCAACACTGACCCTCCCCTCTCACCGTCAACACTGACCCTCCCCTCCCACCGTCAACACTGACCCTCCCCTCCCACCGTCAACACTGACCCTCCCTTCCCACCGTCAACACTGATCCCCTCCCACCGTCAACACTGATCCCCTCCCCCCGTCAACACTGATCCCCTCCCCCCGTCAACACTGATCCCCTCCCACCGTCAACACTGATCCTCCCCCCGTCAACACTGACCCTCCCTTGTCAACACTGATCCTCCCCCCGTCAACGCTGACCCTCCCCCGTCAACAATGACCCTCCCCTCCCCCCGTCAACACTGACCCTCCCTTGTCAACACTGATCCTCCCCCCGTCAACACTGACCCTCCCCCGTCAACAATGACCCTCCCCTCCCCCCGTCAACACTGATCCCCTCCCACCGTCAACACTGACCCTCCCCTCTCACCGTCAACACTGACCCTCCCCTCACACCGTCAACACTGACCCTCCCCTCTCACCGTCAACACTGACCCTCCCCTCCCACCGTCAACACTGACCCTCCCTTCCCACCGTCAACACTGATCCCCTCCCACAGTCAACACTGATCCCCTCCCCCCGTCAACACTGATCCCCTCCCACCGTCAACACTGACCCTCCCCTCTCACCGTCAACACTGACCCTCCCCTCCCACCGTCAACACTGACCCTCCCTTCCCACCGTCAACACTGACCCTCCCCTCCCCCCGTCAACACTGACCCTCCCCTCTCACCGTCAACACTGACCCTCCCCTCCCCCCGTCAACACTGACCCTCCCCTCTCACCGTCAACACCCCTCTCCACCGTCAACACTGACTGACCCTCCCTTCCCACCGTCAACACTGATCCCCTCCCACCGTCAACCGTCAACACTGATCCCCTCCCCCCGTCAACACTGATCCCCTCCCACCGTCAACACTGATCCTCCCCCCGTCAACACTGACCCTCCCTTGTCAACACTGATCCTCCCCCCGTCAACGCTGACCCTCCCCCGTCAACAATGACCCTCCCCTCCCCCCGTCAACACTGACCCTCCCTCAACACTGATCCTCCCCCCGTCAACACTGACCCTCCCCCGTCAACACTGACCCTCCCCTCCCCCCGTCAACACTGATCCCCTCCCCCGTCAACACTGATCCCCTCCCACCGTCAACACTGATCCTCCCCCCGTCAACACTGACCCTCCCCCGTCAACACTGACCCTCCCCTCCCCCGTCAACACTGATCCCCTCCCACCGTCAACACTGATCCCCTCCCCCCGTCAACACTGATCCCCTCCCACCGTCAACACTGATCCCCTCCCCCCGTCAACACTGATCCTCCCTTGTCAACACTGATCCTCCCCCCGTCAACACTGACCCTCTCCCGTCAACAATGACCCTCCCCTCGTCAACACTGATCCCCTCCCACCGTCAACACTGACGCTCCCCCGTCAACACTGACCCTCCCCTCCCCCCGTCAACACTGACCCTCCCCCCGTCAACACTGACCCTCCCCTCCCCCCGTCAACACTGACCCTTCCCTCCCCCCGTCAACACTGATCCTCCCCCGTCAACTCCCCCCGTCAACACTGACCCTCCCCCCCCGTCAACACTGACCCTCCCCTCCCCCCGTCAACATTGACCCTCCTCTCCCCCCGTCAAAACCCCTCCCCCCGTCAACACTGACCCTCCCCTCCCCCCGTCAACACTGATCCTCCCACCGTCAACAATGACCCTCCCCCCGTCAACACTGACCCTCCCCTCCCCCCCGTCAACACTGACCCTCCCATCCCCCGTCAACACTGACCCTCCCCTCCCCCCGTCAACACTGACCCTCCTCTCCCCCCGTCAACACTGACCCTTCCCCGTCAACACTGACCCTCCCTTCCCCGTCAACACAGACCCTCCTCCCCGTCAACATTGGCCCTTCCTCGTCAACACTGACCCTCCTCCCGTCAACATTGACCCTTCCTCGTCAACACTGACCCTCCCTCCCCGTCAACATTGACCCTCCTCCCCCATCAACACTGACCCTCCCCCCGTCAACACTAACCCTACCCCCCGTCAACACTAACCCTACCTCCCCGTCAACACTAACCCTCCTCCATCAACACTGACCCTCCCCCCATCAACACTGACCCTCCCCACATCAACACTGACCTTTCCCCCGTCAACACTGACCCTCCTCCCCCGTCAACACTGACCCTCCCTCCCGTCAACACTGACCCTACTCCCCCGTCAACACTGACCCTCCCCCCATCAACACTGACCCTCCCCACATCAACACTGACCTTTCCCCCAACACTGACCCTACCCCCCCGTCAACACTAACCTTCCCCCGTCAACACTAACCCTCCCGTCAACACTGACCCTCTCCCCGTCAACAATGATCCTTATCCCGTCAACAGTCCCCCCATTAACACTACCCCCCCGTCAACACTGTGTCCCTCAATACTGTCCCCCGCCAACACTGCCCACCCTCGTCAGCCTCGAGGCACGGAGGAACACACTTGTTTGCAGAGGATAAGGCCAGTATATAACTGATGAAGCCTAGGCCAGCCTCACCTAACCTTTCCTAGAATTTGACCCACTACAAAACATTCCATCTAAAGCGCCCTAACCTGTGATTTACCTGTGCCAGTAAGTAGACACTTGTGTCTAGAGCTTTATAAAGTCTTCGATAAAGCCCTGCAGAGAGACCGAAACGTGAAGCTCTACACAGAGCGAAACGTGAAGCTCTACACAGAGCGAAACATTACGTAATAAAGCTCTACAAAGCGAAACATTGTGATAAAGCTCTACAGAGCGAAACATGAGACGATAAAGCTCTATACAGAGCGAAACGCGCCATAAGGGACGTGACATGACATGATTAAGTTCTACAAAGAGCGAAACATGAGTAGACAAAGCTCTACTCAGAGCGAAACATGGCAATAAAGCTATACACAGAGCGATACATAACATGATAAAAGCTCTACGCGGAGCGAAACATGATAAAGCACTATTACAGTGAACGAAACATTAACGAATGAAACTCGTGGAACATTGAGCGAAACGTCGCCACAATAAAATCTTGTCGTTCAACCCGTTTCTTCACTACGGAAGGTCGACCTGAAACCTACTGACGAGAATTTAACTTCAAATATACTAAAAAAAAATTTCTAACGTACAATTTTAACCTAGTAAATAATAAATTATTATTATTATTATTATTATTATTATTATTATTATTATTATTATTACATACAATGGGGGAGTAACTGCAAAAATTAACACGATCTTGACTTGACAAAAAAGATCGTTGCAGGGAAGCCAAGTTGGCAGGTTCTGACAATAAAGCACGACAAGTACCTCTCTGTGAGTACACACGGGGGGAAGGGAGGGGGAGGGATGGGATGGGAGGGGGGATGGGAAGGGATGGGAGGGGGGATGGGAAGGGAGGGGAGGGGGAAACTAGGAGTTGATCACTAAGATTTGTGTCGGTGATACTTTGTTGACTTTGATCCTTGACGGTAATTGGCAGAGAGGTGTTTGCTGGGGAGGGGAGAGAGAGAGGGGAAGGGGAATGGAAGGGAAGGAGGGGGGAACCCAGGATAGCATTTTATCTGATGGTTGAAAACCTCAAAATAGTGTGGTGGAAGGGTGGACGGGAGGTTTGTGGAGGCTGCCCTACACCAGTGTCAGGATGTGCTTCATCTCCCCCTACCTCCTCCATCACCTCCACCACCTTCACTACGGAGGGAAGAGGTGGAGGTTGCAACACGGGTGTCAGAGAACGCTTCCCCACCATTCAACATGATCATTGCAGAGGCAGTCAAAACAAGAGAGAGACAGGTGGAAGTTAACCCACCCTGCAAGATCTCCACAGCTGGTGGTCCGTCATGACGCTCAGCACAATGAACGCTACGCTAACTAGCCTCGGGTGGCTACGTTGGCGAAATAATTAAATGAACAAATCAAAATACTTAATAAAAGAATAAGATAAAGTTTTGCTTGGCTTTAATACGTGCTTCCATAAATGTCGGTATCTGTCAAAGGAGAGTCAATGAGGTCTATACGGGTTATACACCCTGGGTTTTTTTTTTTATCCCATTACCATAATTTTTAAAGGGATGGACCGGTAAGCCAGTGGAAGGTCTCGGTCAGATGACCAAAAGCTCCAGCTGAGGGGCATCATATAACTAAGACCTAAGTCAGGAAACACTTGTCCTGTTTCCTGACGAACTTTAGGTAAAGTAACGTATCCCAGAGGGGTAAATCTCAGTGTTGCTCAGACTTTTGCTGTATAGTCCTTGTGGCTTAGCGCTTCTTTTTTTATTATAATAATAATGCTCAGACTTTAATCTCTTTGTTTTAAGTATTAAACTATTTTTGTCTCGTTGTGTAGTGCCTTGTTAATTGACCCATCGTGTAGTCGATAGAGTTTAAACCCATTAACAATCAAGCAATAGGAATCTGGTCTCAGACCCTGGCAGGAACCAGGAGACCAGTCACAGGTAATGACCACGGTCTCAGACCAGGCCTCTTAGTAGGTAAGACACATATGCAACAGTTAGATATCTTTCGAAACGTTTCGCCTACACAGTAGGCTTCTTCAGTCGAGTACAGAAAAGTTGATAGAAGCAGAAGACACTTGAAGACGATGTAATCAGTCCATCACCCTTAAAGTTTTGAGGTGGTCAGTCCCTGAGTCTGGAGAAGAGTATTGTTCCATAGTCTGCAACAATATATTGTTTCAGACTATGGAACAATACTGAGATTAAAGTAAACTCTCGGCGCATATATACCGAGAGTAATACACCTCTGAGGGTATACAAGTATATCCTCTGCGAGTTTTAAAGGTAGGTATTAGGTTTGTCAGAAAACAGGACAAGTGCTTCTTGACGTGGGTCTCGGTTAATATGACGACCCACAGCTGGAGCTTCTGGTCATATAACCGAGGCCTTCCACTGGCTTACCCTCTCCACCCCTTTAAAATTATATTTATGATTATAACCATTTTTCTTAGTTTGAGTTAGGTTAGGTAAGGTTCGTCAGGAAACAGGACAAGTATTTCCTGACGCGGGAGCGGTCTCTTGATCCAAGCAACTGGGCCAATCCTTCCCTCCTTCCTTGGATCGAACTCGATCACCACACATTCCACCGGCGCTGTATGACCCTCCCCTTACAAGTTTACCGCTTTCCAATAATATTAATATTTGAACATTACCGATGTCTGCCTTACTTAAAATAATAATTAAAAACTATTACTAGGATAATTAATATCTTAGGATTATTATAATGTGTTAGGATTAATACATTACAGTAATTGGATAATTATCATCATCTTAGAATCATAAATACCATCATGATAATTATTTTTGGTTAGTATAATTACTATTGTTAGAACAATTCCTACTCCTAGAATAATCATTATTAAATTAGGATACTAATCACAAGTCAACAAAAAAAATCGTTGCCAGAGATATGTGAAGGTATTTTAGTGTTGCTGAAGACTAAAATATCAATAGGCTTTCCAATTGTTATTAAACATTAGCCGGTATTCTCCCGGCCCGGGCCTTTTCCAAGTGGTGGCCCGGCCTTGGCTCCCTCTTTAGGGAGTGTCTGAGACCTAAGTCTCCCATGGGAGGAGATACAAGTACCTCCTCATCTTTGGGACCAACTGTCCCCAGGCCTAGCCACAAGCTAGGCCTCTCTGGTCTGCCATCCCCGCCCCAAGGGGACAAATGGGAATGACAGTCTTATGAGCTAAAGGCTCGGGCTCAGGCACCTACCCTACCCTAGAAGGGTTAGGCATGGTGTCGATCGCTTTAACTTGTGAGATATTACATATACAGTGGAACCTCAAAAATCGAACTGCTCCCAACACAACCAATTATGTAAGTGTATTTTTGTAAGTGCTTTTATAAGTGTATTTTTGAGGGTCTGAAATGGACTAATCTAATTTACATTATTCCTGATGGGAATAAATTCATTCGGTAAAGGCACTCGAACAGCCTTCTGGAGCGAAGAAAGTTCGATATTTGAGGTTCCACTGTACCTACCTATAACTTGTGTATATGTGGTGATAATTTGTACATACAGATAGTTTTAATGAAGATTAGGATTTTATTTTTAAATTATTTAATATTTAAGGAAAGGAGTTGTATCAACAACGACCACCTCACATTATTGTAATATTTATTTTATTGTTTTTTTTCCAGATAAACATAAGTGTCGAACATTCTTTGTAAAAACAAAGGAAAAAAATCCACAGATTTTGTAAAACAAGATTATTTTCGAATTGTGTTATGAGAACAAGACAAGTTTTGGGCTCCCCATAAAGTTGCAAAACTTGTGAAGAAAATGCTTACGACAGTGGAAAAAATAGTCAAATGAAAAGTTTAAACTTGGATGTGTGTGGAGAGCAGAAAAACCGCCAAGACGACTGTCTTTTCTGCATCGTGAATGTGAAAGATTTCAATCAATACAAGAAAGTGGGAATATCCTGAATTGGAGTCAGCAGAGACGTGAGCCACACAGCGATGACGTTCCTATACCAGTTTACAACTCTGTCAGACCTTCCCTTGTCAGATGTTGAAGACCCTCGTGGTTGACCTTCCCTTGTCAGATGTTGAAGACCCTCGTGGTTGACCTTCCCTTGTCAGATGTTGAAGACCCTCGTGGTTGACCTTCCCTTGTCAGATGTTGAAGACCCTCGTGGTTGACCTTCCCTTGTCAGATGTTGAAGACCCTCGTGGTTGACCTTCCCTTGTCAGATGTTGAAGACCCTCGTGGTTGACCTTCCCTTGTCAGATGTTGAAGACCCTCGTGGTTGACCTTCCCTTGTCAGATGTTGAAGACCCTCGTGGTTGACCTTCCCTTGTCAGATGTTGAAGACCCTCGTGGTTGACCTTCCCTTGTCAGATGTTGAAGACCCTCGTGGTTGACCTTCCCTTGTCAGATGTTGAAGACCCTCGTGGTTGACCTTCCCTTGTCAGATGTTGAAGACCTTCGTGGTTGACCTTCCCTTGTCAGATGTTGAAGACCCTCGTGGCTGACCTTCCCTTGTCAGATGTTGAAGACCCTCGTGGTTGACCTTCCCTTGTCAGATGTTGAAGACCCTCGTGGTTGACCTTCCCTTGTCAGATGTTGAAGACCCTCGTGGTTTAACGCTCAGTTCTCATTATAGTAATAACGAAGAAACTCAGGAATTAGGATGTAACAGATGATTTTTAGTTAGCGAATATAAAGTAAACATTTCAACAGCCCAGCAGTTCCCCCAAGAATAATTCAACGATCTGGTACGTGACTTCAGTCTGTCAAAGCAAACATCTGAACTTTTAACATCCAGAATAAAAATATGAACTCTCTACAACAAGAAATTAAAATAACTTATTAGACAAGAGAGGTTGAACTCCTTCCTTACTTCAGCCAACACGAAGAACTTATATACAGCAACAACATCCCTGGACTTCTTCCAATGGGACTTGAATATCGACCAAAAGACTGGTGGCTATGTACAGACAGCTCCATCAAAAGCTTGGAATGTGTCTTACTGCACAATGCTGGAGCCTCCAACGGGACTGTGCTGATGATCAACATAGAAGAAAATCGAACAGCGTTTTCATATGCAGTAATTAGTGGTACCTGAATTATCTTACTATGTTAATCTGTTATTATAAAGAACGAAGTGCTAGTATGTATTACATGATTTGACTTGCATGATCTAAAAAAATAATTGCAATGCGATTTGTAAGTTAGCTCCGCCTGATCAATACATTTTTCACATATTTCATGATTTTCGATGGGATACCAAATTTATCAAAAACTAGAGCCAGTCAAGCAAAACCGATGATATATTGGAAATCAGCACCAAAAACTTAACCTAAAATCGATGCAATATCACTGGTCAGAAAATGAGTGTTGACCAGTGATAGTGTAGGTAGTGTTGCTAGGATAATTATCGTTAACTATTCTAAGGTAATATTTTCACCATAATTAGCGCCATCTGCAATTATCATTCACGTTAATTACCGTTAGAATTACATGCGTAGTTCATAATTGCTATTAGACACAATTAAGAGGCGCTGATGCGGGCGCTGGTGACCGGCCGCTGCGCTGGTCGCACTTTTAGGCGCTCACTGCCTATGCGGGTAATGCACGCAGTTTAATTAGAGCAAATGAACCTAGTGCAGTGCGCATTTCCGCGGTGTAGTGTGGATTACCCTGATATAGTGTGTATTACCCTGGTGTAGCGTAGATTATCTTGGTGTAGCGTGGATTACCCTGGTGTAGTGTGGATTACCCTGGTATTGCGTGGATTATTCTGTTTAGCGTGGATTACGATGGTGCAGCGTGGATTACCCTGGTGTAGTGTGGATTACCCTGGTATTGCGTGGATTATTCTGTTTAGCGTAGATTACCCTGGTGTAGCACGGATTACGAAGGCAATGGACAGGTACCTTAAGTCAGTACCTGACCAGCCGGGCTATGATTCGTATGTCGGGTTGAGTGCGGTCAACAGCAACAGCCTGGTTGATCAGGCCCTGATCCATCATGAGGCCTGGTCACAGACCGAGCCGAGGGGCGTTGACCCCCGAAACCCTCTCCTGGTATACTCCAGGTAGTGTAGCGTGGATTACCCTGGTGTAGCGTGGATTACGATAGTGTAGCGTGGATTACGATGGTGTAGCGTGGATTACCCTGTTGTAGCGTGGATTATGATGGTGTAGCGTGGATTACCCTGGTGTAGCGTGGATTACGATAGTGTAGCGTTGATTACCCTGGTGTAGCGTGTATTATGATGGTGTAGCGTGGATTACCCTGGTGTAGCGTGGATTATGATGGTGTAGCGTGGATTACCCTGGTGTAGCGTGTATTATGATGGTGTAGCGTGGATTACCCTGGTGTAGCGTGTATTATGATGGTGTAGCGTGGATTACCCTGGTGTAGCGTGGATTATGATGGTGTAGCGTGGATTACCCTGGCATAGTGTGGAATACTTTGGTGTAGCGTGCATTACTATGGTATAGCGTGGATGACGATGGAGTAGCGTGGATTACGATGGTGTAGTAGGAATTAAGAAAGTGTAGTGGATTACTGTGGTGTATCGTGGATTACAAGAGTATAGCGTGGATTACGATGGTGTAGTGTCGATTACTATGGTGTAGCGTGGATTACCCTGGTGTAGTGTGGATTTTCAAATATATATATATATATATATATATATATATATATATATATATATATATATATATATATATATATATATATATATATATATAAAGAGAGAGCAAAAGCAAAAATTTACCAAATTATCTCTGTCTGACACTCCAGATTAAGACATATTCGTCTACTATCAATAGTGATGGCAAGTTTCCAGCCATCAATTTCCTGCACGCAGTCTTTCACTCCATAACTACACTTTAACTCCACCTCCGGCTCTCAACTGCTACAATCATCTCAGCTGATTTATAAATAACTCGGCCGGTTTTTAGGCTCCGCTATCCCTCACAATATATAATTAAAATTGCTTGGGGTGGGCCGCTGACCATGGTGGTCGTGTTGGTGTGACCATGGTGGTCGTGGTGTGACCATGGTGGTCGTGCTGGTGTGACCATGGTGGTCGTGGTGTGACCACGGTGGTCGTGGTGTGACCATGGTGGTCGTGGTGTGACCATAGGTCTCGTGCTGGTGTGACCATGTGGCCGTGCTGGGGCAGCAACAGTGACAGTGTGACCATGGTGGTCGTGCTGGTGCAGCAACAGTGATGGTGGTGCAGCAAGTGATGGTGGTGTAGCAGCAGTGATGGTGTTGCAGCAACAGTGATGGTGGTGCAGCAGCAGTGATGGTGGTGCAGCAGCAGTGATGGTGGTGCAACAGTGATGGTGGTGCAGCAACAGTGATGGTGCAGCAACAGTGATGGTGGTGCAGCAACAGTGATGGTGGTGCAGCAAGTGATGGTGGTGTAGCAGCAGTGATGGTGGTGCAGCAACAGCGATGGTGGTGCAGCAGCAGTGATGGTGGTGCAGCAGCAGTGATGGTGGTGCAGCAGCAGTGATGGTGGTGCAGCAGCAGTGATGGTGGTGCAACAGTGATGGTGGTGCAGCAGCAGTGATGGTGCAGCAGCAGTGATGGTGCAGCAACAGTGATGGTGGTGCAGCAACAGTGGTGTAGCAACAGTGTTGGTGGTGCAGCAGCAGTGATGGTGCAGCAACAGTGATGGTGGTGCAGCAACAGTGATGGTGGTGCAGCAAGTGATGGTGCAGCAACAGTGATGGTGCAGCAGCAGTGATGGTGCAGCAACAGTGATGGTGCAGCAACAGTGATGGTGGTGCAGCAACAGTGATGGTGGTGCAGCAACAGTGATGGTGGTGCAGCAGCAGTGGTGGTGCAGCAGCACTGATGGTGGTGCAGCAACAGTGATGGTGGTGCAGCAGCAGTGATGGTGCAGCAACAGTGATGGTGGTGCAGCAGCAGTGATGGTGGTGCAGCAACAGTGATGGTGGTGCAGCAGCAGTGATGGTGGTGCAGCAACAGTGATGGTGGTGCAGCAGCAGTGATGGTGGTGCAGCAACAGTGATGGTGCAGCAGCAGTGATGGTGCAGCAACAGTGATGGTGGTGCAGCAACAGTGATGGTGGTGCAGCAACAGTGGTGGTGTAGCAACAGTGATGGTGGTGCAGCAACAGTGGTGGTGTAGCAACAGTGATGGTGGTGCAGCAACAGTGATGGTGGTGCAGCAGCAGTGATGGTGCAGCAACAGTGATGGTGGTGCAGCAACAGTGATGGTGGTGCAGCAACAGTGATGGTGGTACAGCAACAGTGATGGTGGTGCAGCAGCAGTGATGGTGCAGCAACAGTGATGGTGGTGCAGCAGCAGTGATGGTGCAGCAGCAGTGATGGTGCAGCAACAGTGATGGTGTAGCAGCTGATGGTGGTGCAGCAAGTGATGGTGGTGCAGCAGCAGTGATGGTGCAGCAGCAGTGATGGTGCAGCAGCAGTGATGGTGCAGCAACAGTGATGGTGTAGCAACTGAATGTGGTGCAGCAAGTGATGGTGGTGCAGCAGCAGTGACGGTGCAACAGCAGTGATGGTGGTGCAGCAACAGTGATGGTGGTGCAGCAACAGTGATTGTGGTGCAGCAAGTGATGGTGGTGTAGCAACAGTGATGGTGGTGCAGCAAGTGATGGTGGTGCAGCAACAGTGATGATGGTGCAGCAACAGTGATGGTGGTACAGCAACAGTGGTGGTACAGCAACAGTGGTGGTGCAGCAACAGTGATGGTGGTGCAACAACAGTGATGGTGGTGCAGCAGCAGTGATGGTGCAGCAACAGTGATGGTGATGCAGCAACAGTGATGGTGGTGCAGCAGCAGTGATGGTGCAGCAAGTGATGGTGGTGCAGCAACAGTGATGGTGGTGCATCAGAAGTGATGGTGCAGCAGCAGTGATGGTGCAGCAACAGTGATGGTGGTGGGTGCAGCAACAGTGATGGTGGTGCAGCAGCAGTGATGGTGGTGTAGCAACAGTGATGGTGGTGCAGCAGCGGTGATGGTGCAACAGTGATGGTGGTGCAGCAGCAGTGATGGTGGTGCAGCAGCGGTGATGGTGCAGCAACAGTGATGGTGGTGCAGCAACAGTGATGGTGCAGCAGCAGTGATGGTGGTGCAGCAGCGGTGATGGTGCAGCAACAGTGATGGTGGTGCAGCAACAGTGATGGTGGTGCAGCAGCAGTGATGGTGGTGCAGCAGCAGTGATGGTGGTGCAGCAACAGTGATGGTGGTGCAGCAACAGTGATGGTGGTGCAGCAACAGTGATGGTGGTGCAGTAGCAGTGATGGTGGTGCAGCAACAGTGATGGTGCAGCAACAGTGATGGTGGTGCAGCAACAGTGATGGTGGTGCAGCAACAGTGATGGTGCAGCAGCAGTGATGGTGGTGCAGCAACAGTGATGATGGTGCAACAACAGTGATGGTGGTGCAGCAGCAGTGATGGTGGTGCAGCAACAGTTATGGTGGTGCAGCAAGTGATGGTGGTGCAGCAACAGTGATGGTGGTGCAGCAGCAGTGATGGTGGTGCAGCAACAGTGATGGTGGTGCAGCAACAGTGATGGTGGTGCAGCAGCAGTGATGGTGGTGCAGCAACAGTGATGGTGGTGCAGCAACAGTGATGGTGGTGCAGCAACAGTGATGGTGGTGCAGCAGCAGTGATGGTGGTGCAGCAACAGTGATGGTGGTGCAGCAACAGTGATGGTGGTGCAGCAACAGTGATGGTGGTGCAGCAGCAGTGATGGTGGTGCAGCAACAGTGATGGTGGTGCAGCAACAGTGATGGTGGTGCAGCAACAGTGATGGTGGTGCAGCAACAGTGATGGTGGTGTAGCAAGTGATGGTGGTGCAGCAACAGTGATGGTGGTGCAGCAGCAGTGATGGTGGTGCAGCAGCAGTGATGGTGGTGCAGCAGCAGTGATGGTGGTGCAGCAACAGTGATGGTGGTGCAGCAACAGTAATGGTGGTGCAGCAACAGTGATGGTGGTGCAGCAGCAGTGATGGTGGTGCAGCAACAGTGATGGTGGTGCAGCAACAGTGATGGTGGTGCAGCAACAGTGATGGTGGTGCAGCAACAGTGATGGTGGTGCAGCAACAGTGATGGTGGTGTAGCAAGTGATGGTGGTGCAGCAACAGTGATGGTGGTGCAGCAACAGTGATGGTGGTGTAGCAAGTGATGGTGGTGCAGCAACAGTGATGGTGGTGCAGCAACAGTGATGGTGGTGCAGCTTTTTCAACGCATCTCGCCAACTTGGCTTATTCGGCAACGATCATTTCACTAAATAAGTCGAGCGTGTACATTTTTTTGTTTATAAATTTGTTGAAAATCATTCCGGACACACACACACACACACACACACACACACACACACACACACACACACACACACACACACACACACACACACACACACACACACACACATGACAGATGGCATGCAGCCTTTACGACCCTCCTGTAGTAGATAGGCTTTAAACTCCCCCATCAACAATCCAACGCCTTCTGAAACATTTCCTCTCCAGGATGATGAAAGGGAAATGGGTTTGAAACCTATCGACTACACGAGTGTCATCAAGGCTACTCACCACCACTCAAGAATACTCTTATACCCAAAGCTGAGGTTAATATCTCAGTGTATAAACACTGAGACATTGATACTTCACGGGTCAAGTCTGAGTGCACAAACCATGGTAAACTGCGGCACACTGGTAAACTGCGGCACACTGGTAAACTGCGGCACACTGGTAAACTGCGGCACACTGGTAAACTGCGGCACACTGGTAAACTGCGGTACACTGGTAAACTGCGGCACACTGGTAAACTGCGGTACACTGGTAAACTGCGGTACACTGGTAAACTGCGGCACACTGGTAAACTGCGGTACACTGGTAAACTGCGGCACACTGGTAAACTGCGGTACACTGGTAAACTGCGGTACACTGGTAAACTGCGGCACACTGGTAAACTGCGGTACACTGGTAAACTGCGGCACACTGGTAAACTGCGGCACACTGGTAAACTGCGGTACACTGGTAAACTGCGGTACACTGGTAAACTGCGGCACACTGGTAAACTGCGGTACACTGGTAAACTGCGGCACACTGGTAAACTGCGGTACACTGGTAAACTGCGGTACACTGGTAAACTGCGGCACACTGGTAAACTGCGGTACACTGGTAAACTGCGGCACACTGGTAAACTGCGGCACACTGGTAAACTGCGGTACACTGGTAAACTGCGGTACACTGGTAAACTGCGGCACACTGGTAAACTGCGGTACACTGGTAAACTGCGGCACACTGGTAAACTGCGACACACTGGTAAACTGCGGCACACTGGTAAACTGCGGCACACTGGTAAACGGTACACTGGTAAACTGCGGCACACTGGTAAACTGTGGCACACTGGTAAACTGCGGTACACTGGTAAACTGCGGTACACTGGTAAACTGCGGTACACTGGTAAACTGCGGTACACTGGTAAACTGCGGTACACTGGTAAACTGCGGCACACTGGTAAACTGCGGCACACTGGTAAACTGCGGCACACTGGTAAACTGCGGCACACTGGTAAACTGCGGCACACTGGTAAACTGCGGCACACTGGTAAACTGCGGTACACTGGTAAACTGCGGTACACTGGTAAACTGCTGCACACTGGTAAACTGCGGTACACTGGTAAACTGCGGTACACTGGTAAACTGCGGTACACTGGTAAACTGCGGCACACTGGTAAACTGCGGCACACTGGTAAACTGCGGCACACTGGTAAACTGCGGCACACTGGTAAACTGCGGCACACTGGTAAACTGCGGCACACTGGTAAACTGCGGTACACTGGTAAACTGCGGCACACTGGTAAACTGCGGCACACTGGTAAACTGCGGTACACTGGTAAACTGCGGTACACTGGTAAACTGCGGCACACTGGTAAACTGCGGCACACTGGTAAACTGCGGCACACTGGTAAACTGCGGTACACTGGTAAACTGCGGCACACTGGTAAACTGCGGTACACTGGTAAACTGCGGTACACTGGTAAACTGCGGCACACTGGTAAACTATAGTACACTAGTAAACTAGAAAACACTATTTTAAACCGGTAGTTTATAGAAATGACGATAAACTATGGTAAACTGTGATAAACCTTAGCAGATTATGGTAGACTAACGTATAGTAAACTATAGTAAAGTATATTAAACTAGGCTGAACCATGATAACCTGCAACAAACTAAGATAAAACGTGGTAAACTATAGTAAACTGAAATTCTTACACTGAAGCAGAGGACTTTAAAAATAAGACAGTAACGGATAGTGTTGAAACTTGTTCGGTATGAAAGTTACCTTCTGTCCGCCCGCCCGTCCATCCTTCCGTCCGTCTTCAAAATGTAATCGAGAGATCGTGGAACCTCTCAAATATAATCAAGAGATCGTGGAACCTCTCAAATATAATCAAGAGATCGTGGAACCTCACAAATATAATCAAGAGATCGTGGAACCTCTCAAATATAATCAAGAGATCGTGGAACCTCACAAATATAATCAAGAGATCGTGGAACCTCTCAAATATAATCAAGAGATCGTGGAACCTCACAAATATAATCAAGAGATCGTGGAACCTCTCAAATATAATCAAGAGATCGTGGAACCTCTCAAATATAATCAAGAGATCGTGGAACCTCTCAAATATAATCAAGAGATCGTGGATCCTCTCAAATATAATCAAGAGATCGTGGAACCTCACAAATATAATCAAGAGATCGTGGAACCTCACAAATATAATCAAGAAATCGTGGAACCTCTCAAATATAATCAAGAGATCGTGGAACCTCTCAAATATAATCAAGAGATCGTGGAACCTCACAAATATAATCAAGAGATCGTGGAACCTCTCAAATATAATCAAGAGATCGTGGAACCTCTCAAATATAATCAAGAGATCGTGGAACCTCTCAAATATAATCAAGAGATCGTGGAACCTCACAAATATAATCAAGAAATCGTGGAACCTCTCAAATATAATCAAGAGATCGTGGAACCTCACAAACATAATCAAGAGATCGTGGAACCTCTCAAATATAATCAAGAGATCGTGGAACCTCTCAAATATAATCAAGAGATCGTGGAACCTCACAAATATAATCAAGAAATCGTGGAACCTCTCAAATATAATCAAGAGATCGTGGAACCTCACAAACATAATCAAGAGATCGTGGAACCTCACAAACATAATCAAGAGATCGTGGAATATCTCAAATATAATCAGATTTAACACCATAAGCGGTGGAGGCTCCAGCCTCAGTCCGCTAAACCCCTATGGACCATACGGGAGTCTAGGGATTGGGAAGTGTCCAGGTTTGATCCGAGGAAGAAGAAAGGGAGGGGAGGCGGAGGATACGAAAGGGTGGGCTCGTTGGGTCCCGCTGATTTTTTACGCAAATTTACGGATTCGCATTTACGCCCGCAATCTCTCACGCGAATTTACGCACGCACTTACTCTTGTAAATTTACGTACGCAAATTTACGCTCATCTTTAGGAAATATACGCATGTAAATTTACGCGTGTAAATTCACAGAAGCGCATTTTCTCACGGACATTTGAAGCACGGCAGCTTCGTCAGCGTAATAACGTATTTTGGTGTTGAGAGTAGCAAAGATGGCGGCGCTAAGTATCTCCTTCCTGGCCGTTATTATGGTCGAGTTTCAGGAGTGATAGTCAGGTTATAAGAGTTATGGTTTTAACGTCTATCATCAATGGTTTTTAGATTAGACATTTTACCACCGAAATGGCTAGTTTATTGTGCACCTTCATATCCATCCTGTGGATGGTAGCGCAAGAACATATGGATACACAAAAGGCCTAGGAACTAGGCCCCAAAAGGGTTAACAGGAGCACACTTGGATTTATATATACATTTTACTTATCTGTTATAAGTAAATTTAGGAAATTTGCTTAGTATTTTCATTAATAAGATATGTTAACATATCGCATAGGTTATTATACTATCTGTATATTCCACAATAAGTGGATAATGAAGCACATAGTGTTCAAGATAGTGACCATAAGATTGATCACATACTTCGTATTTAGTTTGATCATCATGTGTGTGTCTGCCAAACTGCCAGAAATACTTGTAACCAAGCCTAAGTCTGGCTACTACAACATCAGTCAGTACTTGTAACCAAGCCTAAGTCTGGCTACTACAACATCAGTCAGTACTTGTAACCAAGCCTAAGTCTGGCTACTACAACATCAGTCAGTACTTGTAACCAAGCCTAAGTCTGGCTACTACAACATCAGTCAGTACTTGTAACCAAGCCTAAGTCTGGCTACTACAACATCAGTCAGTACTTGTAACCAAGCCTAAGTCTGGCTACTACAACATCAGTCAGTACTTGTAACCAAGCCTAAGTCTGGCTACTACAACATCAGTCAGTACTTGTAACCAAGCCTAAGTCTGGCTACTACAACATCAGTCAGTACTTGTAACCAAGCCTAAGCCTGGCTACTACAACATCAGTCAGTACTTGTAACCAAGCCTAAGTCTGGCTACTACAACATCAGTCAGTACTTGTAACCAAGCCTAAGTCTGGCTACTACAACATCAGTCAGTACTTGTAACCAAGCCTAAGCCTGGCTACTACAACATCAGTCAGTACTTGTAACCAAGCCTAAGTCTGGCTACTACAACATCAGTCAGTACTTGTAACCAAGTCTAAGTCTGGCTACTACAACATCAGTCAGTACTTGTAACCAAGCCTAAGTCTGGCTACTACAACATCAGTCAGTACTTGTAACCAAGCCTAAGCCTGGCTACTACAACATCAGTCAGTACTTGTAACCAAGCCTAAGTCTGGCTACTACAACATCAGTCAGTACTTGTAACCAAGCCTAAGTCTGGCTACTACAACATCAGTCAGTACTTGTAACCAAGCCTAAGCCTGGCTACTACAACATCAGTCAGTACTTGTAACCAAGCCTAAGTCTGGCTACTACAACATCAGTCAGTACTTGTAACCAAGCCTAAGTCTGGCTACTACAACATCAGTCAGTACTTGTAACCAAGCCTAAGCCTGGCTACTACAACATCAGTCAGTACTTGTAACCAAGCCTAAGTCTGGCTACTACAACATCAGTCAGTACTTGTAACCAAGTCTAAGTCTGGCTACTACAACATCAGTCAGTACTTGTAACCAAGCCTAAGTCTGGCTACTACAACATCAGTCAGTACTTGTAACCGAGCCTAAGTCTGGCTACTACAACATCAGTCAGTACTTGTAACCAAGCCTAAGCCTGGCTACTACAACATCAGTCAGTACTTGTAACCAAGCCTAAGCCTGGCTACTACAAGTCAGTGTTCACATTACAAGTTGCTACATAAACATACTTATCAACATTCATGTTATCACAGTGAGTGATAGATCTACTCAGTCTTCTAACTACATTCCTATAATATTCACTTTCATTTACTTCTCTCCTAATATTATTGCTAATGCTAGACATAGATATACCAAAGTTTTTATGGTTTTTAATCCCCGGATGTGGACAGAATCGTCAAGTGGATATGAATTAAGTCTTGCAGTGAACCTCAGGCAATAATGTGCATGATGTTTAACGAGGACGAGTTTCAGGTGCTCCGCTACAGAAGAATGGAGGAAATAATGACTGACGGAGTACAAGACAAACTCGAATCATTTAACAGAGTGAAAGTTGCATGTGCGAGGCTCTGGAGTGATGATGTCAGATCTCACGTTTAAGGATCACAACACTGTTGCTACCGCAAGGAAAATGATAGGCTGTAAACTAGAGCTTTCAAGACAAGAGATGTTGAGCCAGTGATGATACTCTAAGTCACTTGATCTCTCCAGGCTGGAACACTTCTGCGTACTATCACCTTCCTTCAGGGCAGGATAGATTGCTGAACTGGAAAATCCACAGAGAACTTTCACTACCTTTATACATTCACTTAAACATATGAACTACTGCAAATGCTTACGTCCGTGGGACGTAAGCGAGAACAATGTATCATAATTTATACCTAGAAAATCCTAGAGGGACTGGTCCCAAACTTGCACACTGAAATCACTCCTTATGAAAACAAAGAAACCTGGCAAGGTACCTCCAATAAAAAGCAGGAGAGCAGAGAGTACACTAAGAGAGAACTCAATGCGCGTCAGAGGTCCCCGACTCTTCAACGTCCTCCTCTACTACATGAGGGGACACTCTTCAAGTCTATCGAAAGTTTTCCTACTCTCGTAATTACCAACAAATCTGTCTTTAAGAGGGAAGTAAATAAATTCTTAAACCAGTTCCTGACCAACCAGGCTGTGCTTCATACATTGGACTTAGTGCAGCCAGCAGTAACAATCTGGTTGATCACGCCTTGATCCACTGGGTGTCCTCATCTGAAGCCGAGTCACGGGGGCGCCGACCCCCGAGAACATCCTTCAGGTATCCTAGGACATAGCTGGAGAGTGTTCCAGGGGGATTAACGCCCCCCGTGACCCGGTTTCTTTACATGTTCTCATTATATTTGCTGCTTCTGTGTTCTGTATAGAATGCTGACACTGAGCTATTCATTTTTTCCATACCTGAGCAGTTGAACTGTGCAGCAACACTACATTCTTGAAGCATGACAGCGGTGGTTACCTGGAGGTTATTCCGGGGATCAACGCCCCCGCGGCCCGGCCCACGACCAGGCCTCCCGGTGGTTAGACTTCTTGCTTAGGTGAAGAATATTTCTCTTGTGTGTTGCTGTGAAGAATGAGCTACATAAATAACACCACCGGAACACTCTTCGTGTGTGCTAGGCACATCTTGACCAACAGTTGGGTACCAAATTGTTGAAAAATTCCACCTACACAGTAAACTACTTCAGATACAGAGGCAGTAAGTGTAGTAGTGAAATAAAGATGATATAATCAGTCCATCAATCTTGGAGAAATAGTATTTGAAGTAGTCAGTCCCACAGCCTGGGGAAGAGCTCAGCGCCATGCAGCTACGACAGTCCCTCAGCCTGGGGAAGAGCTCAGCTCCATGCAGTTACGACAGTCCCTCAGCCTGGGGAACAGCTCAGCGCCATGCAGTTACGACAGTCCCTCAGCCTGGGGAAGAGCTCAGCGCCATGCAGCTACGACAGTCCCTCAGCCTGGGGAACAGCTCAGCGCCATGCAGTTACGACAGTTCCTCAGCCTGGGAAAGAGCTCAGCGCCATGCAGTTACGACAGTCCCTCAGCCTGGGGAAGAGCTCAGCACCATGCAGTTACGACAGTCCCTCAGCCTGGGGAACAGCTCAGCTCCATGCAGTTACGACAGCTCCTCAGTACGTGTACAGCTTCTGATAATTTGTATTTCTTCACAAACAAAAGAATTCTATGGGTCAGGTTCACTTGCTAAACGTGTGCTCATGTTTTCTATTTTTAATCCTCCAACTGACTGGAAGTTATATCTAATATATGATTTGTAGGGCGGTCAGACTTGATAAAATCATTTTTTTCTGGATCTCCCCGTCTACTGTTGTTTAGTAGATTACAGTTCTCTGATCCTTTCTCTTTTTTCATGTACATTCCTTTGCGTTCTTTTTCACTGACAAATCTCCGTTTCAGGTTTTCTCAGCGGAACACATTTTACACAAGACCTTGTATACAGGCTTCTGTATTTAGCTTAAGGGTGCGCGACTTGTACCTGCCTCGGTAGGCCTCCTTCAGTGCTCTTTCTTATGTTTTCCAAGCACTGGTATGGGTTTAGGTGCCCGGGACTGTTGCCCAGGAAATGTCTGATAGTTCCTGATGTAAAGAATAAGATCACAACCAACAGGGGATATCACAATATGCACAAAAAAAAAAAAAAGTTAAAAAAATAATGAAATTCGAAGCGGTTTCGTGATTTCTCGCATTGATGTTATGTGATGACGGTCAGTTGTCTGACAGCTGAGGCTGTCTTGCAACACCTAGAAACTCCTCCACCCGACTCTTAGATAACTAGAAATTCCTTAGAATATATTCTAAACCTCCAACCCTCCCTAGAACCCCTCAGTATCAACCAAAAACCTTAGAAACCATTGTGTTGACGTGTACTTGGCTCTGTGAAGACCTGTTTGCGCGCTCTCTAGAATTGAAGCAAGATGCCCTCCATCGAGCAACTTTACCAACAGCTTAAGGAAGAATTGAGGTTGGCGAATTTGGAAATTCGGCGATTGACCGAGGAGAACAAGAAGATTCGTAGTAGTCCTCCTGTTTTGAGTCCTCAGGTCAAGAAGGGAAACTGGTCAGTGGCTGGACAGCAGGGAAAGAAGTTGACGATCAAGAAGACGAATGGAAAGGTAGAAACGATGAAGAAGAAAGAGACTGCCGTGGAAACTGTTGTGGAAACATCCAATACATTCTCAGTGCTACCCGACGAATGTGAGTTGACTACTGGGAACGACACGACGAAAGACATTAAGGAAGGTAAGAATATTGTTGTTGTTGGGGATAGCCAAGTTAGGTATATGGATAGGGCGTTCTGCTTGAAGGACAGGAGTAGGAGACAGAGAGTTTGCTTTCCTGGGGCTGGGATGGAGGATATTGTTAGCCGTCTGGATGACATCATGAGAGGTAATGGGAGCAATCCTATTATCTGTCTCAGTGCTGGAGGCAACGATGTTGGCAGACGTAGGAGTGAGGACCTGATTAGCAGGTATAGGTCAGCAATAGAAATAATTAGAAGTAAGGGTGGGAACCCTCTCATATGTGGTATTTTGCCAAGGAGGGGAGTTGGAAGTGAATGGTTGTCCAGGGCAATTGGTGTCAATTGCTGGCTGGACAAATACTGTAAGGAAAATGCGGTAACATTCATTGACAACTGGGACCTCTTCTATGGCAGAAATGACATGTATGCTAGGGATGGGGTTCACTTATCTAGGTGTGGGGTGGGAGCACTGGCAACTGCAGTGGAGGGAGCAGTTAGGACTTTAAACTAGGAATAGTTAGTGGTATGGGTTTTGGCAGGAAAACAGTGAAGTCCCAGTGTAGTAATATTACGAGTTCTAGGGGAACTAGTAATAATAAGAACGAGATAGATATTGAAAAGCCAGGGACCTTGGGTGATAAAGACGGTAATAGGTTTAGTAGAAAAATAGAAATGAGCAGGAAGGGTAAAGAGAAAGGAGAGTCTTTCAATGTTTATTATGCTAATTGCCGTAGTGCTAGGAATAAGATGGACGAGTTGAGATTAGTTGCTAGTGTAGGTAACATTGATGTATTTGCCTTAACTGAGACGTGGTTTAATTCAAAAAGTCGGGACATGCCTGCGGAATGTCATATTCAGGGTTTTAAATTGTTCCAAGAAGATAGAAGTATTGGGAGGGGGGGTGGGGTGGCATTGTACGTCCGAGATCGCTTGAACTGTTGCATAAAAACGGGTATTAAGTCTGAAGTAACACATACAGAGTCTGTTTGGATAGAATTTTCAGAGGGGCATGAAAAACTGATTTTAGGAGTGATATACCGTCCCCCTAACTTAGATAGGGACCAAGGGAAACTACTATGGGAGGAAATTGTTAAGGCCACAAGGCACGATAATGTAGTAATTCTAGGAGACTTTAACTTTAGTCATGTTGATTGGAATTTCTTGACTGGGAATTTAGAATCGTACGACTTCTTAGAAGTATTTCAGGATTGTTTTTTGAAGCAGTTTGTGACAGAACCTACAAGGGGAAATAACCTGCTTGACTTAGTTATGGCAAACAATGAATCCCTTGTTAATAATTTAGAAATTTCAGAGGAACTGGGTGCTAGCGACCACAAATCAATTACATTTAGCATTGAATGGAAGTACGATAGTAGCGATAACTCAGTAACAGTCCCAGATTTTCGCTTAGCAGATTACGATGGGCTTAAAGAACACTTATCATCTGTTGACTGGGGTAACGAAGAGAGCTATCAATATGACAGTTTTCTGAACACTATACATGCTGCTCAAAGAGCGTTTATCCCATATAAAGAAATTAGATCAAATAGAAATGACCCAAAATGGATGAATAATAGGCTCAAATATCTACTAGGGCATAAGAAAGGAATTTATAGGCGTATCAAAAGAGGTGAGGGTCATCTTATGAATCAGTATATTGACATTAAGAGGGACATTAAAAAGGGGATAAGAAAAGCTAAAAGGGACTATGAAATTAAAGTTGCTAGGGATTCTAAAACTAACCCAAAAAGTTTTTTCCAGGTCTATAGAACAAAAGTTAGAGATAAGATAGGTCCCCTTAAAAATAACTATGGGCACCTTACTGACAATGAGAATGAAATGTGCTTGATTTTAAATAATTATTTTCTCTCAGTTTTTACACAGGAAGACACTAACAATATTCCAGTAATTAATTTTTACAGTGGGCTAGAAGAAGATAAATTATGTAACATCACAGTCACTAGTGAGATGGTTGTGAGGCAGATAGACAGACTGAAGCAAAATAAGTCGCCGGGTCCTGATGAGGTTTTTTCAAGGGTTCTTAAGGAATGCAAAATGGAACTCTGTGAACCATTAACTAATATTTTTAATTTATCTCTTCAAACAGGTGTAGTGTCTGATATGTGGAAGATGGCTAATGTAACTCCTATTTTTAAAACAGGGGACAAGTCGTTACCGTCAAATTACCGCCCAATAAGCCTGACCTCAATTGTAGGCAAATTACTAGAGTCAATTATAGCTGAGATTATAAGAAGCCATCTCGATAAGCATAGCTTGATTAATGATACTCAGCATGGATTCACAAGAGGCCGGTCTTGTCTAACTAATTTATTAACTTTCTTCAGTAAAGCTTTTGAGGCTGTTGACCACAATAAAGAATTTGATATTATTTACTTAGATTTTAGTAAGGCTTTTGATAGAGTTCCGCACCATAGACTGTTAAAGAAAGTGGCAGCCCATGGCATTGGGGGAAAAGTGCTCTCGTGGATCGAGTCATGGCTCACTGACAGGAAGCAGAGAGTGTCCATAAATGGGGTTAAATCCGAGTGGGGATCTGTAACAAGTGGCGTTCCACAGGGATCAGTCTTGGGCCCGTTGTTGTTTATAATATATATCAATGATCTTGATGAGGGAATTACTAGTGATATGAGCAAATTCGCCGATGACACAAAGATAGGTAGGATAATTGATTCAAACGTAGATGTTAGGGAACTTCAGGAGGACTTAAACAGACTCTATTCTTGGTCAGAAAAGTGGCAGATGCAGTTCAATGTAGATAAGTGCAAGGTTCTGAAGCTTGGGAGTGCCCATAACCCTAGTACTTATAAATTAAATGATGTAGAACTTAGCCATACAGATTGCGAAAAGGACTTGGGGGTTATGGTGAGCAGCAACCTTAAACCAAGACAGCAATGCCTAAGCGTACGTAATAAGGCAAATAGATTACTGGGATTTATATCAAGAAGTGTAAGCAACAGAAGTCCAGAGGTCATACTGCAGCTTTATACATCATTAGTAAGGCCTCACCTTGATTATGCAGCTCAGTTCTGGTCTCCGTATTACAAAATGGACATAAATTCGTTAGAAAACATTCAGCGTAGGATGACTAAATTAATACATAGCATCAGAAATCTTCCTTATGAAGAAAGATTGAAGACTCTTAAGTTACATTCACTTGTTAGACGAAGAATGAGGGGAGACCTGATCGAAGTGTATAAGTGGAAGATAGGTATTAATAAAGGGGATATTAATAAGGTCTTGAGGATGTCTCTCCAAGAGAGAACCCGCAGTAATGGATTTAAATTAGATAAGTTTAGATTTAGAAAGGACATAGGAAAGTATTGGTTTGGAAATAGGGTAGTTGATGAGTGGAACAGTCTACCTAGTTGGGTTATTGAGGCTAGGACTTTGGGTAGTTTCAAATCTAGGTTGGATAAGTACATGAGTGGGAAGGGTTGGATTTGAGTGGGACTTTCACATCAGAGCTTATTTCTTGGGTAGCATTGAAAATTGGGTTGGGTAAATGTTTTGTTAGTGGGATGAATTGTAAAGGACCTGCCTAGTATGGGCCAGCAGGCCTCCTGCAGTGTTCCTCCTTTATGTTCTTATGTAATATTCACCAGAATTTGTTAAGAGTTATGTCTCAGCCTATTCGTGAAGCACCAGTGAGGGACGGGTTGTTGACGGTTCGGACAGTTTGAGAGGATGGAACAAAATAGAATGATTTGGAGAGCGTATAAATCTGTAGTAGAAGGAAGGCGAGGTAGGGGTCGTCCTAGGAAAGGTTGGAGGGAGGGGGTAAAGAAGGTTTTGTGTGCGAGGGGCTTGGACTTCCAGCAAGAGTGCGTGAAAGTGTTAAAAGCGAATGGAGACAAAGGCTTTTTATGGCTTGACGTGCTGTTAAAATGAGAGCAAAGTAATATATATATATATATATATATATATATATATATATATATATATATATATATATATATATATATATATATATAGTGCCGAACAGGTAAAGCTTACGATTTTGGCTTAAATAGCAACGCTCTTCTTGCTGAATAAGGCAAGCGAAAATTTGTGTATGCAATAATTTCGCAAAAATCATTCTGAATCTAACGAAAAATAATATATTTAATTTTTTGTTTATGAAATTATTATAAACTTATCTAAATATATATTTAGTTGGATTGGGCTAAATTAAACTTCGCTTGTTATAATAAGGTTAGGCAAGTTTTCTATGGTTCTTTTGGTACAAAATTAATTTTAACAGTAACATAAATGAAAAAATATATACATTTAACCGTAAAAAAGAAAATTTTAGAAAAGCATTAATTTTAAATGAGTTCTTGCTAATTAACCAGTTATATATATATATATATATATATATATATATATATATATATATATATATATATATATATATATATATATATATATATATATATATATAATCTTTACACCCAACACCCTTCCCCTTTTATACCACCTACACCCCTTAACCCCTTAAATTAACCCTCCACCTGATCCGCCCCCTTACCCATCAAGGGTAGCTTCCCCTAGCGTCCTGATAACTAATATAGAAGCGAGAATCACATTTATATCAAGATATTAGCCATTCAGATCCCACTTCCTCCCTGCTATTAGCATTTAATTCTATATAATTTGGATCCAAACCTCGTTTAGCGCTCCTCAAACAATACCTCAAGCGGAATCTTTATTTTAGTCCTTTACTTTATACTTCTCGTTGGCGGCTCTTCAGTGTCTCGATCTGAGGAAATGAAGCTGCCATTTTCGCCTTCCTCGGATCAAAAGCGTGCAGAAAACGGCCTTTTCAGAAAATATTTCGTCTAATTGAGGTTAATGGGAGACGATGTTGAATTTATTCTTCCCATTGTGGGGTCTGTTTATTCTCTAGCTTCCGTTGGGGTCTCCTGTTACTCAGGGGTGTTGCGTTCTTTATTTGTCGTTTACTGTTGGTGCCGTTGTGGTAGTCTTCTGTTACTACCGTTGTAGTTTATGGTTTCTACTGTTAGTCTACTGTTACTTTGTTTTCCTCAGTTGTCACCATGACGTGCTACTGTTTCTCCCGTTGTAGTCTTTATTTCTGCCGTTATAGTCTGTTTCTACTAACAGGCTCCTTTGTTTATCGTTGTAGTTTTCCGTCTACACCATTTTAGCCTTCTGTTACTCTTAACACATTACACCAGAATATTTACAGACCAGTGGTTATATCTGTTAACGGTTCCAGGGAATGTCACCTCTCACACGGCCTGGTCTCCGACCAAGCCTCATGAAGAAAAAAATATTACAGGACTAAGAACTATTTATTTAACACATAGGAAATGTTTAGTGATTGTTAAGTAAGATTGTAAGATCTACCTGTCGTCTTACGTGTTCGTGAGACGGGAAGTCAAGATCAGCAATGTATGTAGAAGTCTGTAAGATCTACCTGTCGTCTTACGTGTTCGTGAGACGGGAAGTCAAAATGTTATTGATGTTTTTGTTGAAGTTATTGATAGAAAATGATGCAAATATCAGAAATACTACTGGAACAAGTGTAGAAGTTTTCAATGGGAAACTGAATGCCTGCCTTAGCCAAGTGCCAGATCAACTAGGCTGTGATGGCTAGGTGGGTCAGCGGGCTGTCAACAGGCAAGCCGCCTAGTTAAACCGGCATCCGACACAAAAGCCTGGCCCCAGGCCAGGCTAGTAACTCTCGAAGCCGCTCACAGGTATATCATGGGTTTATATATATATATGAAGCGACTAATGAAAGAGGACAAAGGTGCCAGTACTGACAGTGACGAAAGAAGTGTCAATCACGTGGCCCCTGAGACGTCAACACCACGTCAGCTGATCCAAATAAACACTGTTAATCCCCGAGGTTAATGGCAAACACAAATAAATCGCAGACAATTGCCCCTCACGCCAACAAATACAATAATGACAAACTCAAATTAATCGCGAACAACTGCATCTCGTGTCAACAAATATAACGAAAAACTATCATATCACTTGCGCCAGCAAAAAAATTTAGGGAGTAAAATTATCAGTAATATTTGCATAGATATCAGGTATATACGTTGAGCATAATTTAAAAACGTCCTTAATAAAACTCGCTTTATTAATAGTTCTACGAGAATCACACGGGCTGCCGTGTTCACTTCTCGCTCTCAAAGAACTCTTCCATCTGCACTCCAGCACTTGCCGTCTCCCTACGATCACCGTTGGGGAGGTGACGTCTCCCTACGATTACCGTTGGGGAGGTGACGTCTCCCTACGATCACCGTTGGGGAGGTGACGTCTCCCTACGATCACCGTTGGGGAGGTGACGTCTCCCTACGATCACCGTTGGGGAGGTGACGTCTCCCTACGATCACCGTTGGGGAGGTGACGTCTCCCTACGATCACCGTTGGGGAGGTGAACTTTTACCTTTTGTAATCGTCATCTATGCTCTTCCACGATGTATTATTGAAATCGTGTGAAGATAAGGCCCAGTAGTGGAACAGTAAACGACTCATCCAGATTAGCACTTGCAGCTACTTTGAAGAACACCTTGCAGGTTAAATTTAATGGGATTCACTCACTTAAGGATGCTTTCATTACCGTCTGTAATGACGATTTTGAAGCTGAAAAACTCATCACTACTACTGGTACAATTACTCTCAACGACCGTGGTTTCCACGGTCTGTCGTCTCCAGCACTGAGGGCAAAGAGATCTGTCTACATTAAACGACTGGACAAACTCATAACAACCCAATCTATTGACGAATTTAAGGCATCAATAGAGGATCAGAATTCTTGGGCCACTGTGGACTACATCATCAAAATTTTAAATGCCTCTTCAGTGCTCAAGATTACCTTCACTGACTACCATGGCAGCCCAAGCTCTTGCTGATGGAATGGCAATCTTTTATTACTACATAAATCCTACCCATATTGAACCTGAGTGACTTCAACATATCACATCTTGTTGGTGCTGCTACTTCTATCTACATCTCTCCAAGGACTGTACTATCAAGGAAAAAAAATTCTGCTGGACTTGTGGCTGTGAAGGGCAAGATTTCAAGACTTGCACCAACACCTCGCCTCCAAAATGCCTAAACTGTAAGAGTGAACATCGCATTCTTCCTACAAAATGCTCTATGCAAAACGAAATTATCAAGAAAATCCAAGAGGAACAAAAGAAGACATCTACCAAATCTCCAACGTAAGCTGCCATTACAAAACTTCAAGTTGGCACCACAAAAATTCTCAAAGGCACTCATCCGACGCCCTCCACCAGCATCTTACTCTCTCCACTACCTGACGGCTCTCCTACAAAAATTTAGTATCGCATGATGTTTGCTGACCTGGCAAATGTAGCACAACCTGGATCCTTCAACACAACTATCAACAAACTCTTCAGACTCAACAATGCCAAATTTGATCTTCCCAGATCCTCCACCTTCAGCTGATATACTCAAAATTATTACAAAAGCCACCAGCAGCTTCACAGCATCTACAGACCTGATTCTTCCTTCGACCCACCACACCACCGCTGCAGAATCATCAGCTGCTACTGACAAGACTCACACTAATCTCACCAATGATGACATGCCATCAACAACTTCCACCACTGTTCTTGAACAATCACAACCTTCGTCTCAAGTCTACCAACCTACTGAAGATACACAACTACCCGAGGAAGACGACGACGACGACGAACAAATAGAACAAGTAAGAAATTCCAACCTAGGAAACTGAAAGGACTTGGAAATCTTTGGCTTGCTACACAACTACACCATACAGCAATGTGATGTATTACGAGGAACTGCACTGTCGACTTCACAAAGGAACTGTCAAGTTCACCACCACCCCAGAAGAACTAAGTTCAGCTCAAGACCTACTGGCATACATTGCACCACTCAAAACAACTTCGCTACCAAGCACCTTCACCTTGTCCATCTCTCGGAAATCCTCCCTCAAGAAACTCAAAAACTGACAAACAGAAACAAAAGTAAAACGTCACATGCATCATCTTGAAGCTGCGTTTTTCCAGTGAACCTCTTGCCTGCCTGCCTGCCTGCCTGCCTGCCTGCCTGCCTGCCTGCCTGCCTGCCCGCCTCCCGCCCTCCTCTACATTACCAACACATACTCAAAACTACTGTCAGGAAGCTCAGTAAATGTACAGGTTTTTCTACTTTCGTCCACATCTACCTCACAATGCTCTACGACTGGGTTTAGCTCTGACTTTTTTCTACGACTTAAGACGTCCCTCTCCAGTTATTCTTCGTCTGTCAGGGGCACAAGACTGTTCAATTGCCTCCCAGCATACATAAGGGGGATTACCGATAGACCCCTGGTTGTCTTCAAGACGGCACTGGACAGGCACCTAAAGTCAGTACCTGACCAACCGGGCTGTGGTTCGTACGTCAGTTTGCGTGCGGCCAGCAGTAACAGCCTGGTTGATGAAACCCCTGATCCACCACGAGGCCTGGTCTCAGACTGAGCCACGGGGGCGTTGACCCCCAAAACCCTCTCCAGGTAAACTTCCCCCTCACCCCTGTGGGTCTTACCTCTCAATCTTCATCATCAATAGTTCTAAATATTTTTTTATTTTTCAAAATGGTTAGACTCGTAACTATAATTTTATAAGGCTTGAGGAGTGAGCCAGCGGAAAGCCTCGGTCTCATGAGCAAAAGCTCTAGCTGCAGGTCATCATATGGCTAAGACCCGAGTCAGGAAACACGTGTCCTGTTTCCTGACGAACCTTACCTAACCTAACCTAACCTAACCTAAGAGTTCTAAAACTAGTTGTTACCTGACTGCTGAGATCCATGCTAACACACACATAATATATATATATATATAAATATATATATATATATATATATATATATATATATATATATATATATATATACTACCTGGAGTTTTACCTGAAGGGTGTTCCGGGTGTCAATACCCCTGCGACCCGGCCCTTGACTAGGCCTCCCTGCGGATCAGGGCCTGATCAACCAGGTTGTTACTGCCGGCCACACGCAATACAACGTACGACCCACAGCCCAGTTAATCAGGCACTGACTTTACGTATCTGTCCTGTTCCCTTTTCAAGACAAAAGTCTATAATTCCCCTTATGTATAATGGAAGACTGTTGAACAGTCTTGGGCCCCTAAGACTTATTGTGTTATCAAAGTGTACTCATGGCACTCCTACTTTTCACTGGGGGGATTTTGCACCGTCTGCTGTAGCTTTTGTTTTAGTAGCGAGTGATTTGTGTGTGTAGATTTGGGACCAGCTCCTCTAGGATTTTCTAGGTGTAAATTATATTGTATCCTACTCGCCTGCGTTCCAGGGAGTACAGGTTAAGGAACTTCAAACGTTCCCGGTAATTAAGGTGCTTGACTGAACTTGTATGTTACCTGGTTACCTGGAGGTTATTCCGGGGATCAACGCCCCCGCGGCCCGGTCCATGACCAGGCCTCCCGATGGATCAGGGCCTGATCAACTAGGCTGTTACTGCTGGCCGCACGCAGTCCAACGTACGAGCCACAGCCCGGCTGATCCGGCACTGACTTTAGGTATCTGTCCAGCTCTCTCTTGAAGGCAGCCAGGGGTTTATTGGCAATTCCCCTAATGTTTGATGGGAGGCTGTTAAACAGTTTTGGGCCCCGGACACTTATGGTGTTTTCCCTTAGTGTACCAATGGCGCCCCTACTTTTTATTGGGGGCATTTTGCATCGCCTGCTCAGTCTTTTACTTTCGTAGGTAGTGATTTCTGTGTGCAGATTTGGGACCATTCCCTCCAAGATTTTCCAAGTGTAGATTATGATATATCTCTCCCTCCTGCGTTCCAACGAGTACAAGTCAAGTGCTTCCACGCGTTCCCAGTAGTTAAGGTGCTTGACAGAACTTATACGTGCAGTAAATGATCTCAGTACACTCTCTAGATCTGCGATTTCACCTGCTTTGAATGGAGATGTTAATGTACAGCAGTATTCCAGCCTAGAGAGAACAAGTGATTTGAAAAGGATCATCATGGGCTTTGCATCTCTCGTTTTGAAAGTTCTCATTATCCATCCTATCATTTTCTTTGCACGTGCGATCGTGGCACTGTTGTGATCCTTGAAAGTGAGATCCTCAGACATTACTACTCCCAGGTCCCTTACATTAGTTTTCCGCTCTATTGTATGGCCGGAGTCAGTAGTATACTCTGTTCTAGTTATTATCTCCTCCAGTTCTCTACCGGGGGAATACTGTAACATCAAATACAAATTAGGGGATGTATACATACAGGTATATTCTTCTCGATGTATATATGCTTAGAGTTTAGCGTAATAGCTATTTCAGGAATTAAGTATTCTTGATTGGTAGTGAACAGGTCACAAGCAGCCTTAATGACCACTCTACTGCTCTGAGAGCAGCAGTGCACATACAGCAAGACGTGTATAATCTGTGTATATACACCGAGGGTTTTTTAATCTCCGTGTATATAGGCCGAGGGGTATAATCTCAGTGTATACATGTGTATCAGTGTGTATACATAGGAATGTATAATTGTGTATATACAGGTAATGTATAATCTGTGTGTATACATGAAATGTATAATCTCAATGCATATACACCGAGGGATGTATAATCTGTGTATATACACCAAGGGATGTATGATCTCAGTGTATATATACCGAGGGATGTATACTTCCAGCGCATATACAGTGAGAGTTGACCATAAACACTGTTTTAGATACTAAAGTTTCATGTTCGGCAGTTTACTTGCAGTCTTAATGACTCCGTCAGTCGACAGGATTTAAACCCTAATAACCCAATATGGATTATTTATCATTATAATTGCGTTTCAGTGTTAAACACCACCTTTCTCGGCTCTGGTTTCCCTGCGCTAACCGCGAGAACGCCTCGCCCGCTCGACTTCAAACTTTCAAAAGCTGAATTAATTTTTTTTTACAGCAGGAAGATTAACAACAGGACGATCCACACAGCATTAAGATCCACACAGCATTAAGATCCACACAGCATTAAGATCCACACAGCATTAAGATCCACACAGCATTAAGATCCACACAGCATTAAGATCCACACAGCATTAAGATCCACACAGCATTAAGATCCACACAGCATTAAGATCCACACAGCATTAAGATCCACACAGCATTAAGATCCACACAGCATTAAGATCCACACAACATTAAGATCCACACAGCATTAAGATCTACACAGCATTAAGATCCACACAGCATTAAGATCCACACATCATTAAGATCCACACATCATTAAGATCCACACAGCATTAAGATCCACACAGCATTAAGATCCACACAGCATTAAGATCCACACAGCATTAAGATCCACACAGCATTAAGATCCACACAGCATTAAGATCCACACAGCATTAAGATCCACACAGCATTAAGATCCACACAGCATTAAGATCCACACATCAGAAAGATCCACACATCAGAAAGATCCACACATCAGAAAGATCCACACAGCAGAAAGATCCACACATCAGAAAGATCCACACATCAGAAAGATCCACACAGCAGAAAGATCCACACAGCAGAAAGATCCACACAACAGAAAGATCCACACAGCAGAAAGATCCACACATCAGAAAGATCCACACAGCAGAAAGATCCACACAGCAGAAAGATCCACACAGCAGAAAGATCCACACAGCATTAAGATCCACACAGCATTAAGATCCACACAGCATTAAGATCCACACAGCATTAAGATCCACGCAGCATTAAGATCCACGCAGCATTAAGATCCACACAGCATTAAGATCCACACAGCATTAAGATCCACACAGCATTAAGATCCACACAGCATTAAGATCCACACAGCATTAAGATCTACACAGCATTAAGATCCACACAGCATTAAGATCCACACAGCATTAAGTTCCACACAGCATTAAGATCTACACAGCATTAAGATCTACACAGCATTAAGATCCACACAGCATTAAGATCCACACAGCATTAAGATCCACACAGCATTAAGATCCACACAGCATTAAAATCCACACAGCATTAAGATCCACACAGCAAGATCCACACAGCATTAAGATCTACACAGCATTAAGATCCACACAGCATTAAGATCCACACAGCATTAAGTTCCACACAGCATTAAGATCTACACAGCATTAAGATCTACACAGCATTAAGATCCACACAGCATTAAGATCCACACAGCATTAAGATCCACACAGCATTAAGATCCACACAGCATTAAGATCCACACAGCATTAAGATCCACACAGCATTAAGATCCACACAGCATTAAGATCCACACAGCATTAAGATCCACACAGCATTAAGATCCACACAGCATTAAGATCCACACAGCATTAAGATCCACACAGCATTAAGATCCACACAGCATTAAGATCCACACAGCATTAAGATCCACACAGCATTAAGATCCACACAGCATTAAGATCCACACAGCATTAAGATCCACACAGCATTAAGATCCACACAGCATTAAGATCCACACAGCATTAAGATCCACACAGCATTAAGATCCACACAGCATTAAGATCCACACAGCATTAAGATCCACACAGCATTAAGATCCACACAGCATTAAGTTCCACACAGCATTAAGATCTACACAGCATTAAGATCTACACAGCATTAAGATCCACACAGCATAAGATCCACACAGATCCACACAGCATTAAGATCCACACAGCATTAAGATCTACACAGCATTAAGATCCACACAGCATTAAGATCCACACAGCATTAAGATCCACACAGCATTAAGATCCACACAGCATTAAGATCCACACAGCATTAAGATCCACACAGCATTAAAATCCACACAGCATTAAGATCCACACAGCATTAAGATCCACACAGCATTAAGATCCACACAGCATTAAGATACACAGCATTAAGATCACACAGCATTAAGATCCACACAGCATTAAGATCCACACAGCATTAAGATCCACACAGCATTAAAATCCACACAGCATTAAGATCCACACAGCATTAAGATCTACACAGCATTAAGATCCACACAGCATTAAGATCCACACAGCATTAAGATACACAGCATTAAGATCTACACAGCATTAAGATCCACACAGCATTAAGATCCACACAGCATTAAGATCCACACACATTAAGATCCACACAGCATTAAGATCCACAAAGCATTAAGATCCACACAGCATTAAGATCTACACAGCATTAAGATCCACACAGCATTAAGATCCACACAGCATTAAGTTCCACACAGCATTAAGATCTACACAGCATTAAGATCTACACAGCATTAAGATCCACACAGCATTAAGATCCACACAGCATTAAGATCCACACAGCATTAAGATCCACACAGCATTAAGATCCACACAGCATTAAGATCCACACAGCATTAAGATCCACACAGCATTAAGATCCACACAGCATTAAGATCCACACAGCAGAAAGATCCACACAGCAGAAAGATCCACACAGCAGAAAGATCCACACAGCAGAAAGATCCACACAGCAGAAAGATCCACACAGCAGAAAGATCCACACAGCAGAAAGATCCACACAGCAGAAAGATCCACACAGCAGAAAGATCCACACAGCATTAAGATCCACACAGCATTAAGATCCACACAACATTAAGATCCACACAACATTAAGATCCACACATCATTAAGATCCACACATCATTAAGATCCACACAGCATTAAGATCCACACAGCATTAAGATCCACACAGCATTAAGATCCACACAGCATTAAGATCCACACAGCAGAAAGATCCACACAGCAGAAAGATCCACACAGCAGAAAGATCCACACAGCATTAAGATCCACACAGCATTAAGATCCACACAGCAGAAAGATCCACACAGCAGAAAGATCCACACAGCAGAAAGATCCACACAGCATTAAGATCCACACAGCATTAAGATCCACACAACATTAAGATCCACACAGCAGAAAGATCCACACAGCAGAAACAATGGTACGGTCTGCGGGTCCTCTCAGACACTACCAGAGCAAGTGTAGAAATTTTAAAAGATATATATGCGTCATTATTTCTTCCATATCAACCAGACCGTGAGGGGAAGCCCGTCCATCCTTTCCTTCCCCCCAGGTGCTATAGTACCCATATGGGTTTAACACTTTGGAGAATAACTTGTTGCAGTGTCATTAGCATCAGTCTACTGGTTTGCCTCTCACCCGCCGGAACCCAGGTTCTAGACACTCCCAACACTGGTGTCCGCTGACACATCTCTACGGGAGTGGTATGTCAAGTAACACTCGGGAGTCGTACGTCACGTAACGCTCGGGAGTCGTACGTCACGTAACGCTCGGGAGTCGTAGATCAAATAACGCTCAGGCGTCGTAGGTTAAGTAACGCTCGGGAGTCGTAGGTCAAGTAACGCTCAGGAGTCGTAGGTCAAGTAACCCTCGGGAGTCGTGGGTCAAATAACGCTCAGGAGTCGTAGGTCAAGTAACCCTCGGGAGTCGTAGGTCAAATAACGCTCAGTAGTCGAAGGTCAAGTAACCCTCGGGAGTCGTAGGTCAAATAACGCTGAGTCGTAGGTCTAACGCTCAGGAGTCGTAGGTCAAGTAACCCTCGGGAGTCGTAGGTCATTTTTCACTCTGGCAAGTTTGCTCATTTGTTTCTGTCTGGAGAGTGCAACCTTCTACTCAAATTTAGCAGACACACAGATGTTGATCAAACTAAATACAAAGTATATGATCAACCTTATGGTCACTATCTTGATCACTATGTGCTTCATTATCCACTTATTGTGGAATATAAAGATAGTGTAACAACCTATGTCAAGATATCTTATTAAAGAAAATAAGATACTAGATACATTAAGCAAATTTCATAAATTTGCTTGTAATAGGTAAGTTAACTGGCGACATAAATCCAAATACACAAAAAGCCTAGTTCCTAGGCCTATTGTATATCCATATGCTCTTGCGCTACCATCCACATGATGGCTATGAGGTACACAATAAACTAGCCACTACCATCCACATGATGCCTATGAGGTACACAATAAACTAGCCACTACCATCCACATGATGCCTATGAGGTACACAAACTAGCCACTACCATCCACATGATGGCTATGAGGTACACAATAAACTAGCCACTACCATCCACATGATGGCTATGAGGTACACAAACTAGCCACTACCATCCACAGGATGGCTATGAGGTACACAATAAACTAGCCACTACCATCCACATGATGGCTATGAGGTACACAAACTAGCCACTACCATCCACATGACGGATATGAGGTACACAAACTAGCCACTACCATCCACAGGATGGATATGAGGCACATGATAAACTAGCCACTACCATCCACATGATGGCTATGAAGTACACAAACTAGCCACTACCATCCACAGGATGGATATGAGGTACACAATAAACTAGCCACTACCATCCACAGGATGGATATGAGGTACACAATAAACTAGCCACTACCATCCACAGGATGGCTATGAGGTACACAATAAACTAGCCACTACCATCCACATGATACGAGGTACACAAACTAGCCACTACCATCCACATGATACGAGGTACACAAACTAGCCACTACCATCCACATGATACGAGGTACACAACAAACTAGCCACTACCATCCACATGATACGAGGTACACAAACTAGCCACTACCATCCACATGATGGCTATGAGGTACCCAAACTACAATCCACCTTTTTGTTTGCACATAACTTCCAATGCAACCATAGGCCCTATAGTGCAAGCATTTGTTCATAATGCGCCCGTTCATTTGTTCATGGACTCTGGTGCGCAAGTCAATATTATCAGGTCTAGTTTGTTTAGGGATAAGCAGTTACGACATGTCCTTCTCGTAGAACCGACTCATGTGTCCTCCCTTAGTGGAGTAGCTGGTTCTCACCTGCGTGTCCGAGGTCGGACTTCCCTAACTTTTTCTATCCAAGGTAGAGACTTCACTGCTTCCTTCCTTGTTGTCGACCAGATTACTTTCCCTGGTGACCTTCTACTGGGATTTGCTTCCATGCGAGACTTACGCATTGTGCTCGACCCTTATCGATGGCATGCCCAAATTGATGACTTGATCGTACCATTTTGGGGTTACCAGCTTGGATCCGAGATCTGCCATACTGCCGCAGAGTACGACATTCGAATTAAGTCCTTACAGGCCAGTGCATTTTCCAGTAGCGTACCCAAGCGGTCAGGCACTGATGATCCTGTCATTCCTGTCTGTGTTCCTGCACCTTCAGACTTGCAAGATAGTGTCCAGTTACCTCAAGTGTCCGAGGACGCTCTGACTACCTTGAGTGCTGAGCCTATCCCTGCAATGTCTGCTAGTTCAAGTAGTAGTTTCTCCACAGGGGACGCCTTGTCGGAAAACAATTACTTGCAACTAGTAATGCCATCTCTTGTTGATGTCACATGCCGTCTGCAGAAAGACGTTTCTGTCGCAGCTAGTGCCCTCACTAGAGTGTCTGTTGTTGTTCCTAGTGTTCCAGATGGTGATAACGTCCTAGTTGACAGTGATTCTTGCAAAGTAAAAGGCCTATTTGTTGAACCATCCTTACATGTTGTAAGAGATAGTAAGATCCATTTCTTCCTAGCTAACACTTCTGGTCACAGTGTTCGCCTCAGAGCAAATACCAATCTTGTTGACCTTGTTCACTATCCTTACCCTGTTCAGGTAGAGGATGAGTTGTCACCTGACCAGTGGGTCGGTGCTATTTCTACCGGGGGGACCTCATCCACTTCACTGGATCAATCTGTTCCACCAGTTGAGGAGAAAGACTTAGCTCCCACTGACTTCCCAGATGAAGTCAAGCGTTTGTACTTGGTACTTGGTTTGTACGTTGGTACTTGGCGCCCAGTGATTGACTTTAGGAAGTTAAATGCGAAAACTATTCCAGATCGCTTCCCACTCCCTGTACTGGGTGATCTTTTACGTAACATCGGAGATAACAAAGTCTTTTCAACCCTGGATTTGTTACAAGGGTTTTGGCAAGTCCCTCTTCACGAGGACAGCCAAGAGCTAACTGCATTCTCCACTCCTACAGGTCATTATCACTTCCTCCGTATGGCGTTTGGATTACGATCCTCCCCTATCACGTTCTCAAGGCTCATGACTAATATCTTTAGAGGTCTCATAGGTAATGCACTTATGGTGTACTTAGATGACGTAATCGTCATGTCTAAAGACATGGATACACACTTGAAAAGACTTGATGTAGTACTTGGTAAGCTTGAAGAAGCCAATTTAAAGATCAAACTGTCTAAATGTCAATTTTTCAGATCAGAAATTAAGTTTCTTGGTCACGTAGTCACTCCTAGAGGGGTTACGACTGACCAAAGTAAAGTAACTGCAGTACTAAATTTTCCAACTCCCAAAACTGCTGATGCCGTAAGATCCTTTGTGGGCTTAGCAGGTTTTTATAGATCTTTCATTGCCAATTTTTCTTCTATAGCTGCTCCTCTAACTGAGTTGCTTAAGAAAGATGCTCCTTTTGTTTGGACCTTCCGTCAAGAAAGAGCATTCCAAACTCTAAAAGAAAAGCTAACATCTGCTCCAATTTTGAAATTTCCAGATTTTTCTAAGCCCTTCTATCTGACAACTGATGCTAGTTCAATTGGCATAGGTGCCGTACTAGCTCAGAAGACCGATGGCAAGTACAACGCAGTTGCATTTGCTAGCCGAGTCCTTACGAAGGCTGAGCGTAATTATACAGTAACTGAGCAAGAAGCTTTAGCAATAGTATGGTCTTTAAAGCACTTCCGAGACATTATTTATCAGTACTCTGTTCATGTCTTGACAGACCATGCTCCACTGATACCTTTATTCCAGAACAAACAACCTACTGGAAGGTTAGCCAGATGGACCTTGACTATCCAAGAGTTCAATCCCACCTTTGAACACTTACCTGGCAAGTCAAATGTAGTCGCAGATGCCTTATCATGACATGTTGGTATAGTAACTGCAGACCCTCCATTTAGTGCTGAGGATGTAAAGAATGCTCAATGAACAGATCCCATGTGGTCTGGAGTGATTCGATTCCTGCTCCAGGAAGATCTTATTCTGACTGTGAAGCCACCAGCACCCATCAGTGACTTTGTCATGAACCAAGAATTACTGTATCGAACAGCCGAGTTGGGTACTCCTAGCAGAAGAGTATACCAGTTAGTAATTCCACAGTCACTAGTGAATGTAGCCTTACAGCTAGTTCACGATGTACCAGGTGTTGCGCACCCTGGTATGGATCGTTCAGTAAAACAAGCCAGATTGAAATACTTTTGGCCTCGTATGGCAACTGATATTTCTGAGTATGTTAAGAAATGTAGTGTCTGCATGTAACATAAAGGTAATGCTAATGGTCCTAATCCAATCCAAGTGTATCCAACTACTAGCGAACCGTGGGAAAGAGTTGCGCTAGATTTGTTAACTAATTTCCAATGTTCCCTCCAGGGCAACAAACATCTATGTGTTATGGTAGACCATTTCACCAGATATTGTGAGTTAGTTCCTATTGCAGATAAGACTGCCGAGACAGTAGCTAAAGCGTTTAAAGAACACATTATCTGCAGGCATACCACCCCTAAGTCCCTAGTAACAGATAATGGAGGTGAATTCTGTAATGAGATTCTTGAAAATTTGTGTACCTTGTACAAGATCTCTAAATCCACCATTGTTCCTCATCATCCTGCCAGCAATGGGTTAGCGGAACGAACCAATAAGAAAGTACTTGATATCTTGAGAGCCACTATCAACCCCAACAGTGAAACTTGGGATGAAGTTATACCTGATGTGCAGTGTGCTATAAATTCTGCTTACAATGTTTCCATAGGTGACACTCCACATTATGCATTGTACGGTGTAGATAAACGTTTGCCTTATGAGTTGCTATATTCTAATCCGAAACCAAATTACAACCCTGATGATTTCATAGCAACTCGTACCAGCTTAGCTCAAAGTGTTTTTAGAAGAATCCGTGAAACACTTCATAAATCAACAGCAGAATTTACAAGAGTCGCAAACACTCGAGCAAAGCAATCCAAAATCAAAGTAGGTTCGAGAGTTATGCTGACTAACTTTAACAAAACGTCTGCAATGCCAAAGCTTGATCAAAAGTTTGTTGGTCCTTATCGAGTAGTTGAACATATCACTGGTAATAAGTATAAGGTTAGAGAAATTAGTACTGGTCAGTATAAAGAATCGCATTTAGATCATATGAAGTTAGTATGTGATGATAATGATGTTCCAACCCAGACTAATGTGACAGACTCTGACAATCCTCCTGATCCTGTACTCTCTTCCTCTGATACTCAGTCAGACGATCAACCTGAATGTCGTTATTCCCTACGTACACGACAGGTATTGAGAAATCCTCAAGTATCATTTGTTACTTCCAATTCAGATTTGCCTTAAATACAGCATGAGTTAGCCAGTGCAACAGAGTTTGATCCTCCCAGAGATGACACCCATTCTGCATATGTCAATCTCACCCTAGCAGAGTTGGGGTTAAATGTAAATAACCTGTATAGATGAATAATTACAGTATCAACTTATCAGTATTCAAGAATTTTTTTGTGTGTTCACGTTCTCTCCGAATTCTGAGAATTAACAGTTAGATTTGAGTGCACCGAATCTGCCTTTCTGTTAAACACTTCCTTCTTTGTATATATTCCTTCCTCATAATCCGTAGATCACATGAATACAGATCGATCGATCAAATTTTTTTTTTATCACTTCTATTGTGTAATCTCAACGTTGAGTTTCATTCGATGAGTTGTGCTATATTATACCTTGTATTGCATTACAGTTTCAGTTACGTAAGCTTCCATTCCAATGTTCTACTTATGTATGTTATAATGTTCAATTGTTGTGTACTTTGATATTGTATAGAATCAGCCCAAGCCGTACACCTGCCGTCTCTAAGTTTGTATTAGTTGTATGTCGGGACGACATACGTTAGCGTCGCCGAGCTCTCAGTAGTAGTACCAGTTCCTAGTAACCAGTTACCAGTAACCAGTGTACCAGTAGATGACTCACTACCAACCGTCTGTGTGAATCATTGACTGTATTCATATTGCTGCTGACCATAGCAGGATTTCAAACACCCTCACCCATAGGCACTATGAGTCAGTCAAGATAGGGAGCAGAGAGAGGCAGGTCGGCTGTTGGTGCTTCCCCATACTTCCCGATATATATTATACGTACTACCAGCCTACGTGAGTATTTTTACCCACATCCACGTATCGAAAAACCCACATGACACACAAACTAGCCACTACCATTCACATGATGGCTATGAGGTACACAAACTAGACGCTACCATCCACAGAATGGATACGAGGTACATAATAAACTAGCCACTACCATCCACATGATGGCTATGAGGTACACAAACTAGCCACTACCATCCACAGGATGGATATGAGATACACAATAAACTAGCCACTACCATCCACATGATGGCTATGAGGTACACAAACTAGCCACTACCATCCACAGGATGGATATGAGGTACACAATAAACTAGCCACTACCATCCACAGGATGGATATGAGGTACACAATAAACTAGCCACTACCATCCACAGGATGGATATGAGGTACACAATAAACTAGTCAATACCATCCACAGAATGGATACGAGGTACACAATAAACTAGCCACTACCATCCACAGGATGGATATGAGGTACACAAACTAGCCACTACCATCTACAGGATGGATATGAGGTACATAATAAACTAGCCACTACCATCCACAGGATGGATGTGAGGTACACAATAAACTAGCCACTACCATCCACAGGATGGATATGAGGTACACAATAAACTAGCCACTACCATCCACAGGATGGATATGAGGTACACAAACTAGCCACTACCATCCACAGGATGGATATGAGGTACATAAACTAGCCACTACCATCCACAGGATAGATATGAGGTACACAATAAACTAGCCAATACTATCCACAGGATGGATACGAGGTACACAATAAACTAGCCACTACCATCCACAGGATGGATATGAGGTACACAATAAACTAGCCACTACAATCCACAGGATGGATATGAGGTACACAATAAAGTAACCACTATCATCCACAGGATGAATATGAGGTACACAATAAACTAGCCACTACCACCCACAGGATGGATGTGAGGTACACAATAAACTAGCCACTACCACCCACAGGATGGATGTGAGGTACACAATAAACTAGCCACTACCACCCACAGGATGGATGTGAGGTACACAATAAACTAGCCACTACCACCCACAGGATGGATGTGAGGTACACAATAAACTAGCCACTACCACCCACAGGATGGATGTGAGGTACACAATAAACTAGCCACTACCACCCACAGGATGGATGTGAGGTACACAATAAACTAGCCACTACCACCCACAGGATGGATGTGAGGTACACAATAAACTAGCCACTACCACCCACAGGATGGATGTGAGGTACACAATAAACTAGCCACTACCATCCACAGGATAGATATGAGGTACACAATAAACTAACCACTACCATCCACAGGATGGATACGAGGTGCACAATAAACTAGCCATTACCATCCACAGGATGGATATGAGGTACACAATAAACTAGCCACTACCATCCACAGGATGGATATGAGGTACACAATAAACTAGCCACTACCATCCACAGGATGGATATGAGGTACACAATAAACTAGCCACTACCATCCACAGGATGGATATGAGGTACACAATAAACTAGCCACTACCATCCACAGGATGGATGTGAGGTACACAATAAAGTAACCACTACCATCCACAGGATGGATATGAGGTACACAATAAACTAGCCACTACCATCCACAGGATGGATGTGAGGTACACAATAAAGTAACCACTACCATCCACAGGATGGATGTGAGGTACACAATAAAGTAACCACTACCATCCACAGGATGGATGTGAGGTACACAATAAACTAGCCACTACCATCCACAGGATGGATATGAGGTACACAATAAGGTAACCAATTCAGCTATAAAATATAATCAGCAGACACACATCTTTACTTTCCTACATACGGCCTTCACAGGTGAGGAGCTTGGTGCCAGATCAGGTCACGGGGGCGGTGACCCCCTTATTACCATGACGAGGTAAAACAGCGTGAGGTTATAGTACCTACCTGTGATATATACATATGACCGGTTTCCAGAGTTTTTTTCTGTCCTGAGAGGCGGCCATGGGTCAGGCTCGTCTGGTGCTAGCCTGGTCAACCAGGCTATGCTGCTGGCGGTCCCCTGGCCAACACGGCAGTCAGAGCCTCTCATTTTTAATTATTCAGATTCTGTATTTGTTGCTCGTTAGATTAGTTGGTTTCGTTCGTTCGTGAGGAAACAAACGTTCGAAAATTTGCAACAAGCCCCTTGTTGCCAGACGTAACGCCTTCATTTTCACAAATTTTGTTATTGTCGTTGTAATTAAACTTAAATAAACGTGAAAACATACGTTAACTTAGCCTAAAAGGGAATACGATGTCAAAAAAAATACGGGTTTTTTTCGATAGCACAGAAATGGACGTTTAACAGTGCGTCAAATAACGCATGACCCTAACGGGCTGCTTCGTTACCCCTCAACTTGCGTCATTCCCTGGCGACGATCCGCTAAAATTAACATAGCTTGTGACGCCTTCTAGAAGTGGCGTCAAGTGTCGCGTCGTGTCAAAATTAGATTAGTTAGTGCGAGGAACACAACAAAATATCTGACCTGTCGCCCAAACTATTTATTCTCGTAATTAAAGCTAGCTTTAATTACCAGAATAATTATTTTATCTTAATTAAACTTAGCTCTAACTACGAGGATAATTAATTCTCGTAATTAAAGCTAGCTTTAATTACCAGAATAATTATTTTATCGTAATTAAACTTAGCTCTAACTACGAGGATAATTAATTCTCGTAATTAAAGTTAGCTTTAATTACCAGAATAATTATTTGTCTTAATGCTAGCTTTAATTACGAGAATACTTGATCTATTCTAGTAATTAATTTATTAAAGCTAGACTTAACGAGGGTAATTGTTTCATTCTCGAAATTAAAGCCAGCTTTAACAAGAATAATTATTTTCACTGTGAAGCACTAAACCAGTAAGGGGGAGGTATCATACAGAGCCAGGGGAACCGGAAGTAATTAGGCTTGATCCGAGGAAATTCATTATCACGTTAATATTACCTGCTATTTTTATTACGTTCAGGGATGAGAGCTAAACCCGTCGGGGGGTCAGTCATCAGACAAAGCACCCGGCGGACTATGAGGAGAGTCAGGGTTGCTCCGAGGGAAAGAGGTTTGGGAGAGACAGCTCCGGCTCCTTGGATCGAGAGCTCCTAGCGGGCATTACCTCTCCATCTTAATGGGGATTATCAAGTACGTGCACCAGTTAGAAAATAATTGGTGCACGTATATTACGTGCACCAATTGTTGTTTAGCGAGGTGGTCGTTGTTGGAGTCCGCTAAATTCTCGCTGGACAGTGGAGATGGGGGGTTTGAAGCCTATCTACTACACTAGGCTCAAAAAGGCTGTTCGTCACCTGTTCACCACCAGCGAAGAATACCTAAAATAGTGATTAATGTAAACTTTCCTGTATATACACTGATATACACTTATATATACACTTGTTAGTGTATATACACTGACATACACTTGTTAGTGTATATACACTGATATACACTTGTTAGTGTATATACACTGATATACACTTGTATATACACTGATATACACTTGTTAGTGTATATACACTGATATACACTTGTATATACACTGATATACACTTGTTAGTGTATATACACTGATATACACTTGTATATACACTGATATACACTTGTTAGTGTATATACACTGATATACACTTGTTAGTGTATATACACTGATATACACTTGTTGGTGTATATACACTGATATACACTTGTTGGTGTATATACACTGATATACACTTGTTGGTGTATATACACTGATATACACTTGTTGGAGTATATACACTGATATACACTTGTTGGTGTATATACACTGATATACACTTGTTGGTGTATATACACTGATATACACTTGTTGTATATACACTGATATACACTTGTTAGTGTATATACACTGAGACACACTTGTTGGAGTATATACACTGATATACACTTGTTGGTGTATATACACTGATATACACTTGTTGGAGTATATACACTGATATACACTTGTTGGTGTATATACACTGATATACACTTGTTGGTGTATATACACTGATATACACTTGTTGTATATACACTGATATACACTTGTTAGTGTATATACACTGAGACACACTTGTTGGAGTATATACACTGATATACACTTGGTGTATATACACTGATATACACTTGTATATACACTGATATACACTTGTTGGTGTATATACACTGATATACACTTGTTAGTGTATATACACTGATATACACTTGTATATACACTGACATACACTTGTTAGCGTATATACACTGAGACATATACTTGGTGTATATACACTGATATACACTTGTTGTATATACACTGATATACACTTGTTGGTGTATATACACTGATATACACTTGTTGGTGTATATACACTGATATACACTTGTTGTATATACACTGACATACACTTGTTAGTGTATATACACTGAGACATATACTTGGTGTATATACACTGATATACACTTGTATATACAATGATATACATTTGTTGTATATACGCTGACATACACTTGTTAGTGTATATACACTGAGATATACACTTGTTGGTGTATATACACTGATATACACTTGTTAGTGTATATACACTGAGATATACACTTGTTGGTGTATATACACTGATATACACTTGTTAGTGTATATACACTGAGATATACACTTGTTGGTGTATATACACTGATATACACTTGTTAGTGTATATACACTGAGATATACACTTGTTAGTGTATGTACACTGAGATATACACTTGGTGTATATACACTGAGATATACACTTGTTAGTGTATATACATTGAGATATACACTTGTTAGTGTATATACACTGATATACACTTGTTAGTGTATATACACTGATATACACTTGTTAGTGTATGTACACTGAGATATACACTTGGTGTATATACACTGATATACACTTGTTAGTGTATATACACTGAGATATACACTTGTTAGTGTATATACACTGAGATATACACTTGTTAGTGTATATACACTGAGATATACACTTGTTAGTGTATATACACTGAGATATACACTTGGTGTATATACACTGAGATATGATGATAAATTAGACACATGTGCAACTCTGGGTATCTTCATTGAGGAAACGTTTCGCCACACAGTGGCTTCATCAGTCCATACAAAGGAGAATCTTGAAGAACAGGAGGAGAATGAGGTAATCAGTCCCTCAACCTTAAGTCGATGTGGTCAGTCCATCAATCTTGAATAGAATACGGCATACGTGCGGAGAAGGAGCTTATAAACCGTAGGAAGGAGAGGTGCAGCAGTCATAGGTGGTGTCACTTTGTTCAATGTGAAAGTAGGTCGTGCCCAAGGTCGTGCCCAAGAATTAAGCAAGCGAAGAATTCCCAAGTATTAAGATCCCAAGAAGTTGCAGTGTCTGACAGGTTTATAAGCTCCTCTGCAAGTATGCCGTATTCTATTCAAGACTGATGGACTGACCACATCGACTTAAGGTTGAGGGACTGATTACCTCATTCTCCTCCTGTTCTTCAAGATTCTCCTTTGTATGGACTGATGAAGCCACTGTGTGGCGAAACGTTTCCTTAATAAAGATACCCAAGAGTTGCACATGTGTCTAATTTATCAACATGTCGGTTCTCTGAACCATTCATCTACAAATACACTGAGATATACACCTGGTGTATATACACTGAGATATACACTTGTTGGTGTATATACACCGAGATATACACTTGCTGGTATATATACACTGAGATATACACTTGTTGTATATACACTTGTTAGTGTATATACATTGAGATATACACTTCTTGTGTATATACACTTCTTGGTGTATACGCTGATATGCACTTGTTGGTGTATATACACTGATATACACTTGTTGGTGTATATACAATGAGAGACATACCTCTCAATGTATATACACTGACATACACCTCGGTGTATATATTCTGTGTTTCCAGAGTTTTACAACAGTTCTTGACAAGTAAGTTTATGTTCTTCTATATTAACAATACCTACATACTATATATTAGTCAATAAAATAATGAAATAGAGAGAGGAGAGAGAGAGAGAGAGAGAGAGAGAGAGAGAGAGAGAGAGAGAGAGAGAGAGAGAGAGAGAGAGAGAGAGAGAGAGAGAGAGAGAGAGAGAGAGAAGAAATATTTCAATTTCCGTGTCTCTCTCATAATATCTTATACGTAAATTTGTAGATCAAAAACTGAACTGTTTACTAATGTCTAGTTCTGAAAAGTTTAATGAGAAACATCAAAGTTAACCATTAAAGTTTAATGAGAAACATCAAAGTTAACCATTAAAGTTTAATGAGAAACATCAAAGTTAACCATTAAAGTTTAATGAGAAACATCAAAGTTAACCATTAAAGTTTAATGAGAAACATCAAAGTTAACCATTAAAGTTTAATGAGAAACATCAAAGTTAACCATTAAAGTATAATGAGAAACATCAAAGTTAACCATTAAAGTTTAATGAGAAACATCAAAGTTAACCATTAAAGTTTAATGAGAAACATCAAAGTTAACCATTAAAGTTTAATGAGAAACATCAAAGTTAACCATTAAAGTTTAATGAGAAACATCAAAGTTAACCATTAAAGTTTAATGAGAAACATCAAAGTTAACCATTAAAGTTTAATGAGAAACATCAAAGTTCACCATTAAAGTTTAATGAGAAACATCAAAGTTCACCATTAAAGTTTAATGAGAAACATCAAAGTTCACCATTAAAGTTTAATGAGAAACATCAAAGTTAACCATTAAAGTTTAATGAGAAACATCAAAGTTAACCATTAAAGTTTAATGAGAAACATCAAAGTTAACCATTAAAGTTTAATGAGAAACATCAAAGTTAACCATTAAAGTTTAATGAGAAACATCAAAGTTAACCATTAAAGTTTAATGAGAAACATCAAAGTTAACCATTAAAGTTTAATGAGAAACATCAAAGTTCACCATTAAAGTTTAATGAGAAACATCAAAGTTCACCATTAAAGTTTAATGAGAAACATCAAAGTTAACCATTAAAGTTTAATGAGAAACATCAAAGTTAACCATTAAAGTTTAATGAGAAACATCAAAGTTAACCATTAAAGTTTAGTGAGAAACATCAAAGTTAACCATTAAAGTTTAATGAGAAACATCAAAGTTAACCATTAAAGTTTAATGAGAAACATCAAAGTTCACCATTAAAGTTTAATGAGAAACATCAAAGTTAACCATTAAAGTTTAATGAGAAACATCAAAGTTAACCATTAAAGTTTAATGAGAAACGTCAAAGTTAACCATTAAAGTTTAATGAGAAACATCAAAGTTCACCATTAAAGTTTAATGAGAAACATCAAAGTTCACCATTAAAGTTTAATGAGAAACATCAAAGTTAACCATTAAATTTTAATGAGAAACATCAAAGTTCACCATTAAAGTTTAATGAGAAACATCAAACGTAACCATTAAAGTTTAATGAGAATCATCAAACGTAACCATTAAAGTTTAATGAGAAACATCAAAGTTCACCATTAAAGTTTAATGAGAAACATCAAAGTTAACCATTAAAGTTTAATGAGAAACATCAAAGTTAACCATTAAAGTTCAATGAGAAACATCAAAGTTCACCATTAAAGTTTAATGAGAAACATCAAAGTTAACCATTAAAGTTTAATGAGAAACATCAAAGTTCACCATTAAAGTTTAATGAGAAACATCAAAGTTCACCATTAAAGTTTAATGAGAAACATCAAAGTTCACCATTAAAGTTTAATGAGAAACATCAAAGTTCACCATTAAAGTTTAATGAGAAACATCAAAGTTAACCATTAACATCAACATAAAACTTCCGAGATGTTGAACAAGTTCCAGTCTACAGTTTCTGAACTGAAATAAAAGTACATTTTCTTAAGTAATTTAAAAAAATATATTAAATATAAATGCTTATATTAGTAAGACCGGCGTCAGGAAACACTTGTCCTGGTTCCTGACCAACATTATACCATTAATGTTTATAGATGAAGTCTGTGTGTGAAATGATTATAATCATAACCATAATTTTTAAAAGGGTGGAGGGGTAAGCCAGCGGAAGGCCTCGGTCAGATGACCAAAAGCTCCAGCTGTGGGTCATCATGTGGCTAAGACCCGCGTCAGGAAACACTTGTCCTGGTTCCTGACCAATATTACAGAGGGGGAAAAATGGACCTGCTCGGCATGGGTCAGTAGGCCTGTTGCAGTGTTCCTTCTTTCTTATGTTCTTAAGAGGCGTATATCTCTCAGCGTGTATATACCAGGGGTTTAACCTCTATTTTAAGAATTAAAGTATTCTCGTCTGGTGGTGGAAAAAAACGTTAAGACGCAGCCATAATGAGCGTAATGTAGTTGATAAGCTTTAAACCCCATTAACCAACCATCAGAAATATTAAACCAGATAAACACCAACTCAAACGTACTAACATAATAACCCGGTACTTGAATATTCGCTGCAGCTTTAATTAACTAATTACGGAAGACTGGTGGCGGGGATGTGAAACATCTAGCTGAATGAGACACATGTTTAACATCTGGGTATCTTTACTGAGAGACGTTTCTCATGTACAGCAAACTTGAGCAGTATCCAGCTTTATCCAGTGATAAGCTGGATGCGCAGGAGAAGGTTAGGTAAAGTCTGTCAGGAAACAGGACAAGTGTTTCCTGACGCGGCTTTCAGTCATATGATGACCCACAGCTGGAGCTTTTGGTTATCTGACCAAGGCCTTCGGAGAAGAGCTTCTGCGATAAAGATGCCCAGATGTTGTACATGCGTCTTGGTCAACATGGGTGGGTATGAGATGGACCTGCCTAGCATGGGCCACTTGGCTTACTATAGAGTTCTTCCTTGCTGATGTTCGTGGCATTCTGAGAGATATTTACAGGATGGTTCTGTAGGTCTGGAGAAGACCGCTGGTGCTCTGACCTGAAGTTACACTAAGTAGGTCTACAGCTAACACCCAGGTCGTCATGTGACTGACACCCGGGTCATCACATGACTGGCACACAGGTCATCACATGACTGACACCCAGGTCATCACATGAGTGGCACACGGGTCATCACATGACACCCAGGTCATCACATGACTAATATCCGGGTCGTAAGTGTCTGGTATCCCTCCTGACAATGAATGCGCTCCACAAACAATACCTTAGTGTGCTCTCTCGTTGTAAATTGTGTGGAAAAACTTGCACGTACTACCTTGATTTACATTTACAGATTTTGCCGAAGTAGCTAGTTTATTGTGCACCTTATATCCATCCTGTGGATGGTAGTGGCTAGTTTATTGTGCACCTCATTTCCATCCTTTGAATGGGAATGGTTATTTTATTGTGTACCTCGTACATTTGCAGATGTACCCAACCACTCAACACACTGCTACGGGTCATCATATGACTTAGACCCGCGTCAGGAAACACTTATCATGTTACCTGACTAGGGCAGGGAGGTTGATATCCTCAGCTCACTGTAGTACATACTTTGTAAAGAGGGCTATAAGACCCTGATCACAGCCACAGAACAACTGAAACAGATCAACATCTATTCTACAGATGTAGATGTTATGGTTATCAAGTACAGATTCTCAAAGACATTACCTTCGAGATCCTCAGACGAGTCATCTTAGGATTAAGACAGTAATAATGGAGGAACACTGCAGCAGGCCTACTGGACCATACAAAACAGTTCCTGATGAATCAATCAATTATTATTATTGGGAAGCGCAAACTTCCATCGGAGCTGAGGGACTGATTACCTCAAACAACCTCGTCACTTCGTCTATATAGAGGATTGTAAGTCATCTGTATCTCACGGGTGTAAGGATAAAACCTGGGAAACAAAACTTCCACAGGACAGAAACCACCACGACAGAAGATAAGACAGTAACAACACAAGGTGGTGAGTTAAGGGCACCTAAGTTCCCCCTGTCTTCTAATAACATGTTAATTTTTCCACTATAATCTACCTTATCTATAATTACTATCACATTTGCTTTGTCTGTTTCGTAAGGTGAAGTCCAGGATCTTTCCTTAATTCATGGAATAACTTTACAAATCTTTCAGGACAATTGTGTTGTAGAGGTCTGGGCCAAGTTCATTCTTCATCCCCGTGTTCAGGTTCCTAACATTGTGTGATACTTACAGGATGGTTCTGTAGGTCTGCAGAAGACATCTGGTGCTCTGACCTGAAGTTGCACTAAGTAGGTCTACAACTGACACCGGGTCGTCACGTGACACCCGGGTCATCACATGACCGTCACCCGGATTACTGCTTGAATAACACCCAGGGTCATCATATGACTGACACCCGGGTCATGATATAACTGGCACCCATGTCATCATATAACTGACATCCGGGTCATGATATAACTGACACCCGGGTCATGATATAACTGACACCCGGGTCATGATATAACTGACACCCGGGTCATGATATAACTGACACCCGGGTCATGATATAACTGACACCCGGGTCATCATATAACTGACATCCGGGTCATCATATAACTGACACCCAGGTCATCATATAACTGACATCCGAATCATCATATAACTGACATCCGGGTCATTATATAACTGACACCCGGGTCATCATATAGCAGACACCTGGGTCATCACACGACTGACACCCGGGTCATCACACGACTGACACCCGGGGTCATCACACGGCTGACATCCGGGGTCATCACACGGCTGACACCCGGGGTCATCACACGGCTAACACCCGGGGTAATCACACGGCTGACACCCGAAATCATCACACGGCTGACTCCCGGGGTCACCACACACCTGACAACCGGGGTCATCATATAACTAACACCCGGGGTCATCACACGACTGACACCCGGGGTCATCAAACGGCTGGCACCCGGGGTCATCACACGGCTGGCACCCAGGGTCATCACACGGCTGGCAGCCGGGGTCATCACACGGCTGGCACCCGGGGTCATCACACGGCTGGCACCCGGGGTCATCACACGGCTGGCACCCGGGGTCATCACACGGCTGGCACCCGGGGTCATCACACGGCTGGCACCCGGGGTCATCACACGGCTGGCACCCGGGGTCATCACACGGCTGGCACCCGGGGTCATCACACGGCTGGCACCCGGGGTCATCACACGGCTGGCACCCGGGGTCATCACACGGCTGGCACCCGGGGTCATCACACGGCTGGCACCCGGGGTCATCACACGGCTGGCACCCGGGGTCATCACACGGCTGGCACCCGGGGTCATCAAATAACTGACAGCAGCGTGAAGATATCCTAGCATACACGTGTTTCTTACTAGCGGAAAGTTTAACTGATACAAGACCCAAAACCTCCACCACTAGCTTACCTCACAACCAAAACCTCCACCACTAGCTTACCTCACAACCAAAACCTCCACCACTAGCTTACCTCACAACCAAAACCTCCACCACTAGCTTACCTCACAACCAAAACCTCCACCACTAGCTTACCTCACAACCAAAACCTCCACCACTAGCTTACCTCACAACCAAAACCTCCACCACTAGCTTACCTCACAACCAAAACCTCCACCACTAGCTTACCTCACAACCAAAACCTCCACCACTAGCTTACCTCACAACCAAAACCTCCACCACTAGCATACCTCACAACCAAAACCTCCACCACTAGCTTACCTCACAACCAAAACCTCCACCACTAGCTTACCTCACAACCAAAACCTCCACCACTAGCATACCTCACAACCAAAACCTCCACCACTAGCATACCTCACAACCAAAACCTCCACCACTAGCTTACCTCACAACCAAAACCTCCACCACTAGCTTACCTTACAACCAAAACCTCCACCACTAGCTTACCTCACAACCAAAACCTCCACTACTAGCTTACCTCACAACCAAAACCTCCACTACTAGCATACCTCACAACCAAAACCTCCACTACTAGCTTACCTCACAACCAAAACCTCCACCACTAGCTTACCTTACAACCAAAACCTCCACTACTAGCTTACCTCACAACCAAAACCTCCACTACTAGCATACCTCACAACCAAAACCTCCACCACTAGCTTACCTCACAACCAAAACCTCCACCACTAGCTTACCTCACAACCAAAACCTCCACCACTAGCTTACCTCACAACCAAAACCTCCACCACTAGCTTACCTCACAACCAAAACCTCCACTACTAGCATACCTCACAACCAAAACCTCCACCACTAGCATACCTCACAACCAAAACCTCCACCACTAGCTTACCTCACAACCAAAACCTCCACTACTAGCTTACCTCACAACCAAAACCTCCACCACTAGCTTACCTTACAACCAAAACCTCCACCACTAGCTTACCTCACAACCAAAACCTCCACTACTAGCTTACCTCACAACCAAAACCTCCACCACTAGCTTACCTCACAACCAAAACCTCCACCACTAGCTTACCTTACAACCAAAACCTCCACCACTAGCTTACCTTACAACCAAAACCTCCACCACTAGCTTACCTTACAACCAAAGCCTCCACCACTAGCATACGTCACAACCAAAACCTCCACCACTAGCTTACCTTACAACCAAAACCTCCACCACTAGCTTACCTTACAACCAAAACCTCCACCACTAGCTTACCTTACAACCAAAACCTCCACCACTAGCATACCTCACAACCAAAACCTCCACCACTAGCTTACCTTACAACCAAAACCTCCACCACTAGCTTACCTCACAACCAAAACCTCCACCACTAGCTTACCTCACAACCAAAACCTCCACCACTAGCTTACCTCACAACCAAAACCTCCACTACTAGCTTACCTCACAACCAAAACCTCCACCACTAGCTTACCTTACAACCAAAACCTCCACTACTAGCTTACCTTACAACCAAAACCTCCACTACTAGCTTACCTCACAACCAAAACCTCCACCACTAGCTTACCTTACAACCAAAACCTTCACCACTAGCTTATCTTACAACCAAAACCTCCACTACTAGCTTGCTTTACAACCAAAACCTCCACCACTAGCTTATCTTACAACCAAAACCTCCACCACTAGCTTATCTTACAACCAAAACCTCCACCACTAGCTTACCTTACAACCAAAACCTCCACCACTAGCTTACCTTACAACCAAAACCTCCACTACTAGCTTACCTTACAACCAAAACCTCCACCACTAGCTTACCTTACAACCAAAACCTCCACCACTAGCTTACCTTACAACCAAAACCTCCACTACTAGCTTACCTTACAACCAAAACCTCCACCACTAGCTTACCTTACAACCAAAACCTCCACCACTAGCTTACCTTACAACCAAAACCTCCACCACTAGCTTACCTTACAACCAAAACCTCCACCACTAGCTTACCTTACAACCAAAACCTCCACCACTAGCTTACAACCAATAAATAACAAAAAGGCACAATACCGTGACTGGAACGATACACAAATAACCCGCACATAAAAGAGAGAAGCTTACGACGACGTTTCGGTCCGACTGACCATTGACAAAGTCACAGTGTGACTTTGTCAATGGTCAAAGTCGGACCGAAACGTCGTCGTAAGCTTCTCTCTTTTATGTGCGGGTTATTTGTGTAGCTTACAACCAAAACCTCCACCACTAGCTTACCTTACAACCAAACCCTCCACCACTAGCTTACCTTACAACCAAAACCTCCACTACTAGCTTACTTTACAACCAAAACGTTGCTTCAGGTAATACTTCCCAGACATTTCTGCTGTCAAACAAAACGCTACCACCGCCGGAAATGAGAAGCAGCGAAGGAAACACTGTTTCAATATACTTATCAGTGAGGGTCAACACCGCCAGCGGAAACAGCGCGCTCATCACCCACACATTATTACCCAGTAAAGATGACTGGGAGGAAACAATCTCCTGGTGTGTGTGTGTGTGTGTGTGTGTGTGTGTGTGTGTGTGTGTGTGTGTGTGTGTGTGTGCCACCTTCTAAAATTTGAGTCAACATTCTTACAGTTTATTAAAATTAAATTAGTTTGTGCTAGTCACACACAAAAGTTGTGAAGTTCTTACGTAAATTATCTTGTATGTAAACTTGAGGTATACTTGGAGAGGTTTTCGGGGGTCAACTCCCCCCCGGGGCCCGGTCTGTGACCAGCTTTGGACCAAACCAAACTCGGAAGCCTCACCTAACTTAAACTAACGTAATTGTTTTCAGATAAATTCTGCTATAACTATCACTAAGTCAATCTGAGTTTATTTAACACGGCTTAAAATTCATGATATATATTTTCTTTTCGGTTTGTTTAGATTGATTTTGATGAGTTTTATTCAGCGACTTTGGTTTAAAAACGCTCTTCTTGCCGAATAAGGCAAGCGAAAATTTGTGTATGCAAAGACTTCGCAAAAAATCATTCTGAACCTAAGGAAAAAAATATATTTCATTGTGTTTGTTTGTTATTAAATTACTGTGAAGTTATCTAAAATATATTTAGTTGGATTAAGCTAAATTTAATTGCGTTTGTTACAATAAGGTTAGGTAAGTTTTCCAAGTTTCTTTTGGTACAAAATTATTAATTTTTACATTAACATAATTGAAAAAATATTTTAGAAAGGATGTAATGTTAAATGAGTTCTTGCTAACTGACCAATTTTACCTATTCAGCACGACATATAGCTAACGCAACTATTTATTAATTGACAATCCCAGGTACAGTACGCATATACAGTGAGAAGAGTATATATATCTCAAGTGTGTATGTTGTGTACAGATGGCATGCAGCCTTAATGACCCTAGTGATTGAAAACCAATAAACCGTTTCAGTGTATATACACCAAGAAGTGTGTACATCTTAGTATATAAAATATAACTACACTGAGGGAATTTGCTTTAAGCCCTATTACTGGGGTTAATATTCATAACACTGCACAGTATCGGCTGATTCCAGCCGATATTTTAAATATATTATTACATACATGTTTAAAAATAGTGAAAATAACGCATGACGATTGTCACTTATACTCACACAGTACACACACACACACGATCGACACCATGCCCAGCCCTTCTAGGGTAGGGTAGGTGCCCGAGCCCGAGCCTTTAGCTCATAAGACTGTCATTCCCATTAGCCCCCTTGGGGCGGGGATGGCAGACCAGAGAGGCCTAACTTGTGGCTAGGCCTGGGGACAGTTGGTCCCAAAGATGAGGAGGTACTTGTGCCTCCTCCCATGGGAGACTTAGGTCTCAGACACTCCCTAAAGAGGGAGCCAAGGCCGGGCCACCACTTGGAAAAGGCCCGGGCCGGGAGAATACCGGCTAATATTTAATAATAACACACACACACACACACACACACACACACACAGTAGATCTATGCTGCAGTAAACTAGATCTTCAAGCACACAATGAACTACCACAACACAAGTTCATTCAGAATCTTCCTACCCACTAGGCTAGCAGTCAGTGTTAGATCACATCTGTGTACACAGAAATACACTGGAGTGTATCAATTAGATAAGACACACCTATCATCTGGTGGAAGTAAATAGAATTATACTGCCAGGTTATCTTGTCTGTTGAAAAGAATATATTTCACATAAGAACTGTAAGTGTTAGCGAAAGTTGTCTTGTGTCCGAAACGTTGCATCAAGTATCTGTATTTGAAACATTTAGGTTAGGGTCTTAGTCATATGATAACCCGCTGCTGGAGCTTTTGGTCAATCTGACCGAGGCCTTCCGCTGGCTTACCCCTCCACTCCCTTTAAAAATTAAGGTTGTGATTTTAATCATTATATTACTTTGAAACATTTGCCTAACAAAGCTCTGATCTCAGATTGTCAGACGTGTGTATCACACTATCAACTCTCAATGTTAATTACCGTTAAGTTGACGAGTTACATCACTGACCACAACACGACGCTAAACACATCGGTGTACCCATTATTGTAAACCGATCATTTATATTTAATGTTCATGTAAATAACTAAGTTAGGTTAATTCCCATTGTATCTCTTTTTATTATAACTGATTTTCACACAGTCGAGTTACTTAATTGTTTCAATTTTTAAGTTTATAATCATGACTGATTTCTACTGTATCTTAGCTAGGCTTTAAATAATAAGTGGGAATAAGTCATTTTGTCTGACTTTCTTGGGGAGTTATCCTACGTAATTCACGTACACGCACACGTTAAACTAGGTATGATAATTGTACTTATGTGTACCTGTACTTAATTAAACTTACTTAACACATTTCTAGATCCTAGTACAAGAGTAACTGCTCAGTGTCAACACTGAGGTCCAGTCTCGCAAACACAAACCTTGACAATATTGAGAACGAACTGAAACTCAGCAGCTCCAGAACTCAGAGAGTGCACCTGGTTTGTTAGCAACTTCCAGCAGCATCAAACAGCACTGATAACACTCAGGTATCAAGTGTAAGACACATGTGCAACACTCAGGTATCAAGTGTAAGACACATGTGCAGCACACAGGTATCTCTATGAATGATTTCGCTCACACAGTAGGCTTCTCCAGTCCTGAAAGATACCTGAAGGATGTTTACAGGTATGTTTCAGGACTACGACCCGGTCCCAGACCAGGGTCTCCTCATGGATCAAGGCCTGATCAACCAGGCTGTTACTACTGGCCTCAAGTAGTACAACGTACCAACCACAGCAACGGTTGGTCACGCACTAATTAAAGCTATTAAGTTCCCAATAACGTCCCACCCGACGCCAGAAATTTGTTGATAATCCCCCGTATTCATGAAGGGAGGCTTTTGAAAAGTCGAGGACCTCTGACACTCGTTGAGTTCTTTGAAAATTACACGGACTTTCAATTTTGTAATTGATTTCTCATTGTCTTCATCAGATTAATAAATATCTAAGTTGGATACAGAAATTTAACGTCTTTTTTCATCAGTTTACAAGCCTCGCAAGGCCGGGGGGGGGGAGCCTTGTAATTAGTAATGAGTAATGACAGTGTTGTCTAAGAAAAATTAAGTTAATTAATATTTAACCTTCCTGCATTACTTAATAACAATTGTGTAGCAAACATTACCATATATAATGAATTACTTATCATAATTTTAAAAATAATATTGAAAAGCAGCGGTACCGGCAAAATTTTGGTTATATACACTAATAATATATATATATATATATATATATATATATATATATATATATATATATATATATATATATATATATATATATATTAATATATATATCGTGCCGAATAGGTAAAACTGGTCAATTGGCAAGAACTTAATTAAAATTAAATCCTTTTCTAAAATTTTCTCTTATACGTTTAAAGATATTTTTTTCTCATTTATGTTAATATAAAAATTAATAATTTTGTACCAAAAGAACCTTAGAAAACTTACCTAACCTTATTATAACAAGACCAATTTAATTTAGCCTAATTCAACTAAATATATTGTAGATAAGTTTACAATAATTTAATAATAAATGCAATGAAATATATTTTTTTCGTTAAGTTCAGAATGATTTTTTGCGAAATTATTGCATACACAAACTTTCGCTTGCTTTATTCGGCAAGAACAGCGTTGCTATTTAAGCCAAAATCGCAAGTTTTATCTATTCGGCACAACATTATACATATAATTTTGGCTTAAATAGCAACGCTGTTCTTGCCGAATAAAGCAAGCGAAAATTTGTGTATGCAATAATTTCGCAAAAATCATTCTGAACCTAACGAAAAAAATATATTTCATTGCATTTATTATTAAATTATTGTAAACTAATCTACAATATATTTAGTTGAATTAGGCTAAAATAAATTGGTCTTGTTATAATAAGGTTAGGTAAGTTTTCTAAGATTCTTTTGGAGTAAAATTAAAAAATTTTACATTAACATAAATGAAAAAAATATATCTTTAAACGTATGCGAGAAAATTTTAGAAAAGGCTTAATTTTAAATGAGCTCTTGTTAATTGACCAGTTTTACATATTCGGCACGACATTATATATATATATATATATATATACATATATATATATATATATATATATATATATATATATATATATATATATATATATATATATATATATATATATATATGTCGTGCCGAATAGGCAGAACTTGCGATCTTGGCTTAAATAGCAATTCATCTTATATAGTATATATAATTTATCATTCTGAACCTATATATTTCATAGTATTAAATATATAAAATATATTTAGTTGGGTTAGGCTAAAATAAATTGCTCTTGTTATAACAAGGTTAGGTAAGTTTTCTAAGTTTCTTTTGGTGCAAAATTAAAAAATTTTACATTAACGTTAATGAAAAAAATACATCTTAAACGTATAAGAGAAAATTTTGGAAAGGACTTAATTTTAAATGAGTTCTTGCTAATTGACCAGTTTTACATATTCGGCACGACATATATATATATATATATATATATATATATATATATATATATATATATATATATATATATATATATATATATATATATATATATATACATCCCTAGTTAAATAATTAACCTGTGTATATTATCATTATTATTATTTAAAAAGATATATGCTACTTATGGAAGATATGCGCGTATTTCATAGCGCATTACGCATAAATAAATAATCGTTGAAAGCGCTGAGCGTATAATCACCTGGGATGCGTAATCGCGAGCGTGTGGGCGTATATAATGACATGCTGGGCTAAATAAGAGTGATATCAATGTATATAACGCCATATCCTACCTCAGGTACGCGCTTGCGTGCCTGATATTAACCTGAAGCTACGTATTATTATTGTTATTATTATTACTGTATTATTATATTCGTGGAGAAGCGTCTAACCCGTAGGGGTTATGCGGTTCGGTAATTAAGCTTTATCAGAAACGGAGGTAGCTCCCACTCCTCTGATTAAAAGCCCTGCATTGCGTACACAATGACGCGATCAGTACTTTTTTTTAAAGTGTACAATTGCGTTACGACCCTAATACGCACGCATGCGCTAGCGCAAACATACGCATTAGCAGTGGTACTTGTGTTAGCACATCGGCATATATCAGAAAAAAACGGGGTTCGATCCCCCGGCACGGGTGGAAAAGTTGGGCATGTTAGCCTATACTTGCTGTCCCCTTGTTCACCTAGCAGTACGTAGGTACCTGGGTGTTAGTCAACCGGTGTGGGTCACATCCTAGGTGAGTATCAGGGGGTCACCGTAGAAATAACCTAGATATAACAACCTTCTTGGGTACTACTGGCCTGCTAGTCATACCAGTTAGCGCAGGTACTCGCCTAGTCAACGCACTGAAAAACACGCTCGCGCGCGTACACACATCAGGAGCCGAGATTCGACCCCCCTCAAACACGATTCGGTGAGCACATGCGCAATTACAAGGACCGGGAAAGATACGATAACGACGTACAAAATACTGAGAGGAAAGGGTGGACAGAGACAGCCTGTCCATGGCGGAAAATAAGTGAATATGATGGTATAACAATACCGACAAGCTGATAAGTAAGACACATGTGCAACAATTAGGTAACTATTCCGAAACGTTTCGCCTACACAGTAGGCTTTTTCAGTAGAGTACAGGGAAGGCAGCAGTAGCGGAAAAGAGGTATACATAAGCAAAGTTTGTTGTTTAAAAACATCTTAGTTACGGAGACGTTAGGAAATACTTCTTCAGCTTTAGAGTGGCTGGGAGACAAGTGGTAGAGGCAGGATCCATCATACGCAGCTTTAAGAACAGTTATGATAGACTTCACCAAGCCAGGAGAGTGAAGCTATTAGCGGACAGTCGAGAGTTAAATATATTTAGGTGCAAATGCATAATTTTTAGTTGACCACAAAGTGTCTTACGTAAGTGTGCATGAACCAGGATAACGCAACAAAAAAGTCAGTGAGTTAATTTGCATCGGGGTCCCTGGCGGGGCCAGGAGCTGAGACACGACTCCTGTAACCAAAAAAAAAAAAAAAAGGTGAGCACACACACAAGGTGAATACAAATGAAGATGACACTAAGACTTACTTTTCTTCTCCTGCATAACGCCCAGATGAATCTTCTTGGAAGATGCTGCTGACAACACGAGGCTAAAATACTGTTAAACACTGCCTCTAATACCCACTCACTGCCCATCCTTCACTACAAACACAATTCACCGGCATTTTACAATTTTTCCAAAATTTATTTTCCGACCTTTCTGTGCATTATTCTGATTTCCTTCGTGAACACAAAACACATTTTAAAATACTCGGCGACACACTCAAAAACTATTATTTTTCTTACGATTGTGCGTTGAGTTCACTAGACCCCCCATGACGTCACCTTCACGTCATCGTTAATTGCCTTATCCTGCAAGGTGAGAGATCATCTGCCATTATCGTTATTAAGGTTGTTAGGCTGGCGGCTAGGAAACGCTGGGTAAACCAGGCTTAGTACTACCACTACCCACCCTCCTAGCTAGCTTCTGCAGGTAGCAAGCGAGGGGTGTGTGGGGGGCGCCGCACCCGCCGATTGCTGACAAGGATGAGCTAAGTTACAGCTCAACTAACAAGCACGAGGCCCTTCCAGTGGTGGTTCAGTGGGCGAGTGTAGTCTAGGGGTACGCCTGCTGCCGCCACCTACCACCACCACTCAACTACTCTACTCACCACAACACCAACCACCCCTCTCTCCCCTCCCATCCTCCCCACCCTAACCCCTCACTCCATTTTCTTTACTTCTATAAATAGGTCACACCAAGGTGGACAATCACAAGCGTGGCGGACATCATGGAGCCTCCAGTTATGTGATTGATAAAGCAAAGATTGGAAGTATTAGTGAGGAAATATATGGAGTACGAGGCTTACCATGAGTGTGTGTTGCCGCACACCACCAGCACACACCTCACCTCTCTCTTTCACCGTTAATATATGAAAAAAACGCATTGCACACTCTTATTGCATCCCCCATTCCTTCCACCCTACAGACAATCTCATCTAATGCGATTATCTCCAGGGATGATGCTAATGATGAGGGAATAATATGCAAAAAACAAAAAACGGTGCGTCAGGTCGGCAGCACGAGCACGGTTGCCATACACAATAGCCAGAGAGACGACGATTTGGATTTGTCAGCATTAAAATTTTTCCCCGTTGCTCGTCCAGATATGAATGTGTAATGAGGTACGACGGGGGTTAATTACCGCACGGAGACGTCTACATGAGAAGGTCTGGGCCCCCGGGAGGCCCGGTGTTGTGACCTTGTTACAACGGAAGGCTGTGTGTGTGTATGTGTGTACACCTGACATCACTCACCAAATTCAGTACAGCGAGCAACCTCAACATCTCAACCAGCTTCTTAACCAATTAGACCAAGTTGCGCCGCACGCCGGCCATCCCCCCTCTCTCTCTCTGTCTCTCATCTCTCTCCCTCGCAATGACGAGTTATGACCATTTGTAAAACACTCTCACTCGCGTGTGATATCTAAGAGAATGATCTTGGGTGCGATAGATGCTATTTTAGACCGTCTTGAGCTTGTACGTTTGGCAGTAAGGTGCGAGGATGGTCCCTTCACACGGAGAGAATAAAGTGGGTTCCCCGCTAGGCTGCTGCTACGTTTCCACGTTTATAGTACTGTGACCAGCTAGTCAGGGAGAAGCTCAGGTAGCCGGCAAAAGGGGAAGAAAGATGGTGCAAGCAAGAGCGGGAAAGAAGCGATAAGAGAAGGGGAAAAAAAGAAAATTGGCGCCCCCACTTGACTGTTGGGTCTCTGGCCCAAAGTGTCGCGTGGTGCCGGGGTCCGCCTCCACAACACCCCGCTCTTGCCGTCTACCTCAAACCTTAACCATTCTTATTTTTACTTGTTTTTACCTCATCACCATCGCGGCAAGGACTAATCCTTCATTCGAGTGCCTTCATCAACACCCCGTGACCACTGTTCACGTCGCACGGGCGGCGACAGAGGCTGGCGAAGGAGTAAATAATAAGAAAATGAGAGTGAGGCCAGCGTGGCGAGGGCTGGCATGTAGCGGCCCGAGCATCTCACAATGTCTTCATCAACAAGACCTCAGAACATTTCTTCTCCCTCACCCACACCAACTTTATATTTATCGAGTAATATCCCTCTACACTCCTTCTATATATCATAGATAACCCATCGGGACTTTCTTCCATGGTCTCGTCAGAAGAGACAGAGAGGAACGGCAAATAAACATAGCGTAAAAGGAGAAAGGAAGAGATGTGAGAATCACAAGAGGTATTAGCAGCAATTGTTGGCTAATGTCTTAATCAAGGCGGTTTGAGCAGCAGCAGCAGCAGCACCAGCGGCTTGAATGACAACACAGCGGCGCCTCTGCTAAAATATTGACTAACATTTAAATGAAGGTTCGAGGAGCAAGGGAGGACAAGATGATGTTAGTGATGCTGTCTTGATGGTTACTGTGTGGTGGTGGTTACTATATCTTGGTGGTTACTATATCTTGGTGGTTACTATGTCTTGATGGTTACTGTATGTTGGTGGTGGTGGTGGTTGTTACTGTGTCTTGGTGGTGGTAGTTACTGTGTGGCAGTGGTTACTGTGTCTTGATGGTTACTGTATGTTGTTGTTGGTGGTGGTAGTTACTGTGTCTTGGTGGTGGTGGTGGTGGTTACTTGGTTACTGTATGGTAGTGGTTACTGTGTCTTGGGGGGTGGGGGTGGTGGTTACTGTATGTTGATGGTGGTTACTGTGCCTTGGTGGTGGGGGTGGTTACTGTATGTTGATGGTGGTTACTGTGTCTTGGTGGTGGTTACTGTACTCACCTAACTGTGGTTGCAAGGGTCGATTTATAGCTCCCGGCCCCGCCTCTTCACTGGTCGCTACTAGGTCCACTCTCCCTGCTGCATTAGCTTTACTGTATCTCTTCCTAAGGCTATGTATGGATCCTGCCTCCACTACATTACTCGCCAGACTGTTCCACTTCCTGACAACTCTATGACCGAAGAAATACTTCCTGACATCCTGTGACTCATCTGAGTCTTCAGCTTCCGGTTGTGACTCCTTGTTGTTGTGTCCATCTCTGAAACATTCTGTCCCTATCCAACTTGCCAATTCCTCTCAGTATTTTATATGTCGTTATCATGCCCCCATCCCTATCTCTCCTGTCCTCCAGTGTCGTCAGGTCGATTTCCCTTAACCTCTCCTTGCAGGACATACTCCTTAGCTCCGGGACTAGTCTTGTTGCAAACCTTTGCACTTTCTTTGTGTCGTGGTGGTGGTGGTTACTGTATGTTGGTAGTGGTGGTTACTGTATGTTGGTAGTGGTGGTTACTGTATGTTGGTTGTGGTGGTTACTGTGTGTTGTTGGTGATGGTGTTGGTTACTGTGTGTTGTTGGTGGTGGTGGTGGTGTTTACTGTGTTGTTGGTGGTTACTGTATGCTGGTGGTTACCGAGTCTTGGTGGTGGTGGTGGTGGTGGTTACTGTGTTGTTGGTGGTGGTTACTGTGTGTTGTTGTTGGTGGTTACTGTATGTTGTTTTTGTTGCTGGAGACGCTCCTTCTACAGGTGAAGATGTAGAATCACAAAACTTCTCACAGGATGTTAGACTGTCTTAGGTGCGGAAGGAAACACTGGCTAGAGAAATACAAAATACCGAACTCAGGTTGAGTGAATTAGAGTCATAGAGAGACAGGTCACTAAATGGCGAAATTGAGAAAAAATCTAAAATACGTCTTCTCATATGCAGAATTCGGGACAAAAATCACATCCTGTATCGGACCCTTGTTCAAACAGAAAAGAAACTAATGAAACTCTGAAAGTTTCAATACGATTCTGTGTTCAGTGAGCCATTAATTAAACTGAAGGTTGACAAAATTAATTTTTCCTGAACAAGGCTCAAAACTCTGCCAACATCACAAAAAATTTCCGATATGATCCTAACCTCACTTGGCATCACGAAAGCACTGGACAACATGCCCATGCACTCTGTCCTCCGCCCAGATTCACGGAACTCCGTGTTCATCAAGATCTGCAAGACTGATCAGACGAGTGGTTCCTTGCATTCAACACGAGCAAATTCAAAGCTACGAAAATTAAAGATGACATAAGACTGAAAGCTGAGTAAAGACTTGGGGAACACAGGCTTCAAACCTCACTCAAGGTGAAAGCTCAAGAGGTGAGCATAGTGTCGAGCATATCGCCACAACCACACATCAACCAGAGACACACACATCAACCAGGGCTACACATCAACCAGAGGACATCATCAACTAAATAACCTCCCCAGCGGATACTCGTTTACAAAATCTAAGAATAGCTTTCAGGAATCTCAACAGAGTCGATCACATCCTTGTATACAATATATGTCAGACTTGTTCTGGAGTACGCAGCACCAGCATACAACCCACATCTGATCTAGTATACCAAGAAACTAGAGTTAAAGTGAAGTAACTATAAGAGAAGGAAAAAAAACTGAACTTGACGACATTTGAGAATAGAAACACCACGAAAACATAATAACAATACAATAATACTTATAGAACTGATACAATGGACAGGGATAGACTGTTCAAGAGGCGGGAAACAGGTATACGAGGGAGCAGTTGGAATTAAAAAAAAAAAAAAAGGGGGGGATATAAAGAATGGCTGGGATATCTGACTAAGCCACCGTCATGTGGTGACTTTGATCATGAGGATGGCTTCAAAATAAACATTAGAATTTTAGATTTTGTCATTGAAGCGACTAGTTTATTGTGCACCCCAAATCAATTCTGTGGATGGTAGCGCAAGAGCCTATGGATACACAAAAGGCCCAGGAACTAGGCCCCAGAAGGGTTAACAGGAGTGCATCGAGACTTATATCTACAGTTGACTAGTATTTGTTGCAAGCAAATTTAAGATATTTCCTTAACATCTGGTATCTTATTTTCATTAATACGATATCTTAACATATCACATAGGTTATTATACTGTCTACTCTATATTCCTCAATAAGTGGATAATGAAGTACAAAGTGTTAAAGATAGTGACCATAAGGTTGATCATCATCTGTGTGTCTGCCAAACTGCCAGAAATACTTGTGACCTAAGCCTGGCTACAACAACATCAGTCAGTACTTGTAACCAAACCTAAGTCTGGCTACAACAACATCAGTCAGTACTTGTAACCAAGCCTAAGCCTGGCTACTACAACATCAGTCAGTACTTGTAACCAAACCTAAGTCTGGCTACTACAACATCAGTCAGTACTTGTAACCAAGCCTAAGCCTGGCTACTACAACATCAGTCAGTACTTGTAACCAAGCCTAAGTCTGGCTACTACAACATCAGTCAGTACTTGTAACCAAGCCTAAGCCTGGCTACTACAACATCAGTCAGTACTTGTAACCAAGCCTAAGTCTGGCTACTACAACATCAGTCAGTACTTGTAACCAAGCCTAAGTCTGGCTACTACAACATCAGTCAGTACTTGTAACCAAGCCTAAGTCTGGCTACTACAACATCAGTCAGTACTTGTAACCAAGCCTAAGCCTGGCTACTACAACATCAGTCAGTACTTGTAACCAAGCCTAAGTCTGGCTACTACAACATCAGTCAGTACTTGTAACCAAGCCTAAGTCTGGCTACTACAACATCAGTCAGTACTTGTAACCAAGCCTAAGTCTGGCTACTACAACATCAGTCAGTACTTGTAACCAAGCCTAAGTCTGGCTACTACAACATCAGTCAGTACTTGTAACCAAGCCTAAGCCTGGCTACTACAACATCAGTCAGTACTTGTAACCAAGCCTAAGCCTGGCTACTACAACATCAGTCAGTACTTGTAACCAAGCCTAAGCCTGGCTACTACAACATCAGTCAGTACTTGTAACCAATCCTAAGCCTGGCTACTACAACATCAGTCAGTACTTGTAACCAAGCCTAAGTCTGGCTACTACAACATCAGTCAGTACTTGTAACCAAGCCTAAGCCTGGCTACTACAACATCAGTCAGTACTTGTAACCAAGCCTAAGCCTGGCTACTACAACATCAGTCAGTACTTGTAACCAAGCCTAAGTCTGGCTACTACAACATCAGTCAGTACTTGTAACCAAGCCTAAGTCTGGCTACTACAACATCAGTCAGTACTTGTAACCAAGCCTAAGCCTGGCTACTACAACATCAGTCAGTACTTGTAACCAAGCCTAAGCCTGGCTACTACAACATCAGTCAGTACTTGTAACCAAGCCTAAGTCTGGCTACTACAACATCAGTCAGTACTTGTAACCAAGCCTAAGTCTGGCTACTACAACATCAGTCAGTACTTGTAACCAAGCCTAAGTCTGGCTACTACAACATCAGTCAGTACTTGTAACCAAGCCTAAGTCTGGCTACTACAACATCAGTCAGTACTTGTAACCAAGCCTAAGTCTGGCTACTACAACATCAGTCAGTACTTGTAACCAAGCCTAAGCCTGGCTACTACAACATCAGTCAGTACTTGTAACCAAGCCTAAGTCTGGCTACTACAACATCAGTCAGTACTTGTAACCAAGCCTAAGTCTGGCTACTACAACATCAGTCAGTACTTGTAACCAAGCCTAAGCCTGGCTACTACAACATCAGTCAGTACTTGTAACCAAGCCTAAGTCTGGCTACTACAACATCAGTCAGTACTTGTAACCAAGCCTAAGTCTGGCTACTACAACATCAGTCAGTACTTGTAACCAAGCCTAAGTCTGGCTACTACAACATCAGTCAGTACTTGTAACCAAGCCTAAGCCTGGCTACTACAACATCAGTCAGTACTTGTAACCAAGCCTAAGCCTGGCTACTACAACATCAGTCAGTACTTGTAACCAAGCCTAAGCCTGGCTACTACAACATCAGTCAGTACTTGTAACCAAGCCTAAGTCTGGCTACTACAACATCAGTCAGTACTTGTAACCAAGCCTAAGTCTGGCTACTACAACATCAGTCAGTACTTGTAACCAAGCCTAAGTCTGGCTACTACAACATCAGTCAGTACTTGTAACCAAGCCTAAGTCTGGCTACTACAACATCAGTCAGTACTTGTAACCAAGCCTAAGTCTGGCTACTACAACATCAGTCAGTACTTGTAACCAAGCCTAAGTCTGGCTACTACAACATCAGTCAGTACTTGTAACCAAGCCTAAGTCTGGCTACTACAACATCAGTCAGTACTTGTAACCAAGCCTAAGTCTGGCTACTACAACATCAGTCAGTACTTGTAACCAAGCCTAAGTCTGGCTACTACAACATCAGTCAGTACTTGTAACCAAGCCTAAGTCTGGCTACTACAACATCAGTCAGTACTTGTAACCAAGCCTAAGTCTGGCTACTACAACATCAGTCAGTACTTGTAACCAAGCCTAAGCCTGGCTACTACAACATCAGTCAGTACTTGTAACCAAGCCTAAGTCTGGCTACTACAACATCAGTCAGTACTTGTAACCAAGCCTAAGCCTGGCTACTACAACATCAGTCAGTACTTGTAACCAAGCCTAAGTCTGGCTACTACAACATCAGTCAGTACTTGTAACCAAGCCTAAGCCTGGCTACTACAACATCAGTCAGTACTTGTAACCAAGCCTAAGTCTGGCTACTACAACATCAGTCAGTACTTGTAACCAAGCCTAAGTCTGGCTACTACAACATCAGTCAGTACTTGTAACCAAGCCTAAGTCTGGCTACTACAACATCAGTCAGTACTTGTAACCAAGCCTAAGTCTGGCTACTACAACATCAGTCAGTACTTGTAACCAAGCCTAAGTCTGGCTACTACAACATCAGTCAGTACTTGTAACCAAGCCTAAGTCTGGCTACTACAACATCAGTCAGTACTTGTAACCAAGCCTAAGCCTGGCTACTACAAGTCAGTGTTCACATTACAAGTTGCTACATAAACATACTTATCAACATTCATGTTATCATAGTGACTGATAGATCTACTCAGTCTTCTAACTACATTCCTATAACATTCACTTTCATTATTTACTTCTCTCCTAATATTATTCATAATGCTACACACAGATATACCAAAGTTATATTCTATATTATCCTTCAGTATACTTTCTTTAGCCAACTTATCATTCATAATATTTGTACTTAAATTCCTTTTTCTCTGATTTTTGAGTATCTGTATCTGGCTTCTGCAGCGAACATGTTAGAGTCATTATGTGAGTCAAGAACCTTCACTGATGACACAGAATCAGTAATAGTCTAAAGAATTAAGTTCAGTGCCATAAGTTAACTTTAATGCTATAAGTAGGATCTTATTTTTATTGATAATAAGATTTAAACTAAAGATGACATTAGAGACCCATGCGAGTGTTAGTGTTCCACAGCAACAGAAAACGGGAGAGTGGTCATCGTAGGGGCAGCTGATGTAGTCTATGATTTTCAAAGTGACTTAGAGATGTATATCTCAAATGGGTTGAGCAGATATTTTTGTTAGTAGGTTTTGGTTCTGAAAAAGACCTTGCCTAGCACGGGCCAGTAGACCTGCTGCAGTGTTTCTCCTTTCTTAAGTTGTATGGTTGCAGCGGTCGAGTTACAGCTCCCGGCCCTTCCTCTTCGTCACTAGGCCCACTCCCTGCTCCAAGAGCCTTGTCGTACTTCTGCCTGTTGTTTACACCTCTGCATTTGCATCTTCCTTTAACCACAGTTCCCCTCTCCCACCATCACCACCTCTCTACCCTTTCCTTAACTCTTCTCCCTTCATTTCCCTTCTTCACCCCTCCTTCCTTCTTTTATATTCCCTCAATCTTCTCCTCCTCCTTTGTCACTTCCTATCCTTTGCAACCCCCCCTCCTCTTCCCTCCCTTCCCCCCACCACACAGGACAGAAGGACCAGAGGTGACATTATTACGACGTACAAAATAATCAGAGAAACTGACAGGTTACATAGGGAGAGTCTATGTGAGAGGCTGGTCACAGGTACACGAGGGCCACGCCTGGAAGTCACATGGATGTTAGGAAATATGTCTTTAGCCTTAGAGTGGTCAGAAAGTTGGTAGTACCTAGACAGTGAAGTGGTACAGGCAGGATCTATACATAGCTTTAAGGATAGGTATGATAGGGCTCACGCAGCCAGGAGAGTGAACCTAGTAGTGACCAGAGGAGAGGCATGGCCAGGAGCTGAGACTCGACCCCTACAACACTAATCAGGTGAGTGCAGTTAGGTGAGTTCACACACACATACACACAAATACACACACACACACACATACACACACACACACACACACACACACACACACACACACACACACAACACACACAACACACACACACACACAAATACACACACACATACAACACACACACACACATACACAAACACACACATACACAAACACACACGCACACATACACACAAATACACACACACACACACACATACACACACACACACATACACACACACACATACAATTACACACACACACACACATACACACACACATACACACACATACAATTACACACACACATACACATACACACACACACACACACACATCAAGAGGTTTAACTCCGGTAAACGTGAAAATTTATGGTAAATTTGCTTGTGGGGAGAGATTAAGAGAGGTAAATCCTCCCTTCACCCCTAGAACCACCCTCTCCCCCCTGCTCCTTCCTTCCTTCTCTTCTCCCTCCCCACCACCTCATCATCATTCCCCAGTACATCACCAGGACATCCCCAGCACCCCCCAGGACGTCTCCAGTACGTCACCAGTTTTCACCAGTGCTGCTAATCTTAGATGATTCTGTGGTTAAGCATTCCACTGGTATTCTCCAGTTAATAATAATAATAATAATAATAATAATAATAATAATAATAATAATATTGTTATTAATAAATATAATAAAGATAATCTTTATTTCTACAAGTATATAATATGAGGAGGAACACTGCAGCAGGCCTGCTGGCCCACACTGGGCACGTCTGTCTCAAACCCAATAAGAAAAATATTCACCCAACCAATTCTCAGTGGTACCCAAGGAATAAACTCTGTTGAGACAATCCTCTCTCTCTCTCTCTCTCTCTCTCTCTCTCTCTCTCTCTCTCTCTCTCTCTCTCTCTCTCTCTCTCACTACCTGCGCCTTCCCACGGAAATTCAATATTTTCGTCGACCCAATTGATAGCGCTTAATATTTCTTTGATAAAAGAGAATTGGAGGGAGGGATGGAGGATGGTAGGGATGGAGGGAGGGAGGGAGGGATGGAGGGAGGGATGGAGGGTGGGAGGGAGGGAGGATAAATTACGGGAGGATAGTAGGGATGTCCCCTGCTCGTAGGGATAATCGGGAGAAGAATGGATGGGAGGAGAGACATATTGAGTACCTGATGATCACAGGTGAGGTTAGCCAGGTGGAAACTGTGTGAGAGATAGATAGATAGATAGATAAAGAGAGAGAGAGAGAGAGAGAGAGATACCACGATCAGGTGAGGTACCAAGGTCAGGTGAGGTACCAAGGCAAGGTGAGGTACCAAGGTCAGGTGAGGTACCAAGGCAAGGTGAGGTACCAAGGTCAGGTGAGGTACCAAGGTCAGGTGAGGTACCAAGGCAAGGTGAGGTACCAAGGTCAGGTGAGGTACCAAGGCAAGGTGAGGTACCAAGGTCAGGTGAGGTACCAAGGTCAGGTGAGGTACCAAGGCAAGGTGAGGTACCAAGGTCAGGTAAGGTACCAAGGTCAGGTGAGGTACCAAGGTCAGGTGAGGTACCAAGGTCAGGTGAGGTACCAAGGTCAGGTGAGGTACTACTGCGAGATATATGGGTAACTGGAGTACCACACACATTTTCATTGTTTAGTACCTACTTAAGTGTGTTAAGTGCCCTACTTAAGTGTGTTAAGTGCCCTACTTAAGTGTGTTAAGTGCCCTACTTAAGTGTCTTAAGTGCCCTACTTAAGTGTGTTAAGTGCCCTACTTAAGTAGCTAGTCTTCAAGAGACGGTACACTTCTCCATATACCAGTAAGGTACTGTCCAACTTACTTATTTTAAAGTACCGTCTAAATTAAGTTACTTTTAAGTTACGTACCCTCTAATAACTTACAAGTACCCTACCAGCTAATAATAATAATAATAATAATAAATTATTATATATTATTTTTATTAGTATATATAATATTGTTATTTATATTATTATCATTATTATTATTATTATTATTATTATTATTATTATCATTGTTACATTACTGTTGAATTCGGGTAACAGAGGGGAACCAGGTTCGACCCCAGGAAACGGAAGATCAGGGCAGTTGCTTGGATCAAGAGCCCCTCTCACTGGCCATCAAGGAACCTACCTTGACTCAACGTACAAAGTTACGTTACTTGCTACATAACGTCCTGCTCACGTTACTTGCTACATAACGTCCTGCTCACGTTACTTGCTACATAACGTCCTGCTCACGTTACTTGCTATATAACGTCCTGCTCACGTTACTTGCTACATAACGTCCTGCTCACGTTACTTGCTACATAACGTCCTGCTCACGTTACTTGCTACATAACGTCCTGCTCACGTTACTTGCTACATAACGTCCTGCTCACGTTACTTGCTACATAACGTCCTGCTCACGTTACTTGCTACATAACGTCCTGCTCACGTTACTTGCTACATAACGTCCTGCTCACGTTACTTGCTACATAACGTCCTGCTCACGTTACTTGCTACATAACGTCCTGCTCACGTTACTTGCTATATAACGTCCTGCTCACGTTACTTGCTACATAACGTCCTGCTCACGTTACTTGCTACATAACGTCCTGCTCACGTTACTTGCTATATAACGTCCTGCTCACGTTACTTGCTACATAACGTCCTGCTCACGTTACTTGCTACATAACGTCCTGCTCACGTTACTTGCTACATAACGTCCTGCTCACGTTACTTGCTACATAACGTCCTGCTCACGTTACTTGCTACATAACGTCCTGCTCACGTTACTTGCTATATAACGTCCTGCTCACGTTACTTGCTACATAACGTCCTGCTCACGTTACTTGCTACATAACGTTACTTGCTACATAACGTCCTGCTCACGCTCACGTTACTTGCTACATAACGTCCTGCTCACGTTACTTGCTACATAACGTCCTGCTCACGTTACTTGCTACATAACGTCCTGCTCACGTTACTTGCTACATAACGTCCTGCTCACGTTACTTGCTACATAACGTCCTGCTCACGTTACTTGCTACATAACGTCCTGCTCACGTTACTTGCTATATAACGTCCTGCTCACGTTACTTGCTACATAACGTCCTGCTCACGTTACTTGCTACATAACGTCCTGCTCACGTTACTTGCTACATAACGTCCTGCTCACGTTACTTGCTACATAACGTCCTGCTCACGTTACTTGCTACATAACGTCCTGCTCGTTACTTGCTACATACGTCCTGCTCACTACTTGCTATCTAACGTCCTGCTCACGTTACTTGCTACATAACGTCCTGCTCACGTTACTTGCTACATAACGTCCTGCTCACGTTACTTGCTACATAACGTCCTGCTCACGTTACTTGCTACATAACGTCCTGCTACATAACGTCCTGCTCACGTTACTTGCTACATAACGTCCTGCTCACGTTACTTGCTACATAACGTCCTGCTCACGTTACTTGCTACATAACGTCCTGCTCACGTTACTTGCTACATAACGTCCTGCTCACGTTACTTGCTACATAACGTCCTGCTCACGTTACTTGCTACATAACGTCCTGCTCACGTTACTTGCTACATAACGTCCTGCTCACGTTACTTGCTACATAACGTCCTGCTCACGTTACTTGCTACATAACGTCCTGCTCACGTTACTTGCTACATAACGTCCTGCTCACGTTACTTGCTACATAACGTCCTGCTCACGTTACTTGCTACATAACGTCCTGCTCACGTTACTTGCTACATAACGTCCTGCTCACGTTACTTGCTACATAACGTCCTGCTCACGTTACTTGCTACATAACGTCCTGCTCACGTTACTTGCTACATAACGTCCTGCTCACGTTACTTGCTACATAACGTCCTGCTCACCTCAATATCTGAACAAACTAATCAACATTCTTGAGGACAAGGAATTCTCGCCTCTCCTAGCCTGGCTAGGAGACGCTAGCAGACACCCATTGTATCTTGGGTCCACAGTATCTTAGTCCAGGATAACACACTGTATCTTAGTCCAGGATAACACACTGTATCTTGGTCCAGGATAACACACTGTATCTTGGTCCAGGATAACACACTGTATCTTGGTCCAGGATAACACACTGTATCTTAGTCCAGGATAACACACTGTATCTTAGTCCAGGATAACACACTGTATCTTGGTCCAGGATAACACACTGTATCTTGGTCCAGGATAACACACTGTATCTTGGTCCAGGATAACACACTGTATCTTAGTCCAGGATAACACACTGTATCTTGGTCCAGGATAACACACTGTATCTTAGTCCAGGATAACACACTGTATCTTGGTCCAGGATAACACACTGTATCTTGGTCCAGGATAACACACTGTATCTTAGTCCAGGATAACACATTGTATCTTGGTCCAGGATACACACTGTATCTTACTGTCCAGGATAACACACTGTATCTTGGTCCAGGATAACACACTGTATCTTGTCCAGGATAACACACTGTAGTCCAGGATAACACACTGTATCTTGGTCCAGGATAACACACTGTATCTTGGTCCAGGATAACACACTGTATCTTGGTCCAGGATAACACACTGTATCTTGGTCCAGGATAACACACTGTATCTTGTCCAGGATAACACACTGTATCTTGGTCCAGGATAACACACTGTATCTTGGTCCAGGATAACACACTGTATCTTGGTCCAGGATAACACACTGTCCAGGATAACACACTGTATCTTGGTCCAGGATAACACACTGTATCTTGGTCCAGGATAACACACTGTATCTTGGTCCAGGATAACACACTGTATCTTGGTCCAGGATAACACACTGTATCTTGGTCCAGGATAACACACTGTATCTTGGTCCAGGATAACACACTGTATCTTAGTCCAGGATAACACACTGTATCTTGGTCCAGGATAACACACTGTATCTTAGTCCAGGATAACACACTGTATCTTAGTCCAGGATAACACACTGTATCTTGGTCCAGGATAACACACTGTATCTTAGTCCAGGATAACACACTGTATCTTGGTCCAGGATAACACACTGTATCTTGGTCCAGGATAACACACTGTATCTTGGTCCAGGATAACACACTGTATCTTGGTCCAGGATAACACACTGTATCTTGGTCCAGGATAACACACTGTATCTTAGTCCAGGATAACACACTGTATCTTGGTCCAGGATAACACACTGTATCTTAGTCCAGGATAACACACTGTATCTTAGTCCAGGATAACACACTGTATCTTGGTCCAGGATAACACACACACACAATATTGGTCCCTCAGCTGAGGGACTGACCACCTCAATACTATGTCTTCAAGAGTGATGGACTCTACATCTCTACTGCTTTTGCTGCCTCCTGTGTACTCGACTGAAGAAGCCTACTGTGTAGGCGAAACGTTTCGGAATAAAGACACCTAACTCTTACACATGCGTCTTATCAACCACACTCAGTAAACTAGTGGCAGGAATGTTGTTGTGTATGATTTCTGATGTCTGGTGGCGGCTGCCGTCAACGCTCCACGGCGGAGAGATAATGCGGGAGAGACAGAGCTCAGGTGAGGTGGAATTCAGGTGAGGTAGAAGAAATAAGGGAAGGTGGTAGCCTAGTTTACCTCACCGTGACCCAGATGCCAGCTGGGTTGTTATGTCGTGACGTCAGCCAGGACACACACACCAGGGCTGGTGAACAATGCTCACCTCGGGACTCCATAGGCATTTTCACCATGGAAAATTAATTATTTTCCTACTTTCACCCTCAGTGGTACTGTAACACTCACAGTGGTATTGTAACACTATCAGTGGTACCGTAACACTCTCAGTGGTACTGGAACACCTTCAGTGGTATTGTAACACTCTCAGTGGTATTGTAACACTATCAGTGGTACCGTAACACTCTCAGTGGTACCGTAACACTCTCAGTGGTACTGGAACACCTTCAGTGGTATTGTAACACTCTCAGTGGTATTGTAACACTATCAGTGGTACCGTAACACTCTCAGTGGTACCGTAACACTCTCAGTGGTACTGGAACACCTTCAGTGGTATTGTAACACTCTCAGTGGTATTGTAACACTCTCAGTGGTACTGGAACACCTTCAGTGGTACCGTAGCACTCTCAGTGGTACCGTAACACTCTCAGTGGTGCTGGAACACCTTCAGTGGTATTGTAACACTCTCAGTGGTATTGTAACACTCTCAGTGGTACCGTAACACTCTCAGTGGTACTGGAACACCTTCAGTGGTATTGTAACACTCACAGTGGTATTGTAACACTCTCAGTGGTACCGTCACACCCTCAGTATTATTCTAACACTCTCATTGGTACCGTAACACTCAGTATTATTGTAACACTCTCAGTAGTACCGTAACACTCAGTGGTACCGTAACACTCTCAGTGGCATTGTAACACTCTCAGTGGTACCGTAACATTCTCAGTATTATTGTAACACTCTCAGTGGTATTGTAACACCTTCAGTGGTACTGTAACTCTCAGTGGTATTGTAACACCTTCAGTGGTACTGTAACTCTCAGTGGTATTGTAACACTCTCATTGTACCGTAACACTCTTAGTGGTATTGTAACACTCAGTGGTACCGTCACTCTCAGTGGCATTGTAACACTCTCAGTGGTACCGTAACACTCTCAGTGGTACCGTAACACTCTCAGTGGTACCGTAACACTCTCAGTGGTACTGTAACACTCATAGTGATACTTTATCAACCTGCTACCAGCAGACATCAATCTGCTAGCAGCAGACATCAATCTGCTACCAGCAGACATCAATCTGCTACCAGCAGATATCAACCTGCTACCAGCAGACATCAATCTGCTACCAGCAGATATCAACCTGCTACCAGGAGATATCAACCTGCTACCAGCAGATATCAACCTGCTACCAGCAGACATCAATCTGCTACCAGCAGATATCAACCAGCTACCAGCAGATATCAACCAGTTACCAGCAGATAACAACTTGCTACCAGCAGATATCAACCAGCTACCAGCAGGCATCAATCTGCTACCAGCAGATAACTTGCTACCAGCAGATATCAACCAGCTACCAGCAGATAACAACTTGCTACCAGCAGATATCAACCAGCTACCAGCAGATATCAACCAGCTACCAGCAGATATCAACCAGTTACCAGCAGATAACAACTTGCTACCAGCAGATATCAACCAGCTACCAGCAGGCATCAATCTGCTACCAGCAGATAACTTGCTACCAGCAGATATCAACCAGCTACCAGCAGATAACAACTTGCTACCAGCAGATATCAACCAGCTACCAGCAGATATCAACCAGCTACCAGCAGATAACAACTTGCTACCAGCAGATATCAACCAGCTACCAGCAGATAACAACTTGCTACCAGCAGATATCAACCAGCTACCAGCAGACATCAATCTGCTACCAGCAGATATCAACCTGCTACCAGATTATTACATACATGTAGGAGTCATTCAGAGCCATGAGGTTTGATCGGAGGAAGATCAGTGCAATTCCTTGGATCAAGAGCTCTTTGCCAGCATCAAGGCAGATACCCGTCCCCCTGTCCTACCTCGTCCCCTTGTGGTTGTTGCAGCAATGATTGTGGTTCCTGCTGTTAGCTGTTGTGGGTGGGGGGGCTGCGGTTGCGGGTGCGGTCGCTGCGGCTGGTACCGCATCTAAAATTTCTGTACTGGGCTGGCTGCGGCTGACGCTGCGGCAGACAGCAACAGGTCTTAATTGTTTAACTTTAAATCTTACTTATAACGAGATATCGTATAGAAAATGACATGAGTTGTCGATCCTTCTTTCTCTGTCCTTGAAACCCACTGACAGTCCCAGTCCACGAAGGGGGCAATAAAGCGATCGGAAAAACAACAAATATAGACTGATAGTTCTTACATCCCACATCGTCATCTTTGAAAGAGTTTTAAACAGTAAGATCACCAATTACATGGAATCGCAACAGTTGTACAACCCAGGTCAACATGGGTTCAGAACTGGTCACTCTTGCCTCTCACAAGTGGACCATGGTCTTACTGATGTAGTATGCAGTGTGTTTGCAGAAGCCTCTGACAAGTGCGACCATGACGTAACTGCTCACAAAATTAGTGTAAAATGAGTAACTGGTAAGGTAGGCAGATGGATGTTGAACTTCTCACAAACAGAACCAAAAGAGTAATAGTAAACAGAGTTATATCACGGGCTGCTTACAGTGAGAAGTTGTGTTCCCCAGGGCGCAGTACTAGCTCCACTTATTTTCACTTCTGACACAGAGACATAAACCACAACACTGTATTATTCTATGTTGATGACACTAGAATGTGAATGAAAGTGTCATCAATACAAGACACAGCGAGTCTTCAAGATGATGCAAACCACGTCTTCCGGTGGTCCATTGACAACAATATGCTCAATTAGAACAAATTTCAGTTATTACGCCATGGAAAAATGAAAGGAATGAAAATAAGATCGGAGTACAATACAAACTGAAACCATTCAGTAGAGTATAAGTACAATCTGAGAGGTGTGGGAGTGATTATGTTAGAAGATCAAGTTGGAAAAAATCAGATTCAGGAAGGATATAGGAAAGCACTGGTTTGGTAATAGAGTTGTGGATGAGTGGAACAAACTCCCCAGTACGGTTATTGAAGCTAAAACGTTGTGTAGTTTTAAAAATAGGTTAGATAAATACATGAGTGGGTGTGGGTGGGTGCGAGTTGGACCTGACTAGCTTGTGCTGCTGGGTCTGGTACAGTGCTCCATCCTTGAGTGGGGATGACCAGACTGGGTGGGTCATTGGGCTAATCCGGGGGGTGGGTCATTGGTCTAATCCGGGGGGGGGGACATGGACCTGCTCCGCATGGGTCAGTAGGCCTGTTGCAGTGTTCCTTCTTTCTTATGTTCTTAAGGAACGCAAGAATGTTATTATCTTATCTGAAATTAAAATAATAGGTTGGAGAACTAGAAGTTTTAAAACAAGAAATGCTAA
>NC_091334.1:16970873-16978373 GCF_038502225.1 Cherax quadricarinatus
GTGATAGAAACATTGTTGTGATCTTTGAAAGTAATATTCTCTAACATTACCACTCCCAGGTCCTTCGCATTAGTTTTTCGCTCTATCGTATGATTACAATTTGTTTTATACTCCGATCCAGTATTTATTTCTAGAATTTTCCAAAGGGGAGTAAGTGAAGTTTGTCTTCACTGAACTTCATTCTGTTTCCTGTGGCCCATTTGAAGACTTGGTTTATCTGTTTGTTGATATACTGTCCTTAATGGGTGACACCGTCATGCAAATTCTGGTATCGTCAACAGAGGTTCAGACTACAATATCCTGAACGTTGTTGACTACAAGAAGAATTTCCGTGATGACATCCATGCTGGTTGTTGCCAGGCTATTGTAACTACGTGTAATGTTGCACAATGTTGTAGCCAGGCTACTGCAACTACGTGTAATGTTGCACAATGTTGAGAGAACAATATATCTGCAATCAGTGGACGTTCTGTTGTTCAAATTTGCATCCACCTCCCCCCCCCTGCTGTTGCTTTTAATATCTTTTCTACCTGTACATATATGTTGACACCCTTCACACCCCTCCCCCCCTCCCCCCCACGTTATCTCCCCTCCTGGCACCCTTCACACCCCTCCCAACCTCCCCCCCCACGTTATCTCCCCTCCTGGCACCCTTCACACCCCTCCCAACCTCTCCCCCACGTTATCTCCCCTCCTGGCACCCTTCACACCCCGCCCAACCTCCCCCCCCACGTTATCTCCCCTCCTGACACAATTCACACCCCTCCCAACCTCCCCCCCACGTTATCTCCCCTCTTGACACCCTTCACACCCCTCCCAACCTCCCCCCCACGTTATCTCCCCTCCTGGCACCCTTCACACCCCTCCCAACCTCTCCCCCACGTTATCTCCCCTCCTGGCACCCTTCACACCCCTCCCAACCTCCCCCCACGTTATCTCATCTCCTGGCACCCTTCACACCCCTCCCAACCTCCCCCCAAGTTATCTCCCCTCCTGGCACCCTTCACACCCCTCCCAACCTCCCCCCCACGTTATCTCCCCTCCTGGCACCCTTCACACCCCTTCCAACCTCCCCCCCACGTTATCTCCCCTCCTGGCACCCTTCACACCCCTCCCAACCTCCCCCCCCAAGTTATCTCCCCTCCTGGCACCCTTCACACCCCTCCCAACCTCCCCCCCCACGTTATCTCCCCTCCTGGCACCCTTCACACCCCTCCCAACCTCCCCCCCAAGTTATCTCCCCTCCTGGCACCCTTCACACCCCACCCAACCTCCCCCCCACGTTATCTCCTTTCCTGGCACCCTTCACACCCCTCCCAACCTCCCCCCCACGGTATCTCCCCTCCTGGCACCCTTCACACCCCACCCAACCTCCCCCCCCCACGTTATCTCCCCTCCTGGCACCCTTCACACCCCTCCAAACCTCCCCCCCACGTTATCTCCCCTCCTGTCACCCTTCACACCCCTTCCAACCTCCCCCCCACGTTATCTCCCCTCCTGGCACCCTTCACACCCCTCCCAACCTCCCCCCCCCGGTATCTCCCCTCCTGGCACCCTTCACACCCCTTCCAACCTCCCCCCCACGTTATCTCCCCTCCTGGCACCCTTCACACCCCTCCCAACCTCCCCCCCACGTTATCTCCCCTCCTGACACCCTTCACACCCCTCCCAACCTCCCCCCCACGTTATCTCCCCTCCTGGCACCCTTCACACCCCTTCCAACCTCCCCCCACGGTATCTCCCGTCCTGACACCCTTCACACCCCTCCCAACCTGCCCCCCACGTTATCTCCCCTCCTGGCACCCTTCACACCCCTCCCAACTTCCCCCCCCCACGTTATCTCCCCTCCTGAAACCCTTCACACCCCTCCCAACCTACCCCCACGTTATCTCCCCTCCTGGCACCCTTCACACCCCGCCCAACCTCCCCCCACGTTATCGCCCCTCCTGGCACCCTTCACACCCCTCCCAACCTCCCCCCCACGTTATATCCCCTCCTGGCACCCTTCACACCCCTCCCAACCTACCCCCACGTTATCTCCCCTCCTGGCACCCTTCACACCCCTCCCAACCTCCCCCCCCACGTTATCTCCCCTCCTGGCACCCTTCGCACCCCTCCCAACCTCCCCCCAAGTTATCTCCCCTCCTGGCACCCTTCACACCCCTCCCAACCTGCCCCCCACGTTATCTCCCCTCCTGGCATCCTTCACACCCCTCCCAACCTCCCTTCCCCCACGTTATCTCCCCTCCTGGCACCCTTCACACCCCTCCCAACCTCCCCCCACGTTATCTCCCCTCCTGGCACCCTTCATACCCCTCCCAACATCCATTCCCCACGTTATCTCCCCTCCTGGCACCTTTCACACCCCTCCCAACCTCCCCCCACGTTATCTCCCCTCCTGGCATCCTTCACACCCCTCCCAACATCCCATCCCCCACGTTATCTCCCCTCCTGAAACCCTTCACACCCCTCCCAATCTCCCTTCCCCCACGTTATCTCCCCTCCTGAAACCCTTCACACCCCTCCCAACCTCCCTTCCCCCACGTTATCTCCCCTCCTGGCACCCTTCACACCCCTCCCAACATCCCTTCCCCCACGTTATCTCCCCTCCTGAAACCCTTCACACCCCTTCCAACCTCCCTTCCCCCACGTTATCTCCCCTCCTGAAACCCTTCACACCCCTCCCAACTTCCCTTCCTCCACGTTATCTCCCCTCCTGAAACCCTTCACACCCCTCCCAACCTCCCCCCCCCACGTTATCTCCCCTCCTGAAATCCTTCACACCCCTCCCAACCTCCCTTCCCCCACGTTATCTCCCCTCCTGAAACCCTTCACACCCCTCCCAACCTCCACCCCACGTTATCTCCCCTCCTGATACCCTTCACACCCCTCCCAACCTCCCTTCCCCCACGTTATCCCCCCTCCTGAAACCCTTCACACCCCTCCCAACCTCCCTTCCCCCACGTTATCTCCCCTTCTGAAACCCTTCACACCCTCCCAACCTCCCTTCTCCCACGTTATCTCCCCTCTTGAAACCCTTCACACCCCTCCCAACTTCCCTCCCCCATATTATCTCCCCTCCTGACACCCTTCACACCTCTCCCAACCTCCCTCCCCCATGTTATCTCCTCTCCTGACACCCCTCCCAACCTCCCTTCCCCCACGTTCTCTCCCCTCCTGACACCCCTCACACCCTCCCTCCCCACCTTATATCCCCTCCTGACACCCCTCACGCCCTCCCTCCTCCCCATATGTCCCCCTCCTGACACCCTTCACACCACCTCCCCCCCTCCCTCACAAAACCCTCAATCCCTAACCACAGCCCTTCCCCAGATTAACCCCTGACGGGCGGTAATGACCCTCAGGGTCTCCAACACCCCTCTACTCTTCCCTCCAGGGGTTTCCAGTTACCCCTTGGGTGGTGAAGGTGATGACACATGCTCCCCATAACCTCCCTTTGACCCCTAGCTCACACCTTCACTCCTCTACCTTCACTCCACTAAGTAAGCTTACTCGGGTATACACAAATACACTTACATAGATTATCATACATAACAGCATATGTGTAGACAACTATAATAAAACCCACGAGGGTTAATAACCCAGGATTAGTAAGCTAGGTGGCTTAAAAGCCTAGAATTAGTAACTCAGGAGGCTTAATAACCCAGGATTAGTAAGCTAGGAGGCTTAAAATCCTAGAATTAGTAACTCAGGAGGCTTAATAACCCAGGATTAGTAACCCAGGTGGCTTATTAACCCAGGACGATTAATCCAGGATTAGTAACCCAGGAGGGTTAATAATTCAGGAGGGTTAATAATCCAGGAGGCTTAACAACTCAGGATTAGTAACCAGGAGGCTTAACCCAGGATTAGTAACCCAGGATTAGTAACTCAGGAGGATTAATAACTCAGGAGGCTTAATAATCTAGGTGGCTTAATAATCCAAGAGGCTTTATAACCCAAGAAATCCATAGCTTGACAGTTGTTTACCCTGGTTTACCTATTTACTGCTAGGTGCCAGGTGCTAGGTACCAGTGCTAGGTTCTAAGTACCAGGTGCTAGGTACTAAATGCCAGGTGCTAGGTGCCAGTGCTAGGTACTAAGTGCCAAGTGCCAGTGCTAGGTACTAAGTGCCAAGTGCTAGGTGCCAGTGCTAAGTTCAAAGTGCCAGGTGCTAGGTACTAAGTGCCAGGTGCCAGTGCTAGGTTCTAAGTGCCAGCTGCTACGTACTAAGTGCCAGGTGCCAGTGCTAGGTTCTAAGTGCCAGCTGCTACGTACTAAGTGCCAGGTGCCAGTGCTAGGTTCTAAGTGCCAGGTGCTAGGTACTAAGTGCCTGGTGCTAGGTGCCAGGTGCTAGATCCCAAGCACTTGGGCCAAGTGCTACGTGCAAGGTGCTAAATACTAGGTGCCAAGTGCTTGGTGCCAGCTACTAGGTGCCAGGAGCTAGGTTCCAGGTGCTAGGTGCCAGGGGGCAGCAGGTGCCTTGAGGCTCACCCACACGTCCCTCTCCGCCCAAGGTTCGACCCGGGTCGTTCAGTTGTAAACTGAACTCGTTGTTGCTGAGCTAGAGGTCACTCCAAGTCTACCTGGAGTCTACCTGGTGTCTACCTGGAGTCTACATGGTCTCTTCCAGGTTTCTACCTGATGTCTACCTGGGATGTACCTGGAGCCTTCATGACTTCAATGGTGAGTGAGAGAGAGAGAGAGAGAGAGAGAGAGAGAGAGAGAGAGAGAGAGAGAGAGAGAGAGAGAGAGAGAGAGAGAGAGAGAGAGAGAGAGAGAGAGAGAATGACCACGGCATTACATCCGTACAGGAAATAAGGTCGGGGGGGAATGACCTGTCACAGGTCAACAACTCTCTCTCTCTCTACACAGGGTTGTACAAGGTTATGTTAAGGTTCCTAACTTTATTTGCAACATAAGAACTGTTCCTACATCAACTCATTTAAAAGCCTTTTTATTGAGACATACAAATAGGGAGCAGGGTGAAGTTGGAGCCATCTGTGGACCAGCATTTTATTTGATCAGTTGACTTGATTTCGTTGATGTCGTTATGCTGTACGAACATGTTCCAGGCTCGAGTCATCCTGGGAAGAAATAATCTCCGATGAAGTGATGTTCTGGAGAAGGTTACACTCAGAGTGTAGTTACTGCTTGCTGCCCGTCTTGTGGCGTAGAAGCTCACTTCTCGCTGTCCTCTCTCTCTCTCTCTCTCTCTCTCTCCCCTTTGTAAATTTCTCCAACTCCTTGCTACTTCCTGTCAAGTTCACCTTATTTAACTTTTCCTGACGTCTACAGGTCACTGCGTGACCTCACGAGGTGACAGCAGTGACCTCATTACGCACTTAACGAGGCAATTAACGCCACACTCTTAACTACCTCCGTAAGTATGTGTTGACGGCAAGATGAAATTTTCTGAGTAAGATGTGTTAATGGAGAGAGGAACAAGAACACCACACACACACACACGGGGCCAGGAGCTGTGAATCGACCCCTGCAACCACAAATAGGTGAGTACACTCACACACACATTCACATATAAACACACACACATTCACATATAAACACACACACACACACACATTCACATATACACAACACACACACACACACACACACACACACACACATTCACATCACACACACACACACACACACACACACACACACACACACACACATATAAACACACACACACACACACATTCACATATACACAACACACACACACACACACACACACACACACATTCACATCACACACACACACCACACACACACACATTCACATCACATCACACACACACACACACACACACACACACACACACACACACACATTCACATCACACACACACACACACATTCACATCACACACACACACACACACACACACACACACACACACACACATTCACATCACACACACACACACACACACACATTCACATCACACACACACATTCACAACACACACACACACACACACATTCACATCACACACACACACACACACACATTCACATCACACACACACACACACACACACACACACACATACATTCACATATACAGAACACACACACACACACATATTCACATATACACAACACACACACACACCACACACACACAACACACAACACACACACAAACACACACAAACACACACATACAACACACAAACACACACAACACACACACACACACAACACACACACACAACACACACACACAACACACACACATACAAGGAGACAGAAAAGAGGCACTAAACTATAGACCTGTGTCATTGACGTGTATAGTATGCAAAGTTATGGAGAAGATTATCAGGAGGAGAGTGGTGGAGCACCTGGAACGGAACAAGAGTATAAATGCCAACCAGCATGGATTCATGGAAGGCAAATCCTGTCACAAACCTTCTGGAGTTTTATGATAAAATAACATAAGTAAGACACGAGAGAGAGGGGTGGGTTGATTGCATCTTCTTGGACTGCAAGAAGGCCTTTGACACAGTTCCTCACAAGAGATTAGTGCAAAAGCTAGAGCATCAGGCGTATATAACAGGAAGGGCACTGCAATGGATCAGAGAATACCTGACAGGGAGGCAACAACGAGTCATGGTACGTAATACACAATACACAAATAACCCGCACATAAAAGAGAGAAGCTTACGACGACGTTTCGGTCCGACTTGGACCATTGACAAAGTCACATAATGATGTATCACAGTGGGCACCTGTGACGAGCGGGGTCCCACAGGGGTCGGTCCTAGGACCAGTGCTATTTTTGGTATATGTGAACGACATGATGGAAGGGTTAGACTCAGAAGTGTCCCTGTTTGCAGATGATGTGAAGTTAATGAGGAGAATTAAATCAGATGAGGACCAGGCAGGACTTCAAAGAGACCTGGACAGACTGGACACCTGATCCAGCAAATGGCTTCTCGAATTTAATCCTGCCAAATGCAAAGTCATGAAGATAGGGGAAGGGCACAGAAGACCACAGACAGAGTATAGGCTAGGTGGCCAAAGACTGCAAACCTCACTCAAGGAGAAAGATCTTGGGGTGAGTATAACACCGAGCATGTCTCAGGAAGCACATATCAATCAGATAACTGCTGCAGCATATGGGCGCCTGGCAAACCTGAGAACAGCATTCCGATACCTTAGTAAGGAATCGTTCAAGACACTGTACACCGTGTATGTCAGGCCCATACTGGAGTATGCAGCACCTGTTTGGAACCCGCACTTGATAAAGCACGTCAAGAAACTAGAGAAAGTAAAAAGGTTTGCGACAAGGTTAGTTCCAGAGCTAAGGGGAATGTCCTATGAAGAAAGATTAAGGGAAATCGGCCTGACGACACTGGAGGACAGGAGGGTCAGGGGAGACATGATAACGATATATAAAATTCTGCGTGGAATAGACAAGGTGGACAAAGACAGGATGTTCCAGGGAGGGGACACAGAAACAAGAGGCCACAATTGGAAGCTGAAGAC
>NC_091334.1:16983373-17003373 GCF_038502225.1 Cherax quadricarinatus
GGTCTTGTTGTTACCTCCAGCAGGAGTCTACTGGCAGTGCTACAACTGGTCTTGTTGCTACCTCCAGCAGGAGTCTACTGGCAGTGCTACAACTGGTCTTGTTACCTCCAGCAGGAGTCTACTGGCAGTGCTACAACTGGTCTTGTTGCTACCTTCAGCAGGAGTCTACTGGCAGTGCTACAACTGGTCTTGTTGCCTCCAGCAGGAGTCTACTGGCAGTGCTACAACTGGTCTTGTTGTTACCTCCAGCAGGAGTCTACTGGCAGTGCTACAACTGGTATTGTTACCTCCAGCAGGAGTCTACTGGCAGTGCTACAACTGCTCTTGTTGCTACCTCCAGCAGGAGTCTACTGGCAGTGCTACATCTGCTCTTGTTGCTACCTTCAGCAGGAGTCTACTGGCAGTGCTACAACTGGTCTTGTTGCTACCTTCAGCAGGAGTCTACTGGCAGTGCTACAACTGCTCTTGTTGCTACCTCCAGCAGGAGTCTACTGGCAGTGCTACAACTGGTCTTGTTACCTCCAGCAGGAGTCTACTGGCAGTGCTACAACTGCTCTTGTTGCTACCTCCAGCAGGAGTCTACTGGCAGTGCTACAACTGGTCTTGTTGCTACCTTCAGCAGGAGTCTACTGGCAGTGCTACAACTGGTCTTGTTGCTACCTCCAGCAGGAGTCTACTGGCAGTGCTACATCTGGTCTTGTTACCTCCAGCAGGAGTCTACTGGCAGTGCTACAACTGGTCTTGTTGTTACCTCCAGCAGGAGTCTACTGGCAGTGCTACAACTGGTCTTGTTAACTCCAGCAGGAGTCTACTGGCAGTGCTACAACTGGTCTTGTTGCTACCTTCAGCAGGAGTCTACTGGCAGTGCTACATCTGGTCTTGTTGCTACCTCCAACAGGAGTCTACTGGCAGTGCTACAACTGGTCTTGTTACCTCCAGCAGGAGTCTACTGGCAGTGCTAAAACTGGTCTTGTTGTTACCTCCAGCAGGAGTCTACTGGCAGTGCTACAACTGGTCTTGTTGCTACCTCCAGCAGGAGTCTACTGGCAGTGCTACAACTGGTCTTGTTACCTCCAGCAGGAGTCTACTGGCAGTGCTACAACTGGTCTTGTTACCTCCAGCAGGAGTCTACTGGCAGTGCTACAACTGGTCTTGTTACCTCCAGCAGGAGTCTACTGGCAGTGCTACATCTGCTCTTGTTTCTACCTTCAGCAGGAGTCTACTGGCAGTGCTACAACTGGTCTTGTTGCTACCTCCAGCAGGAGTCTACTGGCAGTGCTACAACTGGTCTTGTTACCTCCAGCAGGAGTCTACTGGCAGTGCTACAACTGGTCTTGTTGTTACCTCCAGCAGGAGTCTACTGGCAGTGCTACAACTGGTCTTGTTGTTACCTCCAGCAGGAGTCTACTGGCAGTGCTACAACTGGTCTTGTTGCTACCTCCAGCAGGAGTCTACTGGCAGTGCTACAACTGGTCTTGTTACCTCCAGCAGGAGTCTACTGGCAGTGCTACAACTGGTCTTGTTACCTCCAGCAGGAGTCTACTGGCAGTGCTACAACTGGTCTTGTTACCTTCAGCAGGAGTCTACTGGCAGTGCTACAACTGGTCTTGTTGCTACCTCCAGCAGGAGTCTACTGGCAGTGCTACAACTGGTCTTGTTACCTCCAGCAGGAGTAATTACAGTGCTACATCTGGTCTTGTTATTACCTCCAGCAGGAGTCTCTTGGCAGTGCTACATCTGCTCTTGTTGCTTCCTCCAGCAGGAGTCTACTGGCAGTGCTACAACTGGTCTTGTTGTTACCTCCAGCAGGAGTCTACTGGCAGTGCTACAACTGATCTTGTTGCTACCTCCAGCAGGAGTCTACTGGCAGTGCTACAACTGGTCTTGTTGTTACCTCCAGCAGGAGTCTCTTGGCAGTGCTACATCTGCTCTTGTTCCTACCTCCAGCAGGAGTCTACTGGCAGTGCTACATCTGCTCTTGTTGCTACCTCCAGCAGGAGTCTACTGGCAATACTACATCTGGTCTTGTTACCTCCAGCAGGAGTCTACTGGCAGTGCTACAACTGGTCTTGTTACCTCCAGCAGGAGTCTACTGGCAGTGCTACAACTGGTCTTGTTGTTACCTCCAGCAGGAGTCTACTGGCAGTGCTACAACTGGTCTTGTTACCTCCAGCAGGAGTCTACTGGCAGTGCTACATCTGCTCTTGTTGCTACCTCCAGCAGGAGTCTACTGGCAGTGCTACAACTGGTCTTGTTACCTCCAGCAGGAGTCTACTGGCAGTGCTACAACTGGTCTTGTTACCTCCAGCAGGAGTCTACTGGCAGTGCAACAACTGGTCTTGTTACCTCCAGCAGGAGTCTACTGGCAGTGCTACAACTGGTCTTGTTACCTCCAGCAGGAGTCTACTGGCAGTGCTACAACTGGTCTTGTTACCTCCAGCAGGAGTCTACTGGCAGTGCTACAACTGGTCTTGTTACCTCCAGCAGGAGTCTACTGGCAGTGCAACAACTGGTCTTGTTACCTCCAGCAGGAGTCTACTGGCAGTGCTACAACTGGTCTTGTTACCTCCAGCAGGAGTCTACTGGCAGTGCTACAACTGGTCTTGTTACCTCCAGCAGGAGTCTACTGGCAGTGCTACAACTGGTCTTGTTACCTCCAGCAGGAGTCTACTGGCAGTGCTACAACTGGTCTTGTTACCTCCAGCAGGAGTCTACTGGCAGTGCTACAACTGGTCTTGTTACCTCCAGCAGGAGTCTACTGGCAGTGCAACAACTGGTCTTGTTACCTCCAGCAGGAGTCTACTGGCAGTGCTACATCTGCTCTTGTTTCTACCTTCAGCAGGAGTCTACTGGCAGTGCTACAACTGGTCTTGTTGCTACCTCCAGCAGGAGTCTACTGGCAGTGCTACAACTGGTCTTGTTACCTCCAGCAGGAGTCTACTGGCAGTGCTACAACTGGTCTTGTTGTTACCTCCAGCAGGAGTCTACTGGCAGTGCTACAACTGGTCTTGTTGTTACCTCCAGCAGGAGTCTACTGGCAGTGCTACAACTGGTCTTGTTGCTACCTCCAGCAGGAGTCTACTGGCAGTGCTACAACTGGTCTTGTTACCTCCAGCAGGAGTCTACTGGCAGTGCTACAACTGGTCTTGTTACCTCCAGCAGGAGTCTACTGGCAGTGCTACAACTGGTCTTGTTTCTACCTTCCTAAATAACAACTATGATCAAATAATAATAAGAATTAACAACTGGGTGTCTACACTACAAACTGAATTGTTTACCATCGTAATGGTGCTAAAGTTATGACACTGAACTTAACTCTCTGATTATTACTGATTCTATGTCATCAACTTACCTGGAGAGGGTTTCGGGGGTCAACGCCCCCGCGGCTCGGTCTGAGACCATACCTCATTGAAGGTTCTTGACTCACATAATAACTAACATGTTCACTCCAGAAGCCAGATATGGAGACTAACAATCAGAATTAAGTCCAAAATTCCTCCAGAACGACAAAAAAATAATGCATCCACAAATTTTCGGGATAATTGTTGATTATTTAATTTTAGATACTTTTAGAATTATCAAATTTTAGATACTTTTACAATTATCAACGTCTAGATAGTTTTGGGCTATAAAAATGTAGCTATTCTAAGATAGTACTAGTATAATGCTATCTAGACACACTCTTCTGAGAATCTTAGTAAGGTAACTAGATAACAGATAACGTTATCTTGCTCCATCTTAGCTGCCTTAGTAAGGTATCTAGATAACAGATAACGTTATCTTGCTCTGTCTTAGCTGCCTTAGTAAGGTATCTAGATAACAGATAACGTTATCTTGCTCTGTCTTAGCTGCCTTAGTAAGGTATCTAGATAACAGATAACGTTATCTTGCTCTGTCTTAGCTGCCTAGCAACATAACTAGCAGACTAGTTTACAGAACCCCATCAAACTCCCCTGTCTAGTATGTAGGGTGTTAGCTAACATAATCCTGGGGTAATTAGCACTCTCCTGGGTACCTAACTGGAGTCTACCTGGAGGGCATTCCGAGGATCAACGCCCCCGCGGCCCGGTCCACGAACAGGCCTCCCTGTGGATCAGGGCCTGATCAACGAGGCTGTTATTCCTGGCCGCACGCAATCCAACGTATGAACCACAATCCGGCACCGTCTTTAGGTAGCTTGGTTTTCAAACCTGCCAACTATGCCATTGGTAATTAGAAGGAACCACGTCATAATTACAGAGAACAGCTAACGATCTGAGAGGAGAGAGAGAGAGAGAGAGAGAGAGAGGCAAGCTTCACCAGTCACCAGCCTCTTAACAAGCCGCTAACGACACCTGCGCAACGAGCGGCTAACGACAGGTCGTTAAAGAAGGGTGGTTGCAGACGAGGCCCCAGCGTTAACCACGCGCCCCGCCGCCGCCTGCTGTTGACCAAACAAGCGTCGTTAACCACCTCGTTATAACACAGTCAGTGATCTCTGGTAACGAGTGTTACAAGGGGGGGGGAGGTGAGACTGCCTTCCTGATTGGCTCAGGGCTATGTGCCCGTCCTCTCCTCTGATTGGCGGTTCAGATGAAGCTTTTGGCATCCTCTCCTCTGAGTGGTGGTTCAACAGAATCCGTCGCATCCTCTGATTGGTGGTTCAACAGAATCCTTCACATCCTCTGATTGGTGGTTCAACAGAATCCGTCGCATCCTCTGATTGGTGGTTCAACAGATTCTCTGATTGGCTGTCTACGCCCACCTATCTCTAGAAAGGTACAAACATTAATTAAAACTAATTAAGAAAAACTAATTAAAAAACTAATCAGGATGTTAATCAGATAACTAATTAGAACACTTCAAAAACTTTGTGCTACTAGCGTTGTTTTCTAGTTTATAGTTTGACATCCTCTAGGACGTCCAGCTCTGACGTCTAGAAACTAGGACGTAAGACTTTTGAGAGATTACGGGATGTCGAAACGTTGTCCGAGGTGATATCAGCATGTTAAAACGTTGTCTGAAGTGACATCAGCATGTCAAAGCGTTATCAGAGGTGACACCAGCATGTCAAAACGTTATCTGAGCTGACATCAGCATGTCAAAACGTTATCTGATGTGACATCAGCATGTCAAAACGTTATCTGAGCTGACATCAGCATGTCAAAACGTTGTCTGAGGTGACATCAGCTGTTAAAACGCTGAGGCGACACCAGGATGTCTGAACATTGTCTGGGGTGACATCAGTGTGTTAAAACGTAGTCCGAGTGACATCAGCATATCAAAACGTTGCCAGAAGTGACATCAGGATGTCAGAAGTGGAGGGAGTATAAAGGGAAAGGGGGGTGGAAGCAGAACTAAGATAAGATAAACAAGAGCTAAGATAGATGATGACTCGTCAGTTATCGTCATGGGCATTAATGAGTCGTCAGTGACTACTCTAACAAGGTCATTATAATACCCAAATAGTTAACGACCCCAACCACCGTAGAGTAAGGTTGTTAACGACATCCCCCCCAGTCACACAACCTTAACACACACACTAACAAGACTGTTAACAACCCAACAACCTCAACACACCCTAACAAGGAAGTTAAGCCACAACCCTTAACACACATATTAACAAGGCATTTAACCCAACAACCTCCACCGTCAGCACAACCTATATAAGGCAGTCAACCTAACTACCACCATCACCAACAACACACCCTAACAAGGCAGTTAACGACCCAACAACCACCACCATCAACACACCCTAACAAGGCAGTTAACGACCCAACAACAACCACCACCATCAACACACCCTAACAAGGCAGTTAACACCCAACAACCACCACCACCATCAACACACCCTAACAAGGCAGTTAACACCCAACAACAACCACCACCATCAACACACCCTAACAAGGCAGTTAACACCCAACAACAACCACCACCATCAACACACCCCAACAAGGCAGTTAACGACCCAACAACAACCACCACCATCAACACACCCTAACAAGGTAGTTAACGACCCAACAACAACCACCACCATCAACACACCCTAACAAGGCAGTTAACGACCCAACAACAACCACCACCATCAACACACCCTAACAAGGCAGTTAACGACCCAACAACAACCACCACCATCAACACACCCTAACAAGGCAGTTAACGACCCAACAACCACGTCGCCCACACACTAACCACCCTCCAGGGTCACCATCTGCTTCACTTTACATACCAAGTACAGACACCTTCCAGCCCGTCTCTAAACACCCTTATTACTCCCCGATAACGTTTCTAGGGTGTGGGACTGGGGAGAGGAGAGACTGGAGGGGAGTGCTTGGGTGAGTCCATTCATGATTTGCCAATCAGAAACAAAGATTAGAAGTCATTGTTTAACAAGGTTAATACTGCAGTGTCCCGGTGGTCACTAATTACTGGTGTGTATAATGAAGCCTCTTGCTTGACAGAGTTCCGGGTGTACTGTCCTTCTTGCCCGGGGGGAAGGGTATATACACTTAGATGGGTATGTTTCTCAGTGTATATACACTTAGATGGGTATGTTTTTCAGTGTATATACACTTAGATGGGTATGTTTCTCAGTGTATATACACTTAGATGGGTATGTTTCTCAGTGTATATACACTTAGATGGGTATGTTTCTCAGTGTATATACACTTAGATGGGTATGTTTCTCAGTGTATATACACTTAGATGGGTATGTTTCTCAGTGTATATACACTTAGATGGGTATGTTTCTCAGTGTATATACACTTAGATGGGTATGTTTCTCAGTGTATATACACTTAGATGGGTATGTTTCTCAGTGTATATACACTTAGATGGGTATGTTTCTCAGTGTATATACACTTAGATGGGTATGTTTCTCAGTGTATATACACTTAGATGGGTATGTTTCTCAGTGTATATACACTTAGATGGGTATGTTTCTCAGTGTATATACACTTAGATGGGTATGTTTCTCAGTGTATATACACTTAGATGGGTATGTTTCTCAGTGTATATACACTTAGATGGGTATGTTTCTCAGTGTATATACACTTAGATGGGTATGTTTCTCAGTGTATATACACTTAGATGGGTATGTTTCTCAGTGTATATACACTTAGATGGGTATGTTTCTCAGTGTATATACACTTAGATGGGTATGTTTCTCAGTGTATATACACTTATATGGGTATGTTTCTCAGTGTACATACACTTAGATGGGTATGTTTCTGTGTATATACACTTAGATGGGTATGTTTCTCAGTGTATATACACTTATATGGGTATGTTTCTCAGTGTACATACGCTTAGATGGGTATGTTTCTGTGTATATACACTTAGATGGGTATGTTTCTCAGTGTATATACACTTAGATGGGTATGTTTCTCAGTGTACATACACTTAGATGGGTATGTTTCTCAGTGTACATACACTTAGATGGGTATGTTTCTCAGTGTACATACACTTAGATGGGTATGTTTCTCAGTGCATATACTCTTAGATGGGTATGTTTCTGTGTATATACACTTAGATGGGTATGTTTCTCAGTGTATATACACTTAGATGGGTATGTTTCTCGGTGTATATACACTTAGATGGGTATGTTTCTCAGTGTATATACACTTAGATGGGTACGTTTCTCAGTGTATATACACTTAGATGGGTATGTTTCTCAGTGTATATACACTTAGATGGGTATGTTTCTCAGTGTATATACACTTAGATGGGTATGTTTCTCAGTGTATATACACTTAGATGGGTATGTTTCTCAGTGTACACACACTTAAATGGGTATGTTTTTTCAGTATATATACACCGAGAGGTATGTTTCTCAGTGTATATACACCGAGAGGTATGTTTCTCAGTGTATATACACCGAGAGGTATGTTTCTCAGTGTATATACACCGAGAGGTGTGTTTCTCAGTGTATATACACCGAGAGGTGTGTTTCTCAGTGTATATACACCGAGAAGTGTATGTTTCTCAGTGTATATACACCGAGAGGTGTGTTTCTCAGTGTATATACACCGAGAGGTATGTTTCTCAGTGTATATACACAGAGAGGTATGTTTCTCAGTGTATATACACCGAGAGGTATGTTTCTCAGTGTATATACACCGAGAGGTATGTTTCTCAGTGTATATACACCGAGAGGTATGTTTCTCAGTGTATATACACCGAGAGGTGTGTTTCTCAGTGTATATACACCGAGAGGTGTGTTTCTCAGTGTATATACACTCAGTGTGCATACACAGAGAGGGAGATTTCATTCCACATACGCTGAGAGGTACAGTATATACACTGAGATGGGTGTATCTCTATATTATAACCATCTAGATGATTATGCCTCAGTGTAAATACCTGACAGAGGGTGGAGGGTGTAAGAAGGATGAGAGGGCGTACGGAGAATTAAAGAGGGAGTAGAGAATGCGTAGATAGCGAGTAGGGAAGAATAAAGAGGATACAGAAAGGGCGTAAAGAGGGTATAGAGAGAGTGGTAAGGTGTAGGGAGGGTGTAGAGAGGGTGCAGGGAGTGTATAGCAGCAGTGGGTGCCCACTGACCCACCACGCAGACTTGATCACTATTTCAACGTTTTGTCAGTGGTCCTGCCCTCCCCGTGTCCGCTTCCCTGCCTCCTGGCTTACCCTAAACCACCCCATATATCCTCCCCAACTTCCCTTACCTAACGCCAGCCTGGATCCTTCGGGATGCTCTGGAAAGGGAGAAGTGTGAGGAGAAGAGCGTGGGCAAGGGGGGAGCAAGAGGGTAGGGGAGGGTGTGTAAGGAAGGCAAGCCAGTGGGTAGGGATGGGGAGGAGGGTGTGGGCTTCACCTGTCTGCGCCATGTAATTAAGAGCTCAGGTAGGACCGGCCAGAGCTGAGACCGCCCTACTGAGCCAACCCGTTGTCCGTATCCCTCTATGCGGTCTTCGGCTTCCATCAGCCCCCACTAACCATCCTATACTCCAACAGTCACACCATTCCCGTTTTTTCCTGTCAATGTAAGTCTTCTAGCAGGCACAAGCGGTAGATGGGGCTGGGGAAAGGCGTCAGACCACCTAGCTGCCCACCTAGCCGGCCCACCTAGGCTAGGGGAAGCGGACACGGGCCGTAATGGCCGCCCCCTTGCTCGCTGGAGGCTGCATACACTGTTAAAAAGAGACGATTCTATCGCTCAGCGTGTGCAGATCCTCAACCCAGCCTCACACCCCCTCTCAGGCCGCACCTCACCGCCCACCCTGGCCGCCCATGGCGGCCGCCCACACCCCTCACACGCAGGAAATGACCCTTCAGACTCTTGTTATTACGCCTTGATCTATGAGGTGAGACGAGAGTGTTGAGGTGTGTGATGATGTGGTGAAGATGGTGATGACTGGTGGTGTGGTGATTATGACTGGTGGTGTGATGACTGGCGGTGTGGTGAAAATGGTGATGACTGGTGACTGGTGGTGTGGTGAAAATAGTGATGACTGGTGACTGATGGTGTAGAGAATATGTTCTCCTAGTCTCTACAGGTGTTTTAAGTCTCTAGAGGTGTTCTAGGTTCTACAGGTATTATCCTGGTGTCTACAGATGTTCTGGTCTCTACAGATGCTCACCTGGTCTCTAAAGATACTCTCCTGGTTTTTACAGATATTCTCCTGATGTCTACAGGTGTTGTCCTGACATCTACATTTGTTCTCCTGGTATCCACAAGTGTTTTCCTGGTCTCTCCAGGTGTTCTACTATCTACAGGTGTTCTCCTGGTCTCTACGGCTATTTTCTGGCTATAACTATTTCTGTCTCATAGAGTTCAGAATAATATACAGAGTGAGACCAAAGGCTGCCACAGTGGAAAGTTCTGTTCCAGAGGCTGCCACAATAGAAAGTTCTGTTCCAGAGGCTGTCACAGTGGAAAGTTCTGTTCCAGAGGCTGTCACAGAGGAAAGTTCTGTTCCAGAGGCTGCCACAGAGGAAAGTTCTGTTCCAGAGGCTGTCACAGTGGAAAGTTCTGTTCCAGAGGCTGCCACAGAGGAAAGTTCTGTTCCAGAGGCTGCCACAGAGGAAAGTTCTGTTCCAGAGGCTGCCACAGAGGAAAGATCTGTTCCAGAGGCTGCCACAGTGGAAAGTTCTGTTCCAGAGGCTGCCACAGAGGAAAGTTCTGCTCCAGAGGCTGTCACAGTGGAAAGTTCTGTTCCAGAGGCTGCCACAGGAAAGTTCTGTTCCAGAGGCTGCCACAGTGGAAAGTTCTGTTCCAGAGGCTGCCACAGAGGAAAGTTCTGTTCCAGAGGCTGTCACAGTGGAAAGTTCTGTTCCAGAGGCTGCCACAGAGGAAAGTTCTGTTCCAGAGGCTGCCACAGAGGAAAGTTCTGTTCCAGAGGCTGTCACAGTGGAAAGTTCTGTTCCAGAGGCTGCCACAGAGGAAAGTTCTGTTCCAGAGGCTGTCACAGTGGAAAGTTCTCTCCTCGAAGCTGTCACAGTGAAAGGTTCTCTTCCTCGAGGCTGCCACAATGAAAAGTTCTCTTCTTCGAGGCTGCCACAGTGAAAAGTTCTCTTCCTCGAGGCTGCCACAATGAAAAGTTCTCTTCTTCGAGGCTGCCACAGTGAAAAGTTCTCTTCCTCGAGGCTGCCACAATGAAAAGTTCTCTTCTTCGAGGCTGCCACAATGAAAAGTTCTCTTCTTCGAGGCTGCCACAGTGAAAAGTTCTCTTCCTCGAGGCTGCCACAGTGAAAAATTATGTTCCCCTAAGGTACGGTACTCACCCCACGCCTCTGTCTCATCCTTATTCCCGACATAGACAGAGACATAAACCACAACACTGTAAACATCCTTTGCAGACGATACTAAAATCTGTATTAGAGTGTCATCAATAGCAGACAGCGAGCCTCCAGGCAGACATAAACCAAGTCTGCCAGTGCTCCATTGACAACAATATGATGTTCAAGGAGAACAAATTTAAATCACTTCGTTAGGGAATGACTGATGAAATACAAACGAACTCTGATTACAAGACGAACTCAATTCACTTGATAGAGCAGGTTTAATGTTAGATTTTTAATGCCTGAGAATCTCACTTACGAGGAACGATGTAATGGGGAAAATGCTAGGTTGGATAATGAGAACCTTCAAAACAAGAGATACTAAACCCAATGATGACACTTTAGGTTACTGGTTCTCTCTAGGCTGGAATATTGCTGTGTGTTGTGTATTAACGGTCTAGGCTGGAATATTGCTGTGTTGTGTACTAACGGTCTAGGCTGGAATATTGCTGTGTTGTGTACTAACGGTCCAGGCTGGAATATTGATGTGTGTTGTGTATTAATGGTCTAGGCTGGAATATTGCTGTGTGTTGTGTACTAACGGTCTAGGCTGGAATATTGCTGTGTTGTGTACTAACGGTCTAGGCTGGAATATTGCTGTGTTGTGTACTAACGGTCTAGGCTGGAATATTGCTGTGTTGTGTACTAACGGTCACCTTCAAGACAGGCGAGACTGCTGAGCTGGAGAAGTACAAAGAACCTTCACAGCTGGTGTAAACTTAATCAAGCCTCTAAATTACTGGAAGTAGTCTACATAAAACTGTCCAGAGGTCACCTGCATATGCCAAGCTTTCAGTTTGAAGCCGATCGGACGAGGCATACTCCAGTTATTAACGAAATACTTGAAGAGACAAAAATTTAAGCAATTATTTTAAAGATCTTCCGGGGGATATTACTATTATTATTTTTATTATTATTATTTTTATTATTATTATTTTTATTATTATTTTTATTATTATTTTTATTATTATTATTATTATTATTATTATTATTATTATTATTATTACTACTACTGTTGTCGATATTATTATTTCATGTAGAAATAATAATTATAATTATTATTAAGCGCTAAACCCGTGTGGGTCATTGAGCACAAGCCGTAATGAAGGCTTGCTCCTCCGTCTACTGATCACTATCACAGGACAGGGGTCTCTGCCAGGGAAGGGATCTTGGTCCGGGGAGTTGGATCTGCCCTCCACTTCCTTGGATCAAACGTAATTGTTTCACATTTCTCCACATGCCACGGTTTAGCGCTCCCCCCCACCCCCCCCCCCTCAGTAAAATAATATTACGATACTACTACTACTACTACTTTTACTACTACTACTACTACTACTACTACTACTACTACGAAGAAGAAGAAGAAGAAGAAGAAGAAGAAGAAGAAGAACAACAACAACAACAACAACAACAATAATAATTTGCTAATTTCAGTTGATAAGTGCAATTGATGAGACGTGTTCATGAACATTGAACAGTGAACACTCCACACTGAACACTCCACACTGAACACTCCACACTGAACACTCCACACTGAACACTCCACACTGAACACTCCACATTGAACACTCCACACTGAACACTCCACACTGAACACACCACACTGAACACTCCACACTGAACACTCCACACTCAACACTCCACACTCAACACTCCACACTCAACACTCCACACTCAACACTCCACACTCAACACTCCACACTGAACACTCCACACTGAACACTCCACACTGAACACTCCACACTGAACACTCCACACTGAACACTCCACACTGAACACTCCACACTCAACACTCCACACTCAACACTCCACACTCAACACTCCACACTCAACACTCCACACTCAACACTCCACACTCAACACTCCACACTCAACACTCCACACTCAACACTCCACACTCAACACTCCACACTCAACACTCCACACTCAACACTCCACACTCAACACTCAACACTCCACACTCAACACTCCACACTCAACACTCCACACTCAACACTCCACACTCCACACTCAACGCTCCACACTCAACACTCCACACTCAACACTCCACACTCAACACTCCACACTCAACACTCCACACTCAACACTCCACACACAACACTCCACACTGAACACTCCACACGGAACACTCCACACGGAACACTCCACACGGAACACTCCACACTGAACACTCCACACTGAACACACCACACTGAACACTCCACACTGAACACTCCACACTGAACACTCCACACTGAACACTCCACACTGAACACTCCACACTGAACACTCCACACTGAACACTCCACACTGAACACTCCACACTGAACACTCCACACGGAACACTCCACACTGAACACACCACACTGAACACTCCACACTGAACACTCCACACTCAACACTCCACACTGAACACTCCACACTGAACACTCCACACTGAACACTCCACACTGAACACTCCACACTGAACACACCACACTGAACACTCCACACTGAACACTCCACACTGAACACTCCAAACTGAACACTCCACACTGAACACACCACACTGAACACACCACACTGAACACTCCACACTGAACACTCCACATTGAACACTCCACACTGAACACTCCACACTGAACACTCCACACTGAACACTCCACACTGAACACTCCACACTGAACACTACACACTGAACACTACACACTGAACACTCCACACTGAACACTCCACACTGAACACTCCACACTGAACACACCACACTGAACACTCCACACTGAACACTCCACACTGAACACACCACACTGAACACACCACACTGAACACTCCACACTGAACACTCCACACTGAACACTCCACACTGAACACACCACACTGAACACTCCACACTGAACACTCCACACTGAACACACCACACTGAACACTCCACACTGAACACTCCACACTGAACACTCCACACTGAACACTCCACACTGAACACCACACTGAACACTCCACACTGAACACTCCACACTGAACACACCACACTGAACACTCCACACTGAACACTCCACACTGAACACTCCACACTGAACACTCCACACTGAACACCACACTGAACACTCCACACTGAACACTCCACATTGAACACTCCACACTGAACACTCCACACTCCACATTGAACACTCCACACTGAACACTCCACACTCCACATTGAACACTCCACACTGAACACTCCACACTCCACATTGAACACTCCACACTGAACACTCCACACTGAACACTCCACATTGAACACTCCACACTGAACACTCCACACTGAACACTCCACACTGAACACTCCACACTGAACACTCCACATTGAAGACTCCACACTGAACACTCCACATTAAACACTCTCCACACTGAACACTCCACATTGAACACTCCACATTGAACACTCCACATTGAACACTCCACACTGAACACTCCACACTGAACACTCCACACTGAACACTCCACACTGAACACTCCACACTGAACACTCCACACTGAACACTCCACACTGAACACTCCACACTGAACACTTCACATTGAACACTTCACATTGAACACTCCACACTGAACACTCCACATTGAACACTCCACACTGAACACTCCACATTGAACACTCCACACTGAACACTCCACATTGAACACTCCACACTGAACACTCCACATTGAACACTCCACACTGAACACACCACATTGAACACTCCACACTGAACACTCCACATTGAACACTCCACACTGAACACTCCACATTGAACACTCCACACTGAACACTCCACACTGAACACTCCACACTGAACACTCCACACTGAACACTCCACATTGAACACTCCACATTGAACACTCCACATTGAACACTCCACACTGAACACTCCACACTGAACACTCCACACTGAACACTCCACATTGAACACTCCACATTGAACACTCCACACTGAACACTCCACACTGAACACACCTCACTGAACACTCCACACTGAACACTCCACACTGAACACTCCACACTCCACACTGAACACTCCACACTGAACACTCCACACTGAACACTCCACACTGAACACACCACAGTCCACACTGAACACTCCACACTGAACACTCCACACTGAACACTCCACACTGAACACTCCACACTGAACACTCCACACTGAACACTCCACACTGAACACACCACACTGAACACTCCACACTGAACACACCACACTGAACACACCACACTAAACACACCACTCTGAACACTCCACATTGAACACTCCACATTGAACACTCCACACTGAATACTCCACACTAAACACTCCACACTGAACACTCCACAGAACACTCCATACTGAGCACTCCACACTGAACACTCCACACTGAACACTCCACACTGAACACACCACACTGAACACACCACACTGAACACACCACACTGAACACACCACACTGAACACACCACACTGAACACACCACAATGAACACTCCACACTGAACACACCGAACACTCCACACTGAACACACCACACTGAACATTCCACTGAACACACCACACTGAGCACATCACACTGAACACACCACACTGAACACCACACTGTAGTGATGGATAGTCACCAGGATTACCTGGTAAAAATTGATTCCTTGCTCACTGACTCCTGCACTTACCCTCCTCGACTTAGTCTCCAGTCCTCTTGATCACGTCCAGACAACTATCAACTTTCAGTGTTGACAGTTGTCTGGACACGATCTCTGACCTCTTGAATTCGATCTGGTTCGACGCTGCCCTGTTATCTGTCCCTCTAGTCTATACCTCATTTCTATGCTCTTCCTAGAGTTCGCAGAGCTGGTTATTCCTCTATGCTCTGTCATTCCTCTCCTTTTCTTATTTTTGTGGTGGTCATCTCCGTCACTCACTTGACTATCAGACGTGTTGGGTCACATCCGAGGTGTTGAGTCTTGGCCTTTACTAGTGTTCCACTTGGTTATGTTGTCAATTTTCTCAGAGTGAAGGCCAGTGAGAGGCTACACCACCTATACCCATCAATTTCTTTTATTGATCTTGTACGCCTTTTGTGTGGGCTCTAACTCATTGGGGTTTCTTTAGAATATAATAACAAAGGAACACTGCAACAGGCCTACTGGTCCATGTGAGGCAGGTCCAATTCTCCCACCAGCTTAAACCATTGCCTTGACTCAAGGTAAATTTCATTTTCAAACCTTTGGCGTTGCTATGACCTCTCCTATATCCACTGTTCTTGCTAATTTTCCTCTTGGGATATTTTGAAAGCCTTCTACTCGTTGTTATCGAGGTGTGTGTCTCTCTCTGGCTTTGCTCTCCCGCCTCGTAGCTCGGTTGGTAGCACACTCAGCTAAGGCTGGAAACATTAAGGAGTATTTCCTTAAGACAACTGCTGTCCATGTTCACCTAGCAGTACATAGGTACCTGGGTGTCAGTCGACTGGTGTGGGTCGCATTCTGGGGACAAAATTAACCTAATTTGCCTGAAATCCTCTGCATAACCAGAGACTTTCTATACAGTATGTCACTGATGTCAGCTAGGTCTTAATAAGCTGTACATGTACTTATAGAAATAAAGATTATTATTAATTATTAATTGCTACTTATTATTTATTATTATTAGTTATTATTATTATTACTGTTATATAAACGGTGACTGGGAATGTAAGCGTTGGATTGGTCTCCCTGACGTGCATGTCCACCGCTCTGTCGTTCTCTCTTCCTTAATAAACTCTTCCTCAACAACATACAAAGTAACATGTATATTTCCTACTTTTCCTCATCACATAGCTTACGTCAAGAAAGTTTCTTCCTTTTCTCTCTCTCTCTCTCTCTCTTCCTCCACAACTACGACCCTCAATGTCCAGACTCCACAATTTCCATTCTTCGCCGCTCGTTGTACCTTCTTGGTTACCCTTCCCGGTGTCATCAACTTTGTCTACTCTCTTGTTAAATGAGCTTTCTTCTTCTTCTTCTTCTTCTTTCCACACTCACGTCTTCTTGTGTTGCTGTCTCCTGGTCTAAGCCTGACCTTCTTGTATTTCCAGTCTTCAGTAATCTTAATTAACAACACTCTCGGTTCTGTCGGTGTCAAAATTACTTTGTGTTATACTAATGACCCTCGGTACTTATACACTGCTGTCTCTTGCCCAGCCAGATACTGTAGGAGTAGTAGCAGCAGCAGTAAAAGTAGAAGTAACAGCAGTAACAGCAGCTATAGCAGCTGCAGCATCAGCATTAGTAATATTAGCAGTAATAAGAGTAACAATAGTAACACTAGCAGTAATAACAGTATCAGTATACTCTCACACACACAAACAGACGAGTGAGTAGTGAATGTGTGTGTGGGGGGGGAAGGTGGGGAGGGAGACATCAGAGACAGATGAGGTAAATCAAGAGATAGGGAAGCAGCCTCTTGTCTCTAATTTGCTGGAAGCATTTTACGTCTCCTCTGCTGAAAACTCTCTTCTTATGTTTAAGACACACATACACATATATATATAGATATATATATATATATATATATATATATATATATATATATACGAGCATTAACTACACAACTCCGAGATACAGCCAGTGTGTCCAGGGTACAGCGATACAGCGGTACAGCGTACTGCGACTCCCACTAAGTCTGCTAACATGTCTGTCAAAGGCCAGACAAAGGCCTCATCTATCTCAGATTAAAATTTGATTTATTAGATATCAGAGGAGTATGGCTTTACTAGGGGAGAGAGAGAGAGAGAGAGAGAGAGAGAGAGAGAGAGAGAGAGAGAGAGAGAGGTACCATGTCACCCCTCCCCCAGCGTTCGTGTAATCCGCCTCTTAAATCCACACACACACACACACACAAGCGGATCATTGGCATCATTAGGCAGACGAAGAATCCCGTTCGCGACGAATCCTTATTTGTTTATTCCCGTTCAAATCCTTTTGTGTCCACAACAATAGCTGCCCAACCCGCCATTTTGAGATTTTTTTTTGCCCAGAAATATATATATATATATATATATATATATATATATATATATATATATATATATATATATATATATATATATATATATATATATATATATATATATATATATATATGTGTGTGTGTGTGTGTGTGTGTGTGTGTGTGTGTGTGTGTGTGTGTGTGTGTGTGTGTGTGTGTATGTGTGTGTGTATGTGTGTGTGTATGTGTGTGTGTGTGTGTGTAAAAATACTACAGTTAAATAGGAAATAAAACGTGAGCGCTTTCATGTGCTTACACACATCTTCAGAGAAATTGGAAAGAGAAGCATATTTATAATGTTAAACACTGAGGTGACACCTCACTCAGTGAGGTTCAACCTCACTCTGAATACACTGCAGGAGGCCTACTGGTCCACAATTTCAATAATAAATTAGTTTCCCAATAAAACGGTAAATTGTAAATAAATAAAACCTCTAAAAATATTAAATTTATATAAGACCAATAAGAAGGAAGACTGTGTAAAAGTAATACAAATTATACATTACACTCCATAATCAAAAAAACACCATAAGAAACTGTAGTAGGCCTACTGGCCTGCTCTATGAATGTAACTACAAAATCCTACCACCCACAAACATACATTTGTCCAACATGTGGACACAATTCAAGACAAACTGGCAAAGAACAAACTTTGTATTTCTGTGATTTTTTTTTTTTAGCTTTAAGATTATGAACAATATTGTGGACAATAAAGTTGTCAAGTTTATACATTCCAGAACACAAATTTGTAATATATTGTGCATCATGGTGGATGAGAGATGATTTAGTAATATTTCGTTGAACTGGAGAATTACAGGGAAGAAAGTCTTTGACATTAGTCCAATTTACACAATGACTTGTATCCCCTACATGATAGTCCAAACTACACAATAACTTGTATCCCCTACATGATAGTCCAAACTACACAATAACTTGTATCCTCTACATGATAGTCCAAACTACACAATAACTTGTATCCCCTACATGATAGTCCAAACTACACAATAACTTGTATCCTCTACATGATAGTCCAAACTACACAATAACTTGTATCCCCTACATGATAGTCCAAACTACACAATAACTTGTATCCCCTACATGATAGTCCAAACTACACAATAACTTGTATCCCCTACATGATAGTCCAAACTACACAATAACTTGTATCCCCTACATGATAGTCCAAACTACACAATAACTTGTATCCCCTACCTGGAGTTTACCTGGAGAGAGTTTCGGGGGTCAACGCCCCCGCGGCCCGGTCTGTGACCAGGCCTCCTGGTGGATCAGCGCCTGATCAACCAGGCTGTTGCTGCTGGCTGCACGCAAACCAACGTACGAGCCACAGCCCGGCTGATCAGGAACTGACTTTAGGTGCTTGTCCAGTGCCAGCTTGAAGACTGCCAGGGGTCTGTTGGTAATCCCCCTTATGTGTGCTGGGAGGCAGTTGAACAGTCTCGGGCCCCTGACACTTATTGTATGGTCTCTTAACGTGCTAGTGACACCCCTGCTTTTCATTGGGGGGGATGGTGCATCGTCTGCCAAGTCTTTTGCTTTCGTAGTGAGTGATTTTCGTGTGCAAGTTCGGTACTAGTCCCTCTAGGATTTTCCAGGTGTATATAATCATGTATCTCTCCCTCCTGCGTTCCAGGGAATACAGGTTTAGAAACCTCAAGCGCTCCCAGTAATTGAGGTGTTTTATCTCCGTTATGCGCGCCGTGAAAGTTCTCTGTACATTTTCTAGGTCGGCAATTTCACCTGCCTTGAAAGGTGCTGTTAGAGTGCAGCAATATTCCAGCCTAGATAGAACAAGTGACCTGAAGAGTGTCATCATGGGCTTGGCCTCCCTAGTTTTGAAGGTTCTCATTATCCATCCTGTCATTTTTCTAGCAGATGCGATTGATACAATGTTATGGTCCTTGAAGGTGAGATCCTCCGACATAATCACTCCCAGGTCTTTGACGTTGGTGTTTCGCTCTATTTTGTGGCTAGAATTTGTTTTGTACTCTGATGAAGATTTAATTTCCTCATGTTTACCATATCTGAGTAATTGAAATTTCTCATCGTTGAACTTCATATTGTTTCCTGCAGCCCACTGAAAGATTTGGTCAGTCCAAACTACACAATAACTTGTATCCTCTACATGATAGTCCAAACTACACAATAACTTGTATCCCCTACATGATAGTCCAAACTACACAATAACTTGTATCCCCTACATGATAGTCCAAACTACACAATAACTTGTATCCCCTACATG
>NC_091334.1:17005873-17008373 GCF_038502225.1 Cherax quadricarinatus
GGTCCCTCAAGGCAGTGAAGCTGCAGCTCATGCGGCAAGGGCCTACATCAGGGACCTACCAGAAGACAAGGCCGTAGTCAAACTTGACTTTAGAAATGCCTTTAATATGGTAAAGAGAGATGCTGTCTTGCCAGCTGTTCGGGATCGCTTCCCCAGTCTTTTTCCCTTCATTTCAGCCGGCTACAGCAAACCCTCAATTCTTTTGTTTGGAGAACATGAAATTCTCTCATCAGAAGGTGTTCAGCAGGGTGACCCACTAGCTCCACTTCTCTTCTGCTTGGCAGTAAGAGAACTAACTTCCAGCCTAAGCAGCGAGCTCAATATCTGGTACCTGGATGATGGCACTCTGGCAGGTACTGAAGAGTCCCTGGTAGGGGACGTACAACTGGTGAAAACACAGGGAGAAGACTTTGGACTCATCCTCAATCCCTCCAAGTGTGAAATCATCACAGCAAACCAGGAAATAATCAATGCTGTGCGAAGAAGCCTCCCAGAAGTCTCTACTACCACTCCGTCCAACAGTACCCTCTTGGGAGCACCGCTGGGTCACCAGGCCATTGACACAGTCCTCAAGGACAAATTGAATGACCTGATGAGAATGGAGGAGAGAATAAGCAATCTTGATGCCCATGATGCTCTGTATCTCCTCACAAGGTGCCTTACTATTCCAAGACTCACTTACTTCCTCAGGTGTGCACCCTCTTTTGACAACCCAACACTTGACGAATATGACGCACACCTGAGGTCAACCCTTAAGAAGGCACTGAACCTGTCACTAGAGGATCAGCAATGGGATCAGGCAACCCTCCCAGTACGACTGGGAGGTATAGGGGTGCGCAAAGCAACGCATGTTGCTTTACCTGCTTTTCTGTCTTCATGTTTGGCTTCCAGTGCTTTAGTCAAGAAGATTGTTCCCGAACGCTTGAGAGACAGGGTAGGAGCTCAAGACCCCAGGTTTACTGAAGCAGCGATTCGGTGGGACACCCTTACAGATTCCTCCAGTAGACCAGCTCCTCCCAAAGAACACAAACAGTCCCACTGGGACAAACCAATCATGGAAAAAATCGCCAACACAATGCTCTCCAACGCCTCAGGAAAGGACAAAGCTCGTCTCCTGGCAGTGAAGGCACCACACTCAGGAGATTTCCTGTTTGCTGTTCCCAATTCCTCCTTGGGCACTCGACTAGACCCACAGGCCATTCGGATTGGTGTTGCTCTTCGCCTAGCCGCCCCCATCCTCACCGAACATAGGTGTATTTGCGGCAGGGCGACAGCTGATCAATTCGGACTTCATGGTCTCGTGTGTCACACAGCAGAAGGGAAGTATGCCAGGCATGAGGAGGTCAATGATATCATAAAGAGAAGCCTCGCCACAGCCCGTTGCCCAGCTCAACGGGAACCCCAAGTGCAGAGGTCTGACGGAAGTCTAAAGCGTCCTGATGGAGCCACTATGCTACCTTGGAAGGATGGAAAGCAGATTGCCTGGGACTACACATGTGCCGCCACATTGGCAGACACCTACTTGCCATACTCCGTAGTGGAAGGGGGTGGAGCTGCCAGCCACAGGGAGACTCAGAAAACCCGCAAATATGAAGACCTTCCCCCTTGCTATAACTTCATCCCAATAGGGTCAGAGACCCTTGGAGCATGGGGCAAGTGTGCTCTAAAGTTCCTAATAGAGCTGGGTGAAAAGCTCATCATAGAAACAAAGGACCACAGGGTGACCAGCTTCCTCTTCCAGAGACTCAGTGTTGCGATCCAGAGAGGAAATGCCTGCAGCATTCTGGGCACGCGGCCCACCGCAGGGGAGCTGGACGAAGTATTCGAGATGTAGCTCTGAGTTACCTATGTTGTTTTACTTTGTATCGTATTTTTGTGAATGTTCTGTCAATGTATTTTGTCTTTAAAATAATATATATATATATATATATATATATATATATATATAATATATATATATATATATATAATATATACATATATATATATATATATATAATATAGGGGGTGGTAGGAGAAAATTCTCAAACAGCTTCAGGGAGAATATTGAGTTTTCCCTGAAGCAAGTTTATTCTTTTCTCTGAGGATGAGGGTCCCTATAACAGTTCTAGAGGTGGTACCTCCCTATATAAATATATATATATATATATATATATATATATATATATATATATATATCTGAGGCTGAGTTACCTTAGATAATAATTTGCTATCATATCTCAGGCTCGTTGAAGAGTCGTAACCAACCCGTGAAAGAGGGCTAAAACGAATCTTAATTCGTTCTTACTGGGAAGTGGAAATGAGAGGATGGTGGGCAAGAGGGTGGGCCGTTGGTGGGCAAGAGGGTGGGCAAGAGGGTGGGCCGTTGGTGGGTAAGAGGGTGGGCCGCTGGTGGGCAAGACGTCGGGGAGCAACCCCCCCTCCCCCAGTGCCAGTCTATCATTCACACACACGACGCCCTGATGTGCCAGCTCCCTTGCCCCTAAATCTGGCCCTTTAT
>NC_091334.1:17013373-17055873 GCF_038502225.1 Cherax quadricarinatus
TTGATCACTTCTAACATACAGAGGTAGAAAGGCATTATATATATAGGCGGAGAGTGAGGTGTGACGCACGTGACCTGAGGAATGTCATAATAACATAAGAGCATAAGAATGGAGGAACATTGTAGAAGGCCTACTGGCCCATGCGAGGCAGGTCCTTATCAAAACACCCTCTGCCTATGATGAGGACGGGTAGACGATGAAATCATGTGACTCCTGTGTTGTTGGGTTGGTGCTGCTTAAGTATCATGTATGCCATTGTTTTTGAAATTTTGTAGTTTCCAGTGTTGCGTTCTATAGTGTCGGTGACGGCGATTAGTGAGGCTTCTAGGCACCGTCGGCGTCTGAGGTCTGGTGTTTGCTTACGTGTCTTTCTAAACCAACTTGTCGGTATTTATTACCAAAGTTTATACCATAAATTTGCTTATTGCACATCCCTGTTTGTTGACCGAAGAAGTCTGGGGCACACGCGACACCTCTCAGCAATGCCCTTCTCTGTCTTTGCGACTTGATTCACCACCTGCTGGCCTTACTTCGCTTGTCTTCAATTTTCTAAATTTAATAGACTCCAGCTTTCAAAATCATACGAGAAATATGAAACATTCTAAGTCTTGCATACAGAGCAGCTTTCTAAATCTAACAGATTTTGCAACATTCTATAAATCCTAGACCGTGCAACTTTCAAAATCTTACAGCCTGGAGTTTACCTAGAGTCTACCTGGAGTGTATTCGGGGATCAACTCCTCCGCAGCCCGGTCCACGACCAGGCCTCCCGGTGGATCTGGGCCTGATCAACCAGGCTGCTACTGCTGGCCGCACGTAGTCCAACGTACGAAGCACAGCCCGGCTGATCCGGCACTGGCTTCAAGTATCTGTCCAGCCCCCTCTTGAAGGCAGCCAGGGGCCTATTGGTAATTCCCTTTATGCTTGGTGGGAAGCTGTTGAACAGTCATTGGTGTACCAATGGCACTCCTACTTATCATTGGGGGGTATTTTGCATCGCCTGCCCAGTCTTTTACTTTCGTAGGGAGTGATTTCTGTGTGCAGATTCGGGACCATTCCTTCTAGGATTTTCCAAATGTAGATTATGATATAACTCTCTTGCATGCGTTCCTGCGAGTACAAGTCAAGTGCTTAAAAGCATTCCCAGTAGTTGAGGTGTTTGACGGAACTTACATGTGCAGTAAAGGATCTCTGTACACTCTCTAGATCTGCAGTTTCACCTGCTTTGAACGGAGATGTTAATGTACAGCAGTATTTCAGCCTAGAGAGAACAAGTGATTTGAAAAGGATCATCATGGGCTTGGCATCTCTCGTTTTGAACGTTCTCATTATCCATCCTATCATTTTCTTTGCAGTTGTGATCGTGGCACTGTTGTGATCCTTGAAAGTGAGATCCTCAGACATTACCACTCCCAGGTCCCTCACATTATTTTTCCGCGCTATTGTATGATCAGAGTTTGTAGTATACTATGTTCTAGTTATCTCCAGTTTTCCATAACGGAGTAGTTGGAATTTGTCCTTACTGAACATCACATTGTTTTCCGTTGCCCATTGTAAACTTGGTTTATATCTTCTTGGAGGTTAACCGCGTCCTCAATAGATGACAGTCTCATGCAGATCCTAGTATAGTCTGCAGAGGATTACACGGTGCTGTGGATTACATATCTCTCTATGTCTGATATGAGGATGAAGAACAGGATGGGGGCGAGTACTGTGCCTTGTGGAACAAAGCTTTTCACTTTGGCAGCTTCCGATTTAATTCTGTTGACCACTACTCTTTGTGTTCGATTGGTTAGGAAGTTGAAGATCCATCTCCCCACTTTGCCAGTTGTTCCTTTGGCACGTATTTTGTGCGCTATTACGCATTTCCAAACAAATACTCCCTCACTCACACACACACACACACACACACACACACACACACACACACACACACACACACACACACACACCACACACACAACACCCCCACAACCTCCCCCACGTACACACACACCACACACAACAACACACACACAACACACAGAACCTCGTCCACATACACAACACACACACAACCTCCCCCACATACACAGAACAGGAGAGGAGAGATAGGGGGGACATGATAACGACATACAAAATACTGAGAGGAATTGACAAGGTGGACAAAGACAGGATGTTCCAGAGATGGGACACAGCAGTAAGGGGACACAGTTGGAAGTTGAAGACACAGATGAATCACAGGGATGTTAGGAAGTATTTCTTCAGCCACAGAGTAGTTAGGAAGTGGAATAGTTTGGGAAACGATGTAGTGGAGGAAGAATCCATACATAGCTTTAAGCAGAAGTATGATAAAGCTCACGGTTCAGGGAGAATGACCTAGTAGCGACCAGTGAAGAGGCGGGGCCAGGAGCTTGGACTCGACCCCTGCAACCTCAACTAGGTGAGTACAACTAGGTGAGTACAACAAGGTGAGTACACAACACAACACACACACAACCTCGTCCACATACTCAACACAACACACACAACCTCCCCCACATACACAACACAACACACACACAACCTCGTCCACATACTCAACACAACACACAACCTCCCCCACATACACAACACAACACACACACAACCTCGTCCACATACTCAACACAAGACAACACACACACAACCTCCCCCACATACACAACACAACAAACACACAACCTCGTCCACATACACAACACACACACAACCTCGTCCACATACACAACACACAACACACACAATCTCGTCCACATACACAACACACACACAACCTCCCCCACATACACAACACACAACACACACAATCTCGTCCACATACACAACACACACACAACCTCCCCCACATACACAACACACAACACACACAATCTCGTCCACATACACAACACACACACACAACCTCCCCCACATACACAACACAACACACACACAACCTCGTCCACATACACAACACACACACAACCTCCCCCACATACACAACACAACAAACACACAACCTCGTCCACATACACAACACACACACAACCTCCCCCACATACACAACACACACACAACCTCGTCCACATACACAACACACACACAACCTCGTCCACATACACAACACAACAAACACACAACCTCGTCCACATACACAACACACACACAACCTCGTCCACATACACAACACACAACACACACAATCTCGTCCACATACACAACACACACACAACCTCCCCCACATACACAACACACAACACACACAATCTCGTCCACATACACAACACACACACACAACCTCCCCCACATACACAACACAACACACACACAACCTCGTCCACATACACAACACACACACAACCTCCCCCACATACACAACACAACACACACACACAACCTCGTCCACTTACACAACACACACACAACCTCCCCCACATACACAACACAACACACACACAACCTCGTCCACTTACACAACACACAGTAGCTACTACCTCTGCTCCTATTATCCACAACACAAATAATACCTAACTACCCCAATTACAATTTTCCATCAATTTTAACACCTGGCAGATTCCTGAGCCTCACCTGAAGACAACCAGACCAAATTAGTTCCTAGATATTCACTGTACTGAGGTCATAATTACCATGAAGTAATGACTGAAGTTGGCCGAGATAATTGATAGGGAGTCTGGGATTTTTTGTATCGTTTACTGTATCGATTTGTTGGTTGATGTGAGGGGTTAATTACACAGTATACGTGTTAATGGGTTGCAGGTGTGGTGAAGTGCGAGGTTGTATGCAGGTGTGGTGAAGTGTGAGGTTGTATGCAGGTATGGTGAACCGGTGTTAGCGGGAGGTGTGTGAGAGTGTGTTGTGTGAGTGTGTGTGTTGTGTGAGTGTGTGTGTTGTGTGAGTGTGTGTGTTGTGTGAGTGTGTGTGTCGTGTGAGTGTGTGAGTGTGTGTGTCGTGTGTGTGTGTGTGTTGTGTGTGTGTGTGTGTGTGTGTATACTCACCTAACGGTACTCACCTAATAGTGGTTGCAGGGGTCGAGACTCAGCTCCTGACCCCGCCACTTCATTGGTCGCTACGAGGCCCTCCCTTTCCCTGCTACACGAGCTTTACCATACCTCGTCTTAAAGCCAATTGTGACTCCTTGTTTCTGTGTCCCCTCTCTGGAACATCCTGTCTCTGTCCACCTTATCTATTCCTCGCAGTATTTTGTATGTCAAGCCGATTTCCCTTATCCTTTCTTCGTAGGACATTCCCCTTAGCTCTGGAACTAGCCTTGTTGCAAACCTTTGCACTTACTCTAATTTCTTGACGTGCTTGACCAGGTATGGGTTCCAAACTGATGCTGCATACTCCAGTATGGGCCTGACGTACACGGTGTACAGAGTCTTGAACGATTCCTTACCGAGGTATCGGAACGCTATTCTCAAGTTCGCCAGACGCTCATATGCTGCAGCAATTATCTGGTTGTGTGCATCCGGGGCCGTGCTCGGTGTTATACTCACCCCAAGATCTTTCTCCTTGAGTGAGGTGTGCAGCCTTTGTCCACCTAGCCTATACTCTGTCTGCGGTCTTCTTTGCCCTTCCCCGATCTTCATGACTTTGCATTTGGCGGTGTTAAATTCAAGAAGCCAGTTGCTGGACCACGGGTCCAGCCTGTCCAGGTCTCTTTGTAGTCCTGCCTCATCCTCATCTGATTTAATTCTCCTCATTAACTTCACATCATCTGCGAACTGGGACACTTCTGAGTCTATAACTTCAGTCATGTAATTCTCATATACCAAAAGTAGCGCTGGTCCTAGAACTGACCCCTGTGGCACCCCGCTCGTCACAGGCGCCCACTGTGATACCTCATCACGTACCATGACTCGATGTTGCCTCCCTGTCAGGTATTCTCTGATCTAAAGCAGTGCCCTTCCTGTTATACGTGCCTGATCCTCTAGTTTCTGCACTAATCTCTTGTGAGGAACTGTGTCGAAGGCCTTCTTGCAGTCCAAGAAAATACAATCAACCCACCCCTCTCTCTCGTGTCTTACTTCTGTTACCTTGTCATAAAACTCCAGTAGGTTCGTGACACAGGATTTGCCTTCCATGAATCCGTGCTGGTTTTCGTTTATAATTTTGTTCCGTTCCAGGTGTTCCACCACTCTTCTCCTGATAATCTTCTCCATGACTTTGCATACTATACATGTCAGTGATACTGGTCTGTAGTTTAGTGCTTCATGTCTGTCTCCTTTCTTAAAAATTGGGACTACATTTGCCATCATCCACGCCTCAGGTAGTTGCCCAGTTTCAAGGGATGTGTTGAAAATTGTTGCTAGTGGCACACACAGTGTGTGTGTGTGTGTGTGTGTGTCAGTTTGTTCTCTCTTTCAACTGGGTCGTCTATCTCTCGGCTCAAAACTGCAGTATTATACGAAGCTGGACACGGGTTCCAGAGAGAGAGAGAGAGAGAGAGAGAGAGAGAGAGAGAGAGAGAGAGAGAGAGAGAGAGAGAGAGAGAGAGAGAGAGAGAGAGAGAGAAGATAAGGGACCCCCTACAGGGAAGGAAGACCCTAACAAGGGCGTAGGGAAAGATGGGGTTACCACCTAGCCTTGTTATATTCCTTCCTTCGCCTTCTCCTCCCTCCTATTTCCACCTCCTCTCCCCCGCCCTCCTATTACTCCCTTCCCCTCCCTCCACCCACTCACACCCTTTCCCTCTCTCTCCTCACTCCCTTACCTCCCCTCATTCCATTAGTTGACTTGCCAAACTTCTAAAACTACTTAGAATAACTTATCAAACTTATAAGACAACTTAAAATAACTTATCAAACTTCTAAGACAACTCAGAATAACTTATCAAACTTCTAAGACAACTTAGAATAACTTGCCAAACTTGAGTTTCGTTTTGGCAGAATCCTTTAGAAATACCACTTACAGTGACTCTACTGTATCTTCTAAGTTGAAGAATTAGACACATGTGCAACATCTGGTGTGTGTTAAGACACATGTGCAACATCTGGTGTGTGTTAAGACACATGTGCAACATCTGGTGTGTTTTTAGACATATATGCAACGTATGTCTGAATACACACCAGATATTGGGTATCTTTATTGTAGACGTTTCGCCATCCAGTGGCTTTATCAATATAATTCAAGGAGGTAATGGGAAGACTGTAGAAGTATATACAAAAGACGAGATAATCAGTCCCTCAATCCTGGAGTGGTAATAAGTACTGTAGTCAAGAATATGAAGTCCCGGCAGGAAGACTGGTGTTTATATACTGGCGTCAGGCGAGGGTCGTGTAGCTGACGAAGACACTGTCACTGGCCGGAGGGATTCCCCAGTGGAAGTAATCATACCCAGGGGATGAGTATGAGCATACCCAAGGGATATTTATGATTGCTTCTACTACGACAAGGTCCTAGATGCACTAGAAGATAAAAAAATGCAGATGTAATATATACAGACTTTGCAAAAGCCTTCGACAAGTGTGATCATGGTGTAATAGCGCACAAAATGCGTGCTAAAGGAATAACAGGAAAAGTTGGTAGATGGATCTATAATTTCCTCACAAACAGAACACAAGGAGTAGTAGTCAACAGAGTAAAGTCCGAGGCAGCTACGGTGAAAAGCTCTGTTCCACAAGGCACAGTACTCGCTCCCATCTTGTTCCTCATCCTCATATCCGACATAGACAAGGATGTCAGCCACAGCACCGCGTCTTCCTTTGCAGATGACACCCGAATCTGCATGACAGTGTCTTCCATTGCAGACACTGCAAGGCTCCAGGCGGATATCAACCAAATCTTTCAGTGGGCTGCAGAAAACAATATGAAGTTCAACGATGAGAAATTTCAATTACTCAGATATGGTAAACACGAGGAAATTAAAACTTCATCAGAGTACAAAACAAATTCTGGCCACAAAATAGAGCGAAAAACCAACGTCAAAGACCTGGGAGTGATCATGTCGGAGGATCTCTCCTTCAAGGACCATAACACTGTATCAATCGCATCTGCTAGAAAAATGACAGGATGGATAATGAGAACCTTCAAAACTAGGGATGCCAAGCCCATGATGACACTCTTCAGGTAGCTTGTTCTATCTAGGCTGGAATATTGCTGCACACTAACAGCACCTTTCAAGGCAGGTGAAATTGCTGACCTAGAATATGTACAGAGAACCTTCACGGCGCGCATAACGGAGATAAAACACCTAAATTACTGGGAGCGCTTGAGGTTCCTAAACCTGTACTCCCTGGAACGCAGGCGGGAGAGATACATAATTATATACACCTGGAAAATCCTTGAGGGACTAGTACCGAACTTGCACACGAAAATCACTCACAACGAAAGCAAAAGACTTGGCAGACGATGCAACATTCCCTCAATGAAAAGCAGGGGTGTCACTAGCACGTTTAGAGACAACACAATAAATGTCAGGGGCCCAAGACTGTTCAACTGCCTCCCAGCATACATAAGGGGGATTACCAACAGACCCCTGGCTGTCTTCAAGCAGACACTGGACAAGCACCAAAAGTCGGTACCTGACCAGCCGGGCTGTGGCTCGTACGTTGGATTGCGTGCAGCCAGCAGTAACAGCCTGGTTGATCAGGCTCTGATCCATCAGGAGGCTTGGTCACAGACCGGGCCGCGGGGGCGTTGACCCCAGGAACTCTCTCCAGGTAAACTCCAGGGGAATCCCTCCTACCAGTGACAGTGTCTTCGTCAGCTACACGACCCTCGCCTGACGCCAGTATATAAACACCAGTCTGCCTGCCGGGACTTCATATTCTTGACGACTACAGTACTTATCACCACTCCAGGATTGAGGGACTGATTACCTCGTCTTTTGTATATACCTCTGCAGTCTTCCCATTACCCCCTTTGAATTGTACTGATAAAGCCACTGGAGGGCGAAAAGTCTACAGATAAACATGCCAGATGTTGCACGTGTGTCTAAATTCTTCATCTTGTCCGTATTGTACACCATACACGTACGCCATACACGTACACCATACACGTGTACCATACACGTGTACCATACACGTACACCATACACGTACACCATACACGTGTACCAAACACGTGTACCATACACGTACACCATACACATGTACCATACACGTGTACCATACACGTACACCATACACATGTACCATACACGTGTACCAAACACGTGTACCATACACGTACACCATACACGTACACCATACACGTGTACCATACACGTACACCATACACATGTACCATACACGTGTACCATACACGTACACCATACACGTACACCATACACGTATACCATACACGTACACCATACACATGTACCATACACGTGTACCATACACGTGTACCATACACGTACACCATACACGTACACCATACACGTGTACCATACACGTACACCATACACATGTACCATACACGTGTACCATACACGTGTAACATACACGTACACCATACACGTATACCATACACGTACACCATACACATGTACCATACACGTGTACCATACACGTGTACCATACACGTACACGTGTACCATACACGTACACCATACACGTGTACCATACACGTGTACCATACACGTACACCATACACGTACACCATACACATGTACCATACACGTGTACCATACACGTACACCATACACGTGTACCATACACGTGTACCATACACGTACACCATACACGTACACCATACACGTACACCATACACGTACACCATACACGTACACCATACACGTACACCATACACATGTACCATACACGTGTACCATACACGTGTACCATACACGTGTACCATACACGTACACGTGTACCATACACGTACACCATACACGTACACCATACACGTACACCATACACATGTACCATACACGTACACCATACACGTGTACCATACACGTGTACCATACACGTACACGTGTACCATACACGTACACCATACACGTACACCATACACGTACACCATACACGTACACCATACACGTACGCCATACACGTGTACCATACACGTACACCATACACGTGTACCATACACGTGTACCATACACGTACACCATACACGTACACCATACACGTGTACCATACACGTGTACCATACACGTACACCATACACGTACACCATACACGTACGCCATACACGTGTACCATACACGTACACCATACACGTGTACCATACACGTGTACCATACACGTGTACCATTCACGTGTACCATAAACGTACACCATACATGTACACCATACACGTACACCATACACGTACACCATACACGTGTACCATACACGTACACCATACACGTGTACCATACACGTGTACCATACACGTGTACCATACATATGCATCATCCTCGACGTTCTGTAGTGGCTACATTAAAACGTCAACGTATCCTGACGTTATGTGTCTCCATTACTTGAACACATAATGTGTCATCTGACACATTATTCTTACGAACACAGGTAAAGATACGAGGGAGCGTCTCCAGGAATACCTGGAGTCTACCTGGAGGGCATTCCGGGGATCAACTCCCCAGCGGCCCGGTCCACGACCAGGCCTCCCGGTGGATCAGGGCCTGATCAACCAGGCTGTTACTGCTGGCCGCACGCAATCCAAAGTACGAACCACAGCCCGGCTGATCCGGCACCGTCTTTAGGTATCTGTCCAGCTCCCTCTTGAAGACAACCAGGGGTCTTCCCGTAATGCCCCTTATTGCTGGTGGGAGGCTGTTGAACAGTCTTGGGCCCCGGACACTTACTGTGTTTTCTCTTAGTGTACCAGTGACGCCCCTACTTTTCACTTGGAGTATGTTGCATCGCCTGCTAAGTCTTTTGCTTTCGTATGGAATGATTTCTGTGTGCAGATTAGGGGCCAGTTCCTCCAGAATCTTCCAGTTGTAGATTATGATATATCTCTCTCGCCTGCGCTCTAGTGAGTACAAGTCAAGTGTTTCCAGGCGCTCCCAGTAGTTAAGTTGTTTGATGGAACTTACACGTGCAGTAAAGGTTCTCTGTACATTCTCTAGCTCTGCAATTTCACCTGCCTTGAATGGGGATGTTAATGTACAGCAGTATTCCAGCCTAGAGAGAATAAGTGATTTAAAAAGGATCATCATTAGCTTAGCATCTCTTGTCTTGAATGTTCTCATTATCCATCCTATCGCATACAGTATCATCATACCAAGAGATGGGTAAAATGCTGCCCAGTTTCCAGTTTGTTTAGTTATTTGTGAACTGTTGCAGACACGGTATTGTGGGAACTGTTGCAGACACGGTATTGTGGGAACTGTTGCAGCCACGGTATTGTGGGAACTGTTGCAGCCACAGTATTGTGGGAACTGTTGCAGACACGGTATTGTGGGAACTGTTGCAGCCACGGTATTGTGGGAACTGTTGCAGCCACAGTATTGTGGGAACTGTTGCAGACACGGTATTGTGGGAACTGTTGCAGCCACGGTATTGTGGGAACTGTTGCAGCCACGGTATTGTGGGAACTGTTGCAGCCACAGTATTGTGGGAACTGTTGCAGACACGGTATTGTGGGAACTGTTGCAGCCACGGTATTGTGGGAACTGTTGCAGCCACAGTATTGTGGGAACTGTTGCAGACACGGTATTGTGGGAACTGTTGCAGCCACGGTATTGTGGGAACTGTTGCAGCCACGGTATTGTGGGAACTGTTGCAGCCACGGTATTGTGGGAACTGTTGCAGCCACGGTATTGTGGGAACTGTTGCAGCCACGGTATTGTGGGAACTGTTGCAGCCACGGTATTGTGGGAACTGTTGCAGACACGGTATTGTGGGAACTGTTGCAGACACGGTATTGTGGGAACTGTTGCAGACACGGTATTGTGGGAACTGTTGCAGACACGGTATTGTGGGAACTGTTGCAGACACGGTATTGTGGGAACTGTTGCAGACACGGTATTGTGGGAACTGTTGCAGACACGGTATTGTGGGAACTGTTGCAGACACGGTATTGTGGGAACTGTTGCAGACACGGTATTGTGTGAACTGTTGCAGACACGGTATTGTGGGAACTGTTGCAGACACGGTATTGTGGGAACTGTTGCAGACACGGTATTGTGGGAACTGTTGCAGACACGGTATTGTGGGAACTGTTGCAGACACGGTATTGTGGGAACTGTTGCAGACACGGTATTGTGGGAACTGTTGCAGCCACGGTATTGTGGAAACTGTTGCAGCCACGGTATTGTGGGAACTGTTGCAGCCACGGTATTGTGGAAACTGTTGCAGCCACGGTATTGTGGGAACTTGTAACCACGGTATTGTAGGCTCTGCTGCAGTCACGGTATGGTACGTTCTATTGCAGCCACGGCATTGTAGGTTCTGTTGCAGCCACGGTATTGTGGAAACTGTTGCAGCCACGGTATTGTGGAAACTGTTGCAGCCACGGTATTGTGGGAACTGTTGCAGACACGGTATTGTGGGAACTGTTGCAGACACGGTATTGTGGGAACTGTTGCAGCCACAGTATTGTGGGAACTGTTGCAGAAACGGTATTGTGGGAACTGTTGCAGACACGGTATTGTGTGAACTGTTGCAGCCACGGTATTGTGGGAACTGTTGCAGCCACGGTATTGTGTGAACTGTTGCAGCCACGGTATTGTGGAAACTGTTGCAGCCACGGTATTGTGGGAACTGTTGCAGCCACGGTATTGTGGAAACTGTTGCAGCCACGGTATTGTGGGAACTTGTAACCACGGTATTGTAGGCTCTGCTGCAGTCACGGTATGGTACGTTCTATTGCAGCCACGGCATTGTAGGTTCTGTTGCAGCCACGGTATTGTGGAAACTGTTGCAGCCACGGTATTGTGGAAACTGTTGCAGCCACGGTATTGTGGGAACTGTTGCAGACACGGTATTGTGGGAACTGTTGCAGACGGTATTGTGGGAACTGTTGCAGACACGGTATTGTGGGAACTGTTGCAGACACGGTATTGTGGGAACTGTTGCAGACACGGTATTGTGTGAACTGTTGCAGACACGGTATTGTGAAAACTGTTGCAACCACGGTATTGTGGGAACTGTTGCAGCCACGGTATTGTGGAAACTGTTGCAGCCACGGTATTGTAGGAACTGTTGCAGCCACGGTATTGTGGGAACTTGCAACCACGGTATTGTAGGCTCTGCTGCAGTCACGGTATGGTACGTTCTATTGCAGCCACGGCATTGTAGGTTCTGTTGCAGCCACGGTATTGTGGAAACTGTTGCAGCCACGGTATTGTGGGAATTGTTGCAGCCACGGTATTGTGGAAACTGTTGCAGCCACGGTATTGTGCGAACTGCTGCAGCCACGATATTGCGGGAACTGTTGCAGTCACGGCCCCCTAGACTGTACTCCGTCTGCGGTCTTCTTTGCCCTTCCCCAATCTTCATGACTTTGCACTTGGTGGGGTTGAACTCCAGGAGCAAATTGCTGGACCAGGTCTGCAGCCTGTCCAGATCCATTTGTAGTTCTCCCTGGTCTTTGATCGAATGAATTCTTCTCATCAACTTCACATCATATGCAAACAGGGACACTTCGGAGTCTATTCCTTCCGTCATGTCGTTCACAAATACCAGAAAGAGTACCGGTCCTCGGACTGACCCCTGTGGAACCCCACTCGTCACAGGCGCCTATTCTGACACCTCGCTGCGCGCGCATGTGTGTTTTGCACCCCTCACATCTCTCTTCGTCCTTCACCTATCTCTCTTTCTCTCCCCACCTCCTTCCCTGCCCCACTACCACCACCATAACCCTTCTCCCCCTCTCACTCTCTCTCCCCTCTAGTCCCTCTCCATACAGATTTCCCTTCTCATATTCTCCCCCTCTCTCTCTACCCCTCTTCACTACACTTACAACCCACTTCTTCCTCTCTCTGTCCCTTTCTCTCTCTCTCTCTCTCTTTCAGCGCATTTACCCTTCCGTGGTGCCCTAGCCGACCAGGGATGTTAGTTTGAAGATTCGCAACAAAACTGGTCCCTGAGAAGAGGTAGAGATAAATTACCTTTAATGATCTCTGAGGAATGACCCAGGGGAGACATGACAACGTGCAAGATACTCAGAGGATCTGACAGGTCAGACAGGGACAGACTGTTTGAGAGGCGGGAAACAAGTACGCGAGGGCAGAGCTGGAAGTTACAAATACTGATGTTTAACAGGGATGTTAGGAACAGCTTCATCAGCCTCGGTGAGAAACTGGAATGACTCAGGTGGTGGTGGGAAAGAAGAACACACACAGCTTTAAGGACAGAAAGTGCAAAGATATGCAACAAGACTAGTCCCGGAGTAAAGGGGCATGTCCTACGAGGAGAGGTTAAGGGAAATCGACCTGACGACACTGAAGGACAGGAGGGTTAGGGGATGGGGCATGATAACGAAATACAAGGTACTGAGAGGAATTACAAGGTGGACAGAGACAGGATGTTCCGGAGATGGGACACAGCAACTAGGGGTCACAACTGGAAATTGAAGACTCAGCTACTAGGTCACTCCCTGCTCATGGAGCAGGGAGAGTGACCTAGTAGTGACCAGTGAACAGGCGGGTCCAGGAGCTGTGAATCGACCCCTGCAACCACAACTAGGTGAGTACACACACACACACACACACACACACACACACACACACACACACACACACACACACACACACACACACACACACACACACACACACACCGACTACAGCTCACAGGAGCCAGAAGATGAGACTCGACCCAGGTAAATACAGCCCAGATGAGCTAGGGAAGAACGCCAGTGTAGGCTGATGCACAGAAGAAGACACAGTCACCATCACTCACTCCATAGCTGTCCTTTCAAAAGTGCCTCGATAACGCATGAAGTGCGTTATCGAGGTTCAAGAGCCATGGCTCAACACTCACAAACTCAGTTGGCACGTGAAGAGAAGATCCAAAGGTTTGTAACCAAACTAGTCTATTACTGAGGAACGTGGATGAGAGACTGATCATTAAGACAGCACTTAAGGCGAAATAATGCCGTTTGATCCGAGGATGGAGAGGGAGTAGCTCCAATGGTTTGAATCAAGAGACTCTTCTCCCCTGAAGGCTCAGGGTTGCTGGAAAATTGATTGTTGGATGATAACACGTTGGAGACCAGTACACAGCTTAAAGAGTGGGCACGGCACTCCCCATGAGTCCAGAAACCAGTAATTCCGGTCGACACAGCTTGAGAGTAGGATCTAGAGCTGAGACTCGACCCCCCCCCCCCCGTAAATACAAATGGGTCTGTACTTACATACTGAAGGAGGTGTTGTTGCTGTTGCTATATATATATTTTTTATTATCACACTGGCTGATTCCCACCAAGGCAGGGTGGCCCGAAAAAGAAAAACTTTCACCATCATTCACTCCATCACTGTCTTGCCAGAAGGGTGCTTTACACTACAGTTTTTAAACTGCAACATTAACACCCCTCCTTCAGAGTGCAGGCACTGTACTTCTCATCTCCAGGACTCAAGTCCGGCCTGCCGGTTTCCCTGAATCCCTTCATAAATGTTGCTTTGCTCACACTCCAACAGCACGTCGAGTATTAAAAACCATTTGTCTCCATTCACTCCTATCAAACACGCTCACGCATGCCTGCTGGAAGTCCAAGCCCCTCGCACACAAAATCTCCTTTACCCCCTCTCTCCAACCTTTCCTAGGCCGACCCCTACCCCGCCTTCCTTCCACTACAGACTGATACACTCTTGAAGTTATTCTGTTTCGCTCCATTCTCTCCACATGTCCGAACCACCTCAACAACCCTTCCTCAGCCCTCTGGACAACAGTTTTGGTAATCTCGCACCTCCTCCTAATTTCCAAACTACGAATTCTCTGCATTATATTCACACCACACATTGCTCTCAGACATGACATCTCCACTGCCTCCAGCCTTCTCCTCGCTGCAACATTCATCACCCATGCTTCACACCCATATAAGAGCGTTGGTAAAACTATACTCTCATACATTCCCCTCTTTGCCTCCAAGGACAAAGTTCTTTGTCTGCACAGACTCCTAAGTGCACCACTCACCCTTTTCCCCTCATCAATTCTATGATTCACCTCATCTTTCATAGACCCATCCGCTGACACGTCCACTCCCAAATATCTGAATACATTCCCCTCCTCCATACTCTCTCCCTCCAATCTGATATCCAATCTTTCATCACCTAATCTTTTTGTTATCCTCATAACCTTACTCTTTCCTGTATTCACTTTCAATTTTCTTCTTTTTGCACACCCTACCAAATTCATCCACCAATCTCTGCAACTTCTCTTCAGAATCTCCCAAGAGCACAGTGTCATCAGCAAAGAGCAACTGTGACAACTCCCACTTTATGTGTGATTCTTTATCTTTTAACTCCACGCCTCTTGCCAAGACCCTCGCATTTACTTCTCTTACAACCCCATCTATAAATATATTAAACAACCACGGTGACATCACACATCCTTGTCTAAGGCCTACTTTTACTGGGAAATAATTTCCCTCTTTCCTACATACTCTAACTTGAGCCTCACTATCCTCGTAAAAACTCTTCACTGCTTTCAGTAACCTACCTCCTACACCATACACCTGCAACATCTGCCACATTGCCCCCCTATCCACCCTGTCATACGCCTTTTCCAAATCCATAAATGCCACAAAGACCTCTTTAGCCTTATCTAAATACTGTTCACTTATATGTTTCACTGTAAACACCTGGTCCACACACCCCCTACCTTTCCTAAAGCCTCCTTGTTCATCTGCTATCCTATTCTCCGTCTTACTCTTAATTCTTTCAATAATAACTCTACCATACACTTTGCCAGGTATACTCAACAGACTTATCCCCCTATAATTTTTGCACTCTCTTTTATCCCCTTTGACTTTATACAAAGGAACTATGCATGCTCTCTGCCAATCCCTAGGTACCTTACCCTCTTCCATACATTTATTAAATAATTGCACCAACCACTCCAAAACTATATCCCCACCTGCTTTTAAAATTTCTATCTTTATCCCATCAATCCCGGCTGCCTTACCCCCTCTCATTTTACCTACTGCCTCACGAACTCTCCCCACACTCACAACTGGCTCTTCCTCACTCCTACAAGATGTTGTTCCTCCTTGCCCTATACACGAAATATATATATATATATATATATATATATATATATATATTTTATATATATATATATATATATATATATATATATGTTGCAGTTTAAAAACTGTAGTGTAAAGCACCCTTCTGGCAAGACAGTGATGGAGTGAATGATGGTGAAAGTTTTTCTTTTTCGGGCCACCCTGCCTTGGTGGGAATCGGCCAGTGTGATAATAAAAAAAAATAAATAAATAAATATATATATATATATATATATATATATATATATATATATATATATATATATATATATATATATATATAAATATATATATATATATATATATATATATATATATATATATATATATATATATATATATATATATATATATATATATATATATATATATATATATATAAGATTAGGTGATGAAAGATTGGATATCAGATTGGAGGGAGAGGGTATGGAGGAGGTGAATGTATTCAGATATTTGGGAGTGGACGTGTCAGCGGATGGGTCTATGAAAGATGAGGTGAATCATAGAATTGATGAGGGGAAAAGGGTGAGTGGTGCACTTAGGAGTCTGTGGAGACAAAGAACTTTGTCCTTGGAGGCAAAGAGGGGAATGTATGAGAGTATAGTTTTACCAACGCTCTTATATGGATGTGAAGCATGGGTGATGAATGTTGCAGCGAGGAGAAGGCTGGAGGCAGTGGAGATGTCATGTCTGAGGGCAATGTGTGGTGTGAATATAATGCAGAGAATTCGTAGTTTGGAAGTTAGGAGGAGGTGCGGGATTACCAAAACTGTTGTCCAGAGGGCTGAGGAAGGGTTGTTGAGGTGGTTCGGACATGTGGAGAGAATGGAGCGAAATAGAATGACTTCAAGAGTGTATCAGTCTGTAGTGGAAGGAAGGCGGGGTAGGGGTCGGCCTAGGAAAGGTTGGAGGGAGGGGGTAAAGGAGGTTTTGTGTGCGAGGGGCTTGGACTTCCAGCAGGCATGCGTGAGCGTGTTTGATAGGAGTGAATGGAGACGAATGGTTTTTAATACTTGACGTGCTGTTGGAGTGTGAGCAAAGTAACATTTATGAAGGGGTTCAGGGAAACCGGCAGGCCAGACTTGAGTCCTGGAGATGGGAAGTACAGTGCCTGCACTCTGAAGGAGGGGTGTTAATGTTGCAGTTTAAAAACTGTAGTGTAAAGCACCCTTCTGGCAAGACAGTGATGGAGTGAATGATGGTGAAAGTTTTTCTTTTTCGGGCCACCCTGCCTTGGTGGGAATCGGCCAGTGTGATAATAAAAATAATCTATATATATATATATATATATATATATATATATATATATATATATATATATATATATATATATATATATATATATATATATATATATATCAATGCACCACTCAAAAACATCAAGGAACTGTAGAGTTCCTTGATAATGTGAGAAGTCACGAAAACGCTTGGAATTTCGCTATTGTTTCACAGTGGTTGTTCTGAATATTTTGATATCACCTGTTTACTATGATTTTATTGCATATATATATATATATATATATATATATATATATATATATTATATATATATATATATATATATATATATATATATATATATATATATATATATATATATATATATATATATATATATATATATATATATATAATATATATATATACACATACACCTTTCAGTGTATATACACTGATCACTGTACGGTGATCAATGTATATACATCCTTGTATACTCCATTAATTACTGGAATATGCTTTCCTCCCCCCATCTTTCTCACTCTCGACCACATGTCCCATATTTCACATGCCGACGATGTTCAAAAGGAGGGCTCCTGAGGATACAATGAGACTTGGAGGTAAAATATAATGACACACGAGTAGTCTCCAGGGGTCCGCCCTCAGCTGTCTGTCTCTCCAGCTTCCAGCCATTGTGGCCACCATGATGATCATATGAGAGCCCTGCCATTGTGGCCACCATGATGATCATATGAGAGCCTGCCATTGTGGCCACCGTGCTGAGAGCCCTGGACGGCTGCAGGGATGCAAGGGGCCATCCATGAAGGGATCGAGGAAGGATAGAGGTGGGGGGGGGTAAGGACACAGGTGATAGGTGAACCCAGGACTCTCTTTCTTTCTCTCTCTCTCTCTTTCTTTCTCTCTCTCTCTCTCTCTCTCTCTCTTAGTCGGATTTCTGGTTTGGTTTCCAGCCAGTGTTTGGAATGGTTAAAGATTTTTTTTTAAGGAATCGTGACGGCTGGAAGGATGCAAAAGACCAACCTTGGTACGACAAAGGGCGAGGGCACAGGTAGTAAGTAAATCTAGGGCACTTTTTCTTGGCAGAAATTATACACAGGATCCAGTCAGTGACTGGAATTACAGAGATCCTTCAGAAATTCAGGATTGAAGGACATAACTCCACGGAGGGATACTGGAAAGGTAGACTTACTAGTACCAGGTGGTAGATGACCCTAGAGCACTCCCAATCTCTTGGCTACAGTTTTAGATAACTTCCAACCAGCGTCTGGAATGCGAATAGCATTTTAGATGTTTAGGACAGTGAGAGGGACGCAAGGGCCAGTCACGAAGAGATGTGCCAAGGATAAAAAAAAAGTAGAGGCACAGGTAGTGGGCGATCTTAGATATCTCTCACTTGGAGTTCTGAATAAATCCCAAGCAGTATCTAGCCCACTAAAGGATGCATGGAAAGCCGAGAAGGGGTGATAAGACGAGAGCGACGTGAAGGAATGGAGGAAGGCTAGAGGGAGTGGTAACAGATAATAGGTGATCCTAGGAGACATTCTCCCGTGGCTGGAATCCTGGATAAGATCCAGCCAGAGCCTGGAACCCTGATGGACTCAGTACCCCACGACGGGATGAAGGATACAGGGCTGAATACTGGAATAAGTGGGATAGGGAGAACCTGGACCCCAGGGCCCTGTAATCCAGGCACTGACTGCGAGTCCTTGATACAATCCTGGAACTGCCTGGAACCCTGATGGACTCTTGAATATCCAAGCGAGGATGGTAAATTGAAGGAAGAGGATGGCTGGACACTGGAACAAATGGAATCAGAAGAGCCTGGCCATCAGAACCCTGTGATCCTCTCCAGCTATTGTTGACACTAATGAGTGTCTGTGGCGGACAGGCGGACGGAGAGACGAGCGGAGGGAAGGATAGAGAGGATAGGAGGTGGATGAGAGGATAGGAGGGGATCCGGTGTACTATGGAGGCGGACAATGGCATCGCAGGCTTTTTTGTGGAGCTAAATACTGTATCATATTCCCTTTACACACCACATTACCGGCCAGGCCACAAAAAGATGAGGGAAATTGTGGTTTCTGGAGTGGCGTGGACGATCTGAAGGCCAGTCAACACCTTTCTCTCTCTCGATTTTTAAGTGTCACAAACTGCTATCTTAGATCACTGCAAATCCTGGCTCTTGCCCTGAGTCTTCCTCTGGCTCTTGCCCTAGCTCTTGCCCTGGCTCTTGCCCTGGCTCTTGCAATGGTTCTTGCCTTGAATCTTGCCTTAGCTCTTGCCTTGGCTCTTTCCCTACCTCTAGCCCTGAGTCTTTCCCTGGCCCTTCAAAATCTTTGATTTACACAATCTAGAAGGTAGACTGAAGCATCCGTGAGGGAGAGGTTTCACAGCGTCAGCTGACGCGATGTTTTCAGTATGTTTTGTGAGAGAACAAGTTCTCTGGCTGAGAGGTTCTCCAACCCGTCATTGTGTTGCAAACTGGAGTCGAGACTGACCCATGTCTGGAGAAGCCTCATTATCACGCAGCTTGGAGGCCCCTACACGTCCTCTTAGTTCCGTCAACCCTTCCGCTTCACGGGTCTCGTGTGTGTGTGTGTGTGGGTATGTGTGTGTGTGTGTGTGTGTGTGTGTGTGTGTGTGTGTGTGTGTGTGTGTGTGTGTGTGTGTGTTACTTATCTATATGTGGTTGCAGGGGTCGAGTCATCCCTCCTGGCTCCGCCTCTTCACTGGTCGATACTAGGTCATTCTCTCCCAGCTCCTAGAGCCTTATCATACCTCTTCTTAAAGCTGTGTATGGAACTTGCCTCCACCTGCTACCAGATATCAACCTGCTTCCAGCAGATATCAGCCTGATACCAGCAGATATCAATCTGCTACCAGCAGATATAAATGTGCTACCAGCAGATATCAACCTGCTACCAGCAGATATCAACCTGCTACCAGCAGATATCAACCTGCCGCCAGCAGATATCAACCTGATACCAGCAGATATCAACTTGCCACCAGCAGATATCAACCTGCTACCAGCAGATAGCAACTTGCCACCAGCAGATATCAACCTGCCACCAGCAGATATCAACCTGCCACCAGCAGATATCAACCTGCCACCAGCAGATATCAACCTGCCACCAGCAGATATCAACCTGCCACCAGCAGATATCAACCTGCCACCAGCAGATATCAACCTGCTACCAGCAGATATCAACCTGGTACCAGCAGATATCAACCTGGTACCAGCAGATATCAACTTGCCACCAGCAGATATCAACCTGCTACCAGCAGATATCAACCTGCCACCAGCAGATATCAACCTGCTACCAGCAGATATTAACCTGCTACCAGCAGATAGTAACTTGCCACCAGCAGATATCAACCTGATACCAGCAGATATCAACTTGCCACCAGCAGATAGTAACTTGCCATCAGCAGATATCAACCTGCTACCAGCAGATAGTAACTTGCCACCAGCAGATATCAACCTGATACCAGCAGATATCAACTTGCCACCAGCAGATAGTAACTTGCCATCAGCAGATATCAACTTGCCACCAGCAGATAGTAACTTGCCACCAGCAGATATCAACCTGCTACCAGCAGATAGCAACCTGCCACCAGCAGATATCAGTAACACTGCTGGAACAAGTGTTGAAGTCTTCAAAAGGAAACGGGATCACTACCTCTGCCAAGTGCCAGATCAGCCGGACTGAGATAGATGTATGGGCCACCAGGCTAGCAACAGCAACAGCCTGGTTGATCAAGCAATCGAAATCGGCCGCAAGTAAACCTGCCATTTCACCATCCAGGTCATTTTAAGGTTAATGAAATATTTCCTAACATTCCGCGAATCATGTGTTTTTTTGTAACTTCCAGCTGTGCCCTTGTGTACCTGCTTCCCGCCTCTCTAACAGTCTGTCCCGTTCACCCGAACTAATTCCTGTCTGTGTTTTGAAAGTCGTTATCGTGTTTCCCCTGGTTATTCTGTTCTCTAATGTCATCAGCTTTATCTCCTTTAATGTCTCCTCTTAGCTGACACCCCTTGGCTCACACTCCTTTGCTGACACCCCTTGGCTCACACCCCTTTGCTGACACCCCTTTGCTGACACCCCTTGGCTCACACCCCTTAGCTCTGCAACTAATCTCTTTGTAGATTCATAATATGCTTGATAAGATGTGGGTTCCACACTGGTGCAGCATACTCCAAGATGGGCTTGGCATATGCCGTATATAGTGTCATAAATGACTCATTGTTGAGATTCCGAAAAGCTGATCTTAGATTTGCCAGATGCACATTTGCTGCAGAGGTTATTCGGTTGACGTGCGCCTCAGACGATATGTTCAGTACAATGCTCACCCCGAAGTCCTTCTCCCTGAGCCAGTTTTGTAGTCTTTGCCCCTGAGCCTAGTATTATCATTTTTTTTTGTCCTTCCCCATTTTCATAACTTTACAATTGCTGGAGTTAAATTCTAACTTTCCTGGTCATCACCTGTTTGTATTCCTCATTCGTTTCACATCAGCAAACGGTGACATATCCGACTGTTTTTTCCTTTGTGCAATCACAAGAGATTGTACCGGTCCTAGTACTGATCCCTGTGGAACCCCACTCATCACATTTACCCATCCCGACACCTCTTCTCAGGCAATTAGCGGTTGTTCTCTTCTTGTTAATTAACTTTTCCTTGTTCCATTGCAGTGCCTTCCCTGTTATTCCTGCCTGTTCTTCTAACCTTTGTCCCAGTCTCTTGTGCAGTACTGTGTCAAGTCTTCTTACAGTCTAAGAAGATGCAACCCATCTCTCTCTCTCTCTCTCTCTCTCTCTCTCTCTCTTCCCTGCCTAACTTCGTTGCCTTATCATAGAACTCTATCATCTTTGCAACACTTCTTTTTTTTATTAATTCACTCCTCTCCAGGTGCTCCACTACTCTTCTCCAGATAATCTCCATAACCTTACAAACCGTATATGCCAGTGACAGTGGTGTGTAGTTTAATACCATCTGTCTGTTCCCTTTCTTTTTAAACACTAGGGCTATATCTGCTATGTTCCAGACGTCTGGCAATTGACCTTGTGTCGACTGACTTGTTAAAGAGCATGCATAGCGGTACTCACAGAGGGCTTTTGCTCCTATTCTCCGAAGCCACGGAGAGATGATATCTGGTTCCAAAGCCTTCACAGTATCCAGCTAGCTTTGTGGTTTACGTAGTTTCCTGGAGTGTGTGTGTGTGTGTGTGTGTGTGTGTGTGTGTGTGTGTGTGTGTGTGTGTGTGTGTGTGTGTGTGTGTGTGTGTGTACTCACCTAATTGTACTCACCTAATTGTGGTTGCAGGGGTCGAGACTCAGCTCCTGGCCCCGCCTCTTCACTGATCGCTACTGGGTCCTCTCTCTCTCTGCTTCCTGAGCTTTGTCATACCTCTTCTTAAAACTATGTATGGTTCCTGCCTCCACTACTTCACTTGCTAGGCTATTCCACTTGCTGACAACTCTATGACTGAAGAAATACTTCCTAACGTCCCTGTGACTCGTCTGAGTCTTCAGCTTCCAGTTGTGACCCCTTGTCCCTGTGTCCCCTCTCTGGAACATCCTATCTCTGTTCACCCTGTCTATTCCCCGCAGTATCTTGTATGTCGTTATCATGTCTCCCCTGACCCTTCTGTCCTCCAGTGTCGTCAGTCCGATTTCCCTTAACCTTTCCTCGTACGACATTCCCTTGAGCTCTGGGACTAGCCTTGTTGCAAACCTTTGTACTTTCTCTAACTTCCTGACGTGCTTGACCAGGTGTGGGTTCCAGACTGGTGCTGCATACTCCAGTATGGGCCTAACATACACAGTGTACAGTGTCTTGAACGATTCCTTATTAAGGTATCGGAACGCTATTCTCAGGTTTGCCAGGCGCCCGTATGCTGCAGCAGTTATTTGGTTGATGTGTGCCTCCGGTGATGTGCTCGGTGTTATGGTCACCCCAAGGTCTTTCTCCCTGAGTGAGGTCTGTAGTCTTTGTCCACCTAGCCTATACTCTGTCTGCGGTTTTCTTTGCCCCTCCCCAATCTTCATGACTTTGCATTTGGCTGGATTGAATTCGAGAAGCCAGTTACTGGACCACATGTCCAGCCTCTCCAGGTCTCTTTGCAGTCCTGCCTCATCCTCGTCCGATTTAATTCTTCTCATCAACTTCACATCATCTGCGAACAGGGACACTTCAGAGTCTATTCCTTCCATCATGTCGTTCACATATATCAAAAATAGCACTGGTCCTAGAACTGACCCCTGTGGGACCCCGCTCGTAACAGGCGCCCACTGTGATACCTCTTCACGTACCATGACTCGTTGCTGCCTCCCTGTCAGGTATTCCCTTATCCATTGCAGTGCCCTCCCTTTTACATGCGCCTGATCCTCCAGCTTCTGCACTAATCTCTTGTGGGGAACTGTGTCAAAGGCCTTCCTGCAGTCTAGGAAAACGCAATCTACCCACCCCTCTCTCTCGTGTCTTACTTCTGTTACCTTGTCATAAAACTCCAGGAGGTTTGTGATACAAGATTTGCCTTCCATGAGCCCATGCTGGTTTTTATTTATAATCTTGTTCCTTTCCAGGTGTTCGACCACTCTCCTCCTGATAATCTTCTGCATGACTTTGCACACAATACATGTCAGAGAGACAGGTCTGTAGTTTAGTGCCTCGTTTCTGTTTCCTTTCTTAAATGTGGGGACTACATTAGCTGTCTTCCATTTCTCAGGTAGTTGCCCAGTTTCAAGGGATGTGTTGAAGATTGTGGTTAGAGGCACGCACAGAATCTCTGCTCCTTCTCTAAGGACCCATGGGGAGATGTCCGGTCCCATCGCCTTTGAGGTGTCAAGGTCACTTAAGAGCTTCTTCACCTCCTCCTCAGTTGTTCGTATGTCATCCAACACTTGTTGGTATATTCCCTCTTGATGTTCCCTTCTGTGCTGTCTTCCCACAGCCCTTCCTGTCTCTACTGTAAAAACTTCCTTAAATCTCCTGTTCAGCTCCTCACATACCTCCTGATCATTTCTTGTGAGTTCTCCACCTTCTGTCCTTAATCTGATCACCTGGTCTTTGACTGTTGTCTTCCTCCTGATGTGGCTATACAACAGTTTCGGGTCAGTCTTGATTCTCGATGCTATGTCATTTTCATACTGTCGCTGATCTCCCTATTTTCGTGTGTTCTCTGCCTTCTGTACTTTTTCCATTCTCTATTGCACTTTGTTTTTGCCTCCTTACACCGTGTGTGTGTGTGTGTGTGTGTGTGTGTGTGTGTGTGTGTGTGTGTGTGTGTGTGTGTGTGTGTGTGTGTGTGTGTGTGTGTGTGTGTGTGTGTGTGTGTGTCAGTACATCCTCCAGCACACATTTAACAAGGTAGTTCCTTCATTACTTCTCCGGGATCAACAAATGCAATAAGTGAACTTCTTTAAGCCAAACTTTCTCTGGTGCTTACACCCACACGCCCACGCCCACATCCACCCATTTACTCTTCCTAACACGCCCAAGCCCACACCAAACCCATACACAAACACATTCTATATCTTCTCATATTCTCGAGAAACAGAGTGAGAGAGAGAGATAGACAGACAAACAGACAGATAGATAGATAGATAGATAAATAGATAGATAGATAGAGAGAGAGAGAGTCATCTCAGAAGACACGTCTGTTCAGCCATCAACTAGCGTACTTTACATATTGAGTTATTCAACAGAGAGAGAGAGAGAGAGAGAGAGAGAGAGAGAGAGGTTGAACAAGGATGGAGGGAGGAAACAAGAAATATAGATAAATGTTTCAGAGAACAGACAAGTTGATAAGTTAGACACATGTGCAACACTTGAGGATCATTCTTGAGGAAACACATACACATGTACATGTGTCTGATTTATCAATATGGACAGAGTATTCAAAGAAGTGGAATAAATACCAGTGTCCACTTGTCAGAGCACTCCTGCAGCTCATCCAGGTTGACTTGCAGTCTTTTATGGTCTCCTCCGCTTCGTATTCTCTTCATTAGTTTCACGTCATCTGAGAACAGCGACACCTCTGCCTTGATCCCCTCTGTCACATGTCTTTTATATACACAGGAAACAGTGATGGATTAAGTACTGATCCTTGTGGAACCCCACTTGCTTCCCTGTTAAGTGTTCCTGCTCACAGATTTCCTGTGTGTGTGTGTGTGTGTGTGTGTGTGTGTGTGTGTGTGTGTGTGTGTTCGTTCCCAACTTCCTAGAGGATCGAACCGGTGGATAAAATGTGAGCTATTACTGCCTCCACTAGGCTCACTAGACTCGAGGGCTCACAAATATCTAGCCCCCACAAAGTTTGACCCCCTCCTAGGCCACCTATGAATAAAAATAGTTACAACTTTGTTACAGAGACTGTGGTGCGGGACCACAACTATCTTCAGTCCCCCTCGTGGTCACCTGACGAGGTCTTCTTCAAGACCTGTAATCTCGAACCACAAAGGTTACCATAACATTGTTATCAGAGAGTAGATGCATGACTACAGATAACTACTAAGATCACTTAGAATAGTGTAACGTTTATGAAGTGAAACTGGAGCTTATCTGTATAACATGTATGGTGGTGGTGATGGTGGTGGTGGTGATGGTGGTGATGGTGGTGGTGGTGGTGGTGGTGATGGTGGTGATGGTGGTGGTGGTGATGGTGATGGTGGTGGTGGTGGTGGTGGTGGTGGTGGTGGTGATGGTGGTGGTGGTGATGGTGGTGGTGGTGATGGTGGTGGTGGTGGTGGTGATGGTGATGGTGGTGGTGATGGTGATGGTGGTGGTGGTGATGGTGATGGTGGTGGTGGTGATGGTGGTGATGGTGGTGGTGGTGATGGTGGTGGTGGTGGTGGTGGTGATGGTGGTGATGGTGGTGGTGGTGATGGTGGTGATGGTGATGGTGGTGGTGATGGTGATGGTGGTGATGGTGGTGATGGTGGTGATGGTGGTGATGGTGGTGATGGTGGTGGTGATGGTGGTTGAGGTGATGGTGGTTGTGGTGATGGTTGTGGTGACGGTAGTTGTGTACCTCATATCTATTTTGTGGACAGTAGTGGCTAGTTTATTGTGCACCCCATATCTATCCTGTGGATGGTAGCACAAGAGCATATGGATACCAAAAGGCCCAGGAACTAGGCCTAAAAAGGGTTAACAGGAGCACAATTGGATTTATATCTATAATTGTCTTATCTGTTGCAAGCAAATTCAGTTGTTTACTAATATGTCTGGTATCTTGTTTTCATTAATATGATACCTTGATATAAGATATAGGTTGTTATACCATCTGCATATTCCTCAGTCAGTGAACAATGAAGTATACAGTGTTCAAGATAGTGACAAGATAGCACATGCTAAAAAATACACACCAGTAGCCCTAAATTCTCACAGAATAAAAATCTTCGAAAGTGTGATGAGACGGCAGATTACAAATTTCATGGACCAGCACAACACGAACCAGCATGGTTATTGATCACATAATTTGTATTTAGTTTGATTATCATCTGTGTGTCTGCCAAACTGCCAGAAATACTTGCGACCTAAGACTGGCTACTACAACATCAGTCAGTACTTGTAACCAAGCCTAAGTCTGGCTACTACAACATCAGTCAGTACTTGTAACCAAGCCTAAGTCTGGCTACTACAACATCAGTCAGTACTTGTAACCAAGCCTAAGTCTGGCTACTACAACATCAGTCAGTACTTGTAACCAAGCCTAAGTCTGGCTACTACAACATCAGTCAGTACTTGTAACCAAGCCTAAGTCTGGCTACTACAACATCAGTCAGTACTTGTAACCAAGCCTAAGTCTGGCTGCTACAACATCAGTCAGTACTTGTAACCAAGCCTAAGTCTGGCTACTACAACATCAGTCAGTACTTGTAACCAAGTCTAAGTCTGGCTACTACAACATCAGTCAGTACTTGTAACCAAGCCTAAGCCTGGCTACTACAACATCAGTCAGTACTTGTAACCAAGCCTAAGCCTGGCTACTACAACATCAGTCAGTACTTGTAACCAAGCCTAAGTCTGGCTACTACAACATCAGTCAGTACTTGTAACCAAGCCTAAGCCTGGCTACTACAACATCAGTCAGTACTTGTAACCAAGCCTAAGCCTGGCTACTACAACATCAGTCAGTACTTGTAACCAAGCCTAAGTCTGGCTACTACAACATCAGTCAGTACTTGTAACCAAGCCTAAGCCTGGCTACTACAACATCAGTCAGTACTTGTAACCAAGCCTAAGCCTGGCTACTACAACATCAGTCAGTACTTGTAACCAAGCCTAAGCCTGGCTACTACAACATCAGTCAGTACTTGTAACCAAGCCTAAGCCTGGCTACTACAACATCAGTCAGTACTTGTAACCAAGCCTAAGTCTGGCTACTACAACATCAGTCAGTACTTGTAACCAAGCCTAAGCCTGGCAACTACAACATCAGTCAGTACTTGTAACCAAGCCTAAGCCTGGCTACTACAACATCAGTCAGTACTTGTAACCAAGCCTAAGTCTGGCTACTACAACATCAGTCAGTACTTGTAACCAAGCCTAAGCCTGGCTACTACAACATCAGTCAGTACTTGTAACCAAGCCTAAGCCTGGCTACTACAACATCAGTCAGTACTTGTAACCAAGCCTAAGTCTGGCTACTACAACATCAGTCAGTACTTGTAACCAAGCCTAAGCCTGGCTACTACAACATCAGTCAGTACTTGTAACCAAGCCTAAGTCTGGCTACTACAACATCAGTCAGTACTTGTAACCAAGCCTAAGCCTGGCTACTACAACATCAGTCAGTACTTGTAACCAAGCCTAAGCCTGGCTACTACAACATCAGTCAGTACTTGTAACCAAGCCTAAGTCTGGCTACTACAACATCAGTCAGTACTTGTAACCAAGCCTAAGCCTGGCTACTACAACATCAGTCAGTACTTGTAACCAAGCCTAAGTCTGGCTACTACAACATCAGTCAGTACTTGTAACCAAGCCTAAGCCTGGCTACTACAACATCAGTCAGTACTTGTAACCAAGCCTAAGCCTGGCTACAACATCAGTCAGTACTTGTAACCAAGCCTAAGTCTGGCTACTACAACATCAGTCAGTACTTGTAACCCAGCCTAAGTCTGGCTACTACAACATCAGTCAGTACTTGTAACCAAGCCTAAGCCTGGCTACTACAACATCAGTCAGTACTTGTAACCAAGCCTAAGCCTGGCTACTACAACATCAGTCAGTACTTGTAACCAAGCCTAAGTCTGGCTACTACAACATCAGTCAGTACTTGTAACCAAGCCTAAGCCTGGCTACTACAACATCAGTCAGTACTTGTAACCAAGCCTAAGCCTGGCTACTACAACATCAGTCAGTACTTGTAACCAAGCCTAAGCCTGGCTACTACAACATCAGTCAGTACTTGTAACCAAGCCTAAGCCTGGCTACTACAACATCAGTCAGTACTTGTAACCAAGCCTAAGTCTGGCTACTACAACATCAGTCAGTACTTGTAACCAAGCCTAAGTCTGGCTACTACAACATCAGTCAGTACTTGTAACCAAGCCTAAGTCTGGCTACTACAACATCAGTCAGTACTTGTAACCAAGCCTAAGTCTGGCTACTACAACATCAGTCAGTACCTGTAACCAAGCCTAAGCCTGGCTACTACAACATCAGTCAGTACTTGTAACCAAGCCTAAGCCTGGCTACTACAACATCAGTCAGTACTTGTAACCAAGCCTAAGCCTGGCTACTACAACATCAGTCAGTACTTGTAACCAAGCCTAAGTCTGGCTACTACAACATCAGTCAGTACTTGTAACCAAGCCTAAGCCTGGCTACTACAACATCAGTCAGTACCTGTAACCAAGCCTAAGCCTGGCTACTACAACATCAGTCAGTACTTGTAACCAAGCCTAAGCCTGGCTACTACAACATCAGTCAGTACTTGTAACCAAGCCTAAGCCTGGCTACTACAACATCAGTCAGTACTTGTAACCAAGCCTAAGTCTGGCTACTACAACATCAGTCAGTACTTGTAACCAAGCCTAAGCCTGGCTACTACAACATCAGTCAGTACCTGTAACCAAGCCTAAGCCTGGCTACTACAACATCAGTCAGTACTTGTAACCAAGCCTAAGCCTGGCTACTACAACATCAGTCAGTACTTGTAACCAAGCCTAAGCCTGGCTACTACAACATCAGTCAGTACTTGTAACCAAGCCTAAGTCTGGCTACTACAACATCAGTCAGTACTTGTAACCAAGCCTAAGCCTGGCTACTACAACATCAGTCAGTACCTGTAACCAAGCCTAAGCCTGGCTACTACAACATCAGTCAGTACTTGTAACCAAGCCTAAGCCTGGCTACTACAACATCAGTCAGTACTTGTAACCAAGCCTAAGCCTGGCTACTACAACATCAGTCAGTACTTGTAACCAAGCCTAAGCCTGGCTACTACAACATCAGTCAGTACTTGTAACCAAGCCTAAGCCTGGCTACTACAACATCAGTCAGTACTTGTAACCAAGCCTAAGCCTGGCTACTACAAGTCAGTGTTCACATTACAAGTTGCTACATAAACATACTTATCAACATTCATGTTATCATAGTGACTGATAGATCTACTCAGTCTTCTAACTACATTCCTATAACATTCACTTTCATTATTTACTTCTCTCCTAATATTATTCATAATGCTACACACAGATATACCAAAGTTATAATCTACATTTTCCTTCAGTGTACTTTCTTTGACTAACTTATCAACTTACTAACTTTATCATGTGTGATGGAGTGCTCGGCGTACTGTGGTTTTGGCAGTTGTTGTGGTGATTACATTAGGGTGGTAATGTTGTGGTTGTGGTGATGGCAGTGATAATGGCAGTGGCATTAGAAGTGATGCTGTGATGGGTGAGACATGTGGTGGTGTGGGTGAGTGTGGCGGTGACTAACTTTACTGGAAGATCTGTACTTTTGACGCGTTGAAATCCCCTCCTTCCTCCTCCCCATCCCCACCCTATCAAATACCATGTCAGCCATCTTCTCTCTCCCCTTCTCATCCCATCTCACCTCTCATTCTCTCTCTCTCTCTCTCTCTCTTTCGTACACAGGGTTTTACAATGTTAGGTTAAGGTTCCTATCTTTATTTATAAGCTAAGAGCTGTTACCTATATCAGCTCTCTCTTCCTCGCTCTCTCTCTCTCTGTCTCTCTCTCTCTCTCTGTCCTACAATGAACCTGGCCACATAATCCCTGACAAATTCGACTGCGTGTACCTAATCGCATTATGAGGGGAGGGGAAGAGGGGGGAGGTGTCCCTGATGGTGATCAGGCCCCACTGGGGAAACGGGCAGAAAAAAGACCCCTAAGGGGGGAGGGACCACATGGGGGATGGGGAAGGAGTCTTCACCAGCTACACACAGAATCTGTAGTTAACACTTGACATGATGAAGCAGTTCAACTTTTAATATCGTGTTAGGAGGGGGGAAGGGGGGGCACCCTACCCCCTCTATCTCTTTCTCTCTCTCTCTCTTTTACTCCCTCCTTTCCTTTCTTCCCCTCCTTCCCTCTACCCCCCTCCCCTGGACTTCGAATTAACCCCAAATCCCCTCCCCCTCCCAATTCTTCCCACACTGATCCTCTTAGTGTCATTATTGTCAAGTATTCATGAGTCGGGTCGTCCACTCTGGCCTGTTGGTACGTCACGCTGCTGTCAACCCTGCCGTCACGCCGCTGTCAACCCTGCTGTCAACCCGCCGTCACGCTGCTGTCAACCTGCCGTCACGCTTCTGTCAACCTGCCGTCACGCCGCTGTCAACCCTGCCGTCACGCTGCTGTCAACCCTGCCGTCACGCTGCTGTCAACCCTGCCGTCACGCTGCTGTCAACCTGCCGTCACGCTTCTGTCAACCTGCCGTCACGCCGCTGTCAACCCTGCCGTCACGCTGCTGTCAACCATGCCGTCACGCTGCTGTCAACCTGCCGTCACGCCGCTGTCAACCCTGCCGTCACGCTGCTGTCAACCTGCCGTCACGCCGCTGTCAACCCTGCCGTCACGCTGCTGTCAACCCTGCCGTCACGCTGCTGTCAACCCTGCCGTCACGCTGCTGTCAACCTGCCGTCACGCCGCTGTCAACCTGCCGTCACGCCGCTGTCAACCCTGCCGTCACGCTGCTGTCAACCCTGCCGTCACGCTGCTGTCAACCTGCCGTCACGCTGCTGTCAACCTGCCGTCACGCCGCTGTCAACCCTGCCGTCACGCTGCTGTCAACCCTGCCGTCACGCTGCTGTCAACCTGCCGTCACGCCGCTGTCAACCCTGCTGTCAACCCGCCGTCACGCCACTGTCAACCCTGCCGTCACGCAGCTGTCAACCCTGCTGTCACGCTGCTGTCAACCTGCCGTCACGCTGCTGTCAACCTGCCGTCACGCTGCTGTCAACCTGCCGTCACGCCACTGTCAACCCTGCCGTCACGCCGCTGTCAACCCTGCCGTCACGCCGCTGTCAACCCTGCCGTCACGGCGCTGTCAACCCAACCGTCACGCCGCTGTCAACCCTGCCGTCACGCCGCTGTCAACCCAACCGTCACGCCGCTGTCAACCCGCCGTCACGCCGCTGTCAGCCTCCCGATAACCATGTCTGTCATTCTTGTGTCAGCTACATGAGCTGACTGAAGGTTGAACCTTGTCTCCCTCGAGGTCAACCTTGTCTCCCTCGAGGTCAACCTTGTCTCCCTCGAGGTCAACCTTGTCTCCCTCGAGGTCAACCTTGTCTCCCTCGAGGTCAACCTTGTCTCCCTCGAGGTCAACCTTGTCTCCCTCGAGGCCAACCTTGTCTCCCTCGAGGTCAACCTTGTCTCCCTCGAGGTCAACCTTGTCTCCCTCGAGGTCAACCTTGTCTCCCTCGAGGTCAACCTTGTCTCCCTCGAGGTCAACCTTGTCTCCCTCGAGGTCAACCTTGTCTCCCTCGAGGTCAACCTCACCTGAGTCTACTCTTATTTTTACACTTCCTCTTTAACTTCCTCTTCTTTATAACTTCCTCTTCTTTATAACTTCTTCTTTATAACTTCCTCTTCTTTATAACTTCTTCTTTATAACTTCCTCTTCTTTATAACTTCCTCTTCTTTATAACTTCCTCTTCTTTATAACTTCCTCTTCTTTATAACTTCCTCTTCTTTATAACTTCCTCTTCTTTATAACTTCCTCTTCTTTATAACTTCCTCTTCTTTATAACTTCTTCTTTATAACTTCCTCTTCTTTATAACTTCCTCTTCTTTATAACTTCCTCTTCTTTATAACTTCCTCTTCTTTATAACTTCTTTATAACTTCTTCTTCTTTATAACTTCCTCTTCTTTATAACTTCCTCTTCTTTATAACTTCCTCTTCTTTATAACTTCCTCTTCTTTATAACTTCCTCTTCTTTATAACTTCCTCTTCTTTATAACTTCCTCTTCTTTATAACTTCTTCTTCTTTATAACTTCCTCTTCTTTATAACTTCTTTATAACTTCCTCTTCTTTATAACTTCCTCTTCTTTATAACTTCTTCTTCTTTATAACTTCCTCTTCTTTATAACTTCCTCTTCTTTATAACTTCCTCTTCTTTATAACTTCCTCTTCTTTATAACTTCCTCTTCTTTATAACTTCCTCTTCTTTATAACTTCTTCTTCTTTATAACTTCCTCTTCTTTATAACTTCTTCTTTATAACTTTCTCTTCTTTATAACTTCCTCTTTATAACTTCCTCTTCTTTATAACCTCTTCTTTATAACTTCCTCTTCTTTATAACTTCCTCTTTATAACTTCCTCTTCTTTATAACTTCCTCTTCTTTATAACTTCCTCTTCTTTATAACTTCCTCTTCTTTATAAGTTCCTCTTCTTTATAACTTCTTCTTCTTTATAACTTCCTCTTCTTTATAACTTCCTCTTCTTTATAACTTCCTCTTCTTTATAACTTCTTCTTCTTTATAGCTTCCTCTTCTTTATAACTTCCTCTTCTTTATAACTTCCTCTTCTTTATAACTTCCTCTTCTTTATAACTTCCTTTTCTTTATAACTTCCTCTTCTTTATAACTTCCTCTTCTTTATAACTTCCTCTTTATAACTTCCTCTTCTTTATAACTTCCTTTTCTTTATAACTTCCTCTTCTTTATAACTTCCTCTTCTTTATAACTTCCTCTTTATAACTTCCTCTTCTTTATAACTTCCTTTTCTTTATAACTTCCTCTTCTTTATAACTTCCTCTTCTTTATAACTTCCTCTTTATAACTTCCTCTTCTTTATAACTTCCTCTTCTTTATAACTTCCTCTTTATAACTTCCTCTTCTTTATAACTTCCTCTTCTTTATAACTTCCTCTTCTTTATAACTTCCTCTTTATAACTTCCTCTTCTTTATAACTTCCTCTTCTTTATAACTTCCTCTTCTTTATAACTTCTTCTTCTTTATAACTTCCTCTTCTTTATAACTTCCTCTTCTTTATAACTTCTTCTTTATAACTTCCTCTTCTTTATAACTTCCTCTTCTTTATAACTTCTTCTTCTTTATAACTTCCTCTTCTTTATAACTTCCTCTTCTTTATAACTTCTTCTTTATAACTTTCTCTTCTTTATAACTTCCTCTTTATAACTTCCTCTTCTTTATAACCTCTTCTTTATAACTTCCTCTTCTTTATAACTTCCTCTTTATAACTTCCTCTTCTTTATAACTTCCTCTTCTTTATAACTTCCTCTTCTTTATAACTTCCTCTTCTTTATAACTTCCTCTTCTTTATAACTTCCTCTTCTTTATAAGTTCCTCTTCTTTATAACTTCTTCTTCTTTATAACTTCCTCTTCTTTATAACTTCCTCTTCTTTATAACTTCTTCTTCTTTATAACTTCTTCTTCTTTATAACTTCCTCTTCTTTATAACTTCCTCTTCTTTATAACTTCCTCTTCTTTATAACTTCTTCTTTATAACTTCCTCTTCTTTATAACTTCATCTTCTTTATAACTTCCTCTTCTTTATAACTTCCTCTTCTTTATAACTTCCTCTTCTCTATAACTTCCTCTTCTTTATAACTTCCTCTTCTTTATAACTTCCACTTCTGTAACTCCTTAACACAATCATCTTATGTTTTTCCTTATCTTCTTCCCTCTTCCCTCACCCCTCTTCCCTCACCCCTCCTCTCTCTTCCCTCACCCCTCTTCCCTCACCCCTCCTCTCTCTTCCCTCACCCCTCTTCCCTCACCCCTCCTCTCTCTTCCCTCACCCCTCTTCCCTCACCCCTCTTCCCTCACCCCTCTTCCCTCTTCCCTCACCCCTCTTCCCTCACCCCTCTTCCCTCACCCCTCTTCTCTCTTCCCTCACCCCTCTTCCCTCACCCCTCTTCCCTCACCCCTCTTCCCTCATCCCTCACCCCTCTTCCCTCTTCCCTCACCCCTCTTCCCTCACCCCTCTTCCCTCTTCCCTCACCCCTCTTCCCTCACCCGTTTTCCCTCTGGTTATAGTACTGACTCTAGAAGTGGGAATTAACCTGGAAAATGAGGCTGGAGAAGGTGATGCTGGGGAAGGTGATGCTCGGGAAGGTGATGCTGGGGAAGGTGATGCTGGGGAAGGTGATGCCGGGGAAGGTGATGCCGGGGAAGGTGATGATTGGGAAGGTGATGCTGGGGAAGGTGATGCTGGGGAAGGTGATGATGGGGAAGGTGATGCTGGGGAAGGTGATGCTGGGGAAGGTGATGCTGGGGAAGGTGATGCTGGGGAAGGTGATGCTGGGGAAGGTGATGCCGGGGAAGGTGATGATGGGGAAGGTGATGCTGGGGAAGGTGATGCTGGGGAAGGTGGTGCCGGGGAAGGTGATGCTGGGGAAGGTGATGCTGGGGAAGGTGATGCTGGGGAAGGTGATGCTGGGGAAGGTGATGCTGGGAAAGGTGATGCCGGGGAAGGTGATGATGGGGAAGGTGATGCTGGGGAAGGTGATGCTGGGGAAGGTGATGCTGGGGAAGGTGATGCTGGGGAAGGTGATGCTGGGGAAGGTGATGCTGGGGAAGGTGATGCCGGGGAAGGTGATGATGGGGAAGGTGATGATGGGGAAGGTGATGCTGGGGAATGTGATGCTGGGGAAATTGATGCCGGGGAAGGTGATGCCGGGGAAGGTGATGCTGGGGAAGGTGATGCTGGGGAAGGTGATGCTGAGGAAGGTGATGCTGAGGAAGGTGATGCTGGGGAAGGTGATGCTGGGGAAGGTGATGCCGGGGAAGGTGATGATGGGGAAGGTGATGCTGGGGAAGGTGATGCTGGGGAAGGTGATGCTGGGGAAGGTGATGCTGGGGAAGGTGATGCTGGGGAAGGTGATGATGGGGAAGGTGATGATGGGGAAGGTGATGATGGGGAAGGTGATGATGGGGAAGGTGATGATGGGGAAGGTGATGATGGGGAAGGTGATGATGGGGAAGGTGATGCTGGGGAAGGTGATGCTGGGGAAGGTGATGATGGGGAAGGTGATGCTGGGAAAGGTGATGCTGGGGAGGGTGATGCTGGGGAAGGTGATGATGGGGAAGCTAATGATGGGGAAGGTGATGATGGGGAAGGTGATGATGGGGAAGGCGATGATGGGGAAGGCGATGCTGGGGAAGGTGATGATGGGGAAGGTGATGATGGGGAAGGTGATGATGGGGAAGGTGATGATGGGGAAGGTGATGATGGGGAAGGTGATGCTGGGAAAGGTGATGCTGGGGAAGGTGATGCTGGGAAAGGTGATGCTGGGGAAGGTGATGCTGGGGAAGGTGATGCTGGGGAAGGTGATGCTGGGGAAGGTGATGCTGGGGAAGGTGATGCTGGGGAAGGTGATGCTGGGGAAGGTGATGCTAGGAAAGGTGATGCTGGGGAAGGTGATGCTGGGTAAGGTGATGCTGGGGAAGGTGATGCTGGGGAAGGTGATGCTGGGGAAGGTGATGCTGGGGAAGGTGGTGCTAGGAAAGGTGATGCTGGGGAAGGTGATGCTGGGGAAGGTGATGCTGGGGAAGGTGATGATGGGGAAGGTGATGCTGAAGGTGATGCTGGGGAAGGTGATGCTGGGGAAGGTGATGATGGGGAAGGTGATGATGGGGAAGGTGATGCTGGGGAAGGTGATGATGGGGAAGTTGATGCTGGGGAAGGTGATGATGGGGAAGGTGATGCTGGGGAAGGTGATGCTGGGGAAGGTGATGATGGGGAAAGTGATGATGGGGAAGGTGATGATGGGGAAGTTGATGGGGAAGGTGATGATGGGGAAGGTGATGATGGGGAAGGTGATGATGGGGAAGGTGATGATGGGGAAGGTGATGATGGGGAAGGTGATGCTGGGGAAGGTGATGCTGGGAAAGGTGATGCTGGGAAAGGTGATGCTGGGGAAGTTGATGCTGGGGAAGGTGATGCTGGGGAAGGTGATGCTGGGGAAGCAACAGCATCCCTGTCTGTCATTACATCATTCTTCCCCTTGTCATCGTCAGTTGTCTCCCTCCCTCTCCACCGCACCCACTTAACGCCCCCTCCCCTTCCCCTCCATCCTCCTCTTTCACCCTTCCCTTCACTCTCCTGTACTTCAACTTCCACATTAACCCTCTCCTCTGAATATCACCCAAGCCTCCTATTCTCTCTCTCTCTCTTTTGCCGAATACGTCGAACTCCCTTAAAAATTTAACTTTAAAAAAAAAAAAAAAAAAAATACGGATTGATAGCAAATTATTTTAATTAACAATGATATAATTATTATTATTTTTGGACCAAAACTAACTTAGAAAGTTCACCTAATTTCCCCAAAACTAACATTTTTTTTAACTAAGTTCTGCTCTATATATCATTGGTCAACTTAAATATATTTAATATTACAATAAATCTATGATACATATTTTTTTTCGTTATGCTTAGATCGATGTTCGCTGATTTATGGCATAATCAAATTTTTATTTGGCTTATTCGGCAAAGAGAATTCCTAGTCTATTGGCAGAGTGCCAATAGACTAGGAATTATCACCTCAATATGCATAAAAGGTAGACAAGAGTCTGTCCCTCAAGTGTCGTCCCTTCAACGACCTCAAAGTTAGACAAACAACTGGAGACTGATATTAGTTAGAAGATGGTCATATTTTCTGGGAGGAAAATAACAATAACTTAACTGGAGACCAGCATGGATGCAGCAGTAATAAACAGATTATGTCTAACTTACTCCAAGATTCAAATTACCTGTTTTAAAACTGGGTTTTAAAAAAATATTTTTATTATGAGGTGGAGCGAGTCTAGATTTCCAGAAGGACTTCCACGAGGTGTCCCATCGAGTGGTACTCAACGGTGAGGTGTCTGGGGCACCACAGACAAGAAATGGTGAGTGGTATTCAACGGAGAAGTGTCTAAGGGATTCACAGACAGGTAACAGAGAGTGGTACTCAACGTAGAGGTGTCTGATGGACTCACAGACAGGTAACTAAGTGGTATTCAAAGGAGAGAGTGTCGGGAACTCATAGACAGGTAACAGAGAGAGGTACTCAACAGTGAGGTGTCTGAGGGTCTCACAGACAGGTGACAGAAAGTGGTACTCAACGGTGACGTGTCTGAGGGTCTCACAGACAGGTGACAGAAAGTGGTATTCAACGGAGAGGTGTCTGAGGGGTCTCACAGACAGGTAACAGAGTGGCACTCAACGGTGAGGTGTCTGAGTGTTTGACAGCCAACACACAGAGTGGCACTCAGCGGAGAGGAGTCTGAGTGTTATCCCATAAGAGTGGTGTGTTCCAGGGATAGGTTTCTGGTCCACTCCTTCGAACGTTCACAAGTGACCTGGAGGCAGGCCTAACATGATCTAACACAGCCACACTGACTGTGTCAGTATTCAGAGTGACCTGGACAGGCTGGCACTTTGGTGATGCGTTTCAGTGTACACAAGTGAAAGGTAATACGTTTTGGGTATTACAAAGTCAATGAAGAATTCAAAAGCATTTGTCAACAAACTAATAGAAGCCAGGGAAGAAATGGGACCTCAAACGACCTCAAAAAAGCACCAGGCAATGCATAGACAGGCGGAGGTAATGGAGGGCAGAGAGAGAGACTTTTGCTCTACTATCCTTGGCTGAAACACCTGGATAAAATGTCACAGCATCCTTAATATATACAAAGATAGTTCTCAGCAGATAGTATCAGTATGGACTCCAAAGTTCCCTGCTATTTGTCTATCCTATGTACTATTATGAGCTCTCTCTCTCTCTCTCTCTCTCTCTCTCTCTTACATAGGGTTTTACAAGGTTAAGTTAGGGTTCCTATCTTTATTAACAGGCTAAGAGCTATTACTTACATCAGCTCTCTCTCTCTCTCTCTCCCTTCATTCCCCTAACCATTTCCGCCCAACAGAAGCTGATAAAACGTGGCGGTGTTGACACAGGGATCACATAGCCGGCGCCCCTGCCCAAACCTGTTCCCGGGTCAAAGATATCCCCCTCAACCATTTGTTTACCCCCACCATCATCCCTTCCCCCTCCTGTTAACAAGGGCACAAAAATAGGCATAAATGCTAAATTGGGAGGATTTAGAATTTAATGCGACCCCTTCTTATTACCATCCCATTACATAATTCCCTATTACTATCTAATTACATATCACCTTATTAACATCCCATTACATAACTCCCTATTACTACCCATTACATGACGCCCTATTACCCCCCCGAGGGGGCGAGGTCCCAGAGCGGAGTATCGGTAAGGTCCGGATAAGCAGGGTAATACCAGCCTCTAATCCGGATATCGGCACCGTTTGCGATGGCATTCTTGACCGGATTATCCGGCCGGCTGGGCTTGGTATCCGGAGGGAGGGGAGGGGGGGTGCATGCGTCTTGCCAACGTCATAATCGGAAGATTGTTTGTCTTGCTCGTCTTAGAGACGTGCGAGTTATTTTGTAGCAGTAATACACGTGTTGACGTAAGATAATATTATGACGTAGTAAGAGTGATAGTGCTTACACATAAGTGAGAAATTATATAATATATATATATATATATATATATATATATATATATATATATATATATATATATATATATATATATATATATATATATATCCTAGGTAGTAGGTTGGTAGACAGCAACCACCCAGGGAGGTACTACCGTCCTGTGGCAGTAGGTTGGTAGACAGCAACCACCCAGGGAGGTACTACCGTCCTGTGGCAGTAGGTTGGTAGACAGCAACCACCCAGGGAGGTACTACCGTCCTGTGGCAGTAGGTTGGTAGACAGCAACCACCCAGGGAGGTACTACCGTCCTGTGGCAGTAGGTTGGTAGACAGCAACCACCCAGGGAGGTACTACCGTCCTGTGGCAGTAGGTTGGTAGACAGCAACCACCCAGGGAGGTACTACCGTCCTGTGGCAGTAGGTTGGTAGACAGCAACCACCCAGGGAGGTACTACCGTCCTGTGGCAGTAGGTTGGTAGACAGCAACCACCCAGGGAGGTACTACCGTCCTGTGGCAGTAGGTTGGTAGACAGCAACCACCCAGGGAGGTACTACCGTCCTGTGGCAGTAGGTTGGTAGAGCAACCACCCAGGGAGGTACTACCGTCCTGTGGCAGTAGGTTGGTAGACAGCAACCACCCAGGGAGGTACTACCGTCCTGTGGCAGTAGGTTGGTAGACAGCAACCACCCAGGGAGGTACTACCGTCCTGTGGCAGTAGGTTGGTAGACAGCAACCACCCAGGGAGGTACTACCGTCCTGTGGCAGTAGGTTGGTAGACAGCAACCACCCAGGGAGGTACTACCGTCCTGTGGCAGTAGGTTGGTAGACAGCAACCACCCAGGGAGGTACTACCGTCCTGTGGCAGTAGGTTGGTAGACAGCAACCACCCAGGGAGGTACTACCGTCCTGCCAAGTGAGTGTAAAACAAAAGCCTGTAATTGTTGTACATGATGGTAGGATTGCTGGTGTCTTTTGTCTGTCTCATAAACATGCAAGATTTCAGGTACGTCTTGCTACTTCTATTTACACTTAGGTCACACTACACATACATGTACAAGCATATATATATACACACCCCTCTGGGTTTTCTTCTATTTTCTTTCTAGTTCTTGTTTATTTCCTCTTATCTCCATGGGGAAGTGGAACAGAATTCTTCCTCCGTAAGCCATGCGTGTTGTAAGAGGCGACTAAACTGCCGGGAGCAAGGGGCTAGTAACCCCTTCTTCTGTATACATTACTAAATGTAAAAGGAGAAACTTTTGTTTTTCCTTTTGGGCCACCCCGCCTCGGTGGGATACGGCCGGTGTGTTGAAAATATATATATATATATATATATATATATATATATATATATATATATATATATATATATATATATATATATATATATATATATATATATATATATGTCGTGCCGAATATGTAAAACTGGCCAATTAGCAAGAACTCATTTAAAATTAAGTCCTTTCTAAAAATTTCTCTTATACGTTTAAAGATATATTTTTTTCATTAATGTTAACGTAAAAATTTATAATTTTGCTCCAAAAGAATCTTAGAAAACTTACCTAACCTTATTATAACAAGAACAATTTATTTTAGCCTAACCCAACTAAATATATTTTAGATTTGTTTACAATAATTTAATACTAAACAAACACAGTGAAATATATTTTTTTCGTTAGGTTCAGAATGATTTTGGCGAAATTATTGCATACACAAATTTTCGCTTTTCCTATATGGCAAGATGAGCGTTGCTATTTAAGCCAAGATGGCAAGTTCTGCCTATTCGGCACGACATATATATATATATATATATATATATATATATATATATATATATATATATATATATATATATATATATATATATATATATATATAACGGGGAGTTGAATTACAGCTCTAGGCCTTTTGTGTTGCAATCAACACATCTTCAGGAGCCTGCGATGTTACAGAAATGAGTGGGAAGTCCAGGTAGAGTCGTGCAGGAGAACGACTGTAGCTAGCCTAAGGTAGATGGCACCAGGCAGACCAGTGCCAAGTGTCAGAAAAACGACGACAGAATATTAAGGCAGTAGACAAGAGCCAGGCCACAGGCACTGATAATATAGTAACGAACTAGCCAATATAACATTAGTGACATGACAAGTATCAAAAATTCGGTCAGACTTCGATACCATATAAAAAATTAAATTATGAATATAGATATATCTGGCTACTGTCTTAGGATAATTACATAATATTAAGGAAAACGACTCACTTAAAACGACTCACTTAAAACAAAAGGAAGACATCTATTGTTTACCCAGGGGAAGATGTCTATAGTTTATCTATCCCACCTAATTGTTTATATCTGCATACAATGGTCTATCAGACAGCGAGAGCAGGAAAATAGGCCTTAATTCCTTGGTGTGGAACTACGACACTTAAGACAATCCAAAGCATATGTATGTATAAGAATCCAGCTTCAGGTTATGCACATGGCCTCAATTATAAAGGGGTCGAGTCTGAATAATCCAAAGCTATTATATAATGAACGTTTATCACGTTTTATAACTGCCAATTCTAAAATATTTTTTTCCAGTTAAGAGGTACAAGGAACCAGGACTCTGGCTTCTGATTAATTTGCAGGGTTATTACAAGTCCGGGTGGAGTTGAATATCACATCTGATTATTGAATTGTTTGTATCGAATATCAGTATTGTGTTAGCCTAACATCTAGAGGTTTGCCAGTCTGTCCCACGTAAGATAAGTTACAGCCATTACATCTAATCCCGTAAACACCACCAACACAGTGTTGAGGAGAATTCTTGATCAAAATTCTCTTAACCATCCATGATTTCTTAAAAAAACTACATGTATAGTGAATCTTGTTAATGCATTCAGCAGGAAAGATAAATTGCCATTGTATGGAAGACCCAGCACATACTTGATGTGAGGTGTTATCCTAGGTTCACCCCTATGATAAGTTTTCATAGCTGCCAGCAAAACTATTTCTATAAACATCTAAGGGTAACGTAGCTTTGTAGCAATGTCAAAGATTTTAGAATTCTATTAAGAGTTATCATTCATCTTACCACAGTTGCTGTTTTGCATCTCGTATCACTTGTCTGCAAGTAATGCATATATAGAATTCGCAGAACAGGCGAAATATTCACAAACATTATGCAGGGAATGAGATGAAAAGCTCAAAGTCACC
>NC_091334.1:17060873-17125873 GCF_038502225.1 Cherax quadricarinatus
ATGTGAAGGTTAGTGTATTCTGAGAGTAGGTAGAAGTTTGCAAGATTACCTGCTCGTCTTGAGGTATTGGAACTCACTACTTGGGTAGCTTCCAAGGTTTAGCGCCCTTTTTTATGAGGGTGTTAAGCCAGGTAATGGAGGCAGACACCATACGCAGCTTCGCAAGCATGTATGACATAATTCAAGAAGCGAAAAACTTATAATGTCCAGAGATGGTTCAAAAATGGGACCAAGAGCTGTAGCCTCGTACACGTACACACACACACACACACACACACACACACACACACACACACACACACACACACACACAAACACACACACACACACACACACACACACACACACACACACACACACACAAGAGACTGGTTGAAAGCTAGAGGAGCAGGCAGGAATAGCAGGGAGAGTCCTGCAATGGATCAGGGAATACCTGACAGGAAAGAAACAACGTGTGTTGGTACGTGATGAGGTGTCAGAGTGGGTGCGTGTGTCGAGTGGGGTTCCACAAGGGTCAGTCCTAGCTCCGGTCTTGTTTCTAGTAAATGTGAATGACAAAACAGAAGGGATAGATTCAAATGTGTCCCTGTTTGCAGACGATGTGAAGCTAATGAGGAGAATACAAGCGGACGAGGCTCAGGTAAGCCTGCAAGGAGATCCGGGCAGGCTGCAAGCTTGGTCCGACAAATGGCTCCTGGAGTTTAACACCAACAAATGCAAAGTTATGAAGTCTGGAGAACTACAAAGAAGACGGAGATGCAGTACAGCCTAGGAGATCAGAGGCTGCAAAACTCACTCAAGGAAAAGGATCTTGGGGTGAGCATCATACCAAGCACATCTCCTGAGGCGCACATCAACCAAATAACTGCTGCAGCATATGGGCTCCTGGCAAACCTAAGAACAGCGTTTTGACATCTAAGTAAGGAGTCATTCAAGAAACTGTACACCATGTACGTCAGGCTCATACTGGAGTATGCAGCACCAGTATGGAACCCACACCTGGTCAAACACGTCAAGAAATTAGAGAAAATGCAAAGGTTTGCAACAAGACTAGTCCCGGAGCTAAGGGGTATGCCGTACGAGGAGAGGTTAAGGGAAATCGACCTGACGACACTCGAGGATAGGAGGGTTAGGGAAGACATGATAATGACATAAAATACTGAGAGAAATTGACAGGGTGGGTAGGGACAGGTTGTTCCAGAGATGGGACACAGAAACAAGGGGTCACAGCTGGAAGCTGAAGACTCAGATGAGTCAAAGGGATGTTAGGAAGTATTTCTTCAGTCATAGAGTTGTCAGGAAGTGAAACAGTCTGGAGAGTGATGTAGTGGAGGCAGGATCCACACACAGGTTTAAGAAAAGGTATGATAAAATTCATGGAGCAGGGAGAGAATGGACCCAGTAGCGAACAGCGAAGAAGCAGGGCCAGAAGCTGTGAATCGACCCTTGCAACCACAACTAGGTGAGTACACACAACACGTTAGGTGTCTAACGACAAGTGCTTTTGACAACTGGTAATTAACACACAAACACACGGTGCCAGGAGCTGTGAATCGACCCTTTCAACCACGTAAAGGTGAGTACAGTAACTATAATGAGGAGGCATTCATGACTTTAAGAGGTTTATTTGCATAGTGTAGTAACACACTGTGAGTGTTCCCAGTGTGTAACTATCATACAGAGTAGTGTAGTAACACACTGTGAGTGTTGCCAGTGTGTAACTATCATACAGAGTAGTGTAGTAACACTGTGAGTGTTCCCAGTGTGTAACTATCATACAGAGTAGTGTAGTAACACACTGTGGGTGTTCCCAGTGTGTAACTATTATACAGAGTAGTGTAGTAACACACTGTGAGTGTTCCCAGTGTGTAACTATCATACAGAGTAGTGTAGTAACACACTGAGTGTTCCCAGTGTGTAACTATCATATAGAGTAGTGTAGTAACACACTGTGAGTGTTCCCAGTGTGTAACTATCATACAGAGTAGTGTAGTAACACACTGTGGGTGTTCCCAGTGTGTAACTATCATACAGAGTAGTGTAGTAACACACTGTGAGTGTTCCCAGTGTGTAACTATCATACAGAGTAGTGTAGTAACACACTGTGAGTGTTCCCAGTGTGTAACTATCATACAGAGTAGTGTAGTAACACACTGTGAGTGTTCCCAGTGTGTAACTATCATACAGAGTAGTGTAGTAACACACTGTGAGTGTTCCCAGTGTGTAACTATCATACAGAGTAGTGTAGTAACACACTGTGGGTGTTCCCAGTGTGTAACTATCATACAGAGTAGTGTAGTAACACACTGTGAGTGTTCCCAGTGTGTAACTATCATACAGAGTAGTGTAGTAACACACTGTGGGTGTTCCCAGTGTGTAACTATCATACAGAGTAGTGTAGTAACACACTGTGAGTGTTCCCAGTGTGTAACTATCATACAGAGTAGTGTAGTAACAAACTGAGGGTGTTCCCAGTGTGTAACTATCATACAGAGTAGTGTAGTAACACACTGTGAGTGTTCCCAGTGTGTAACTATCATACAGAGTAGTGTAGTAACACACTGTGGGTGTTCCCAGTGTGTAACTATCATACAGAGTAGTGTAGTAACACACTGAGGGTGTTCCCAGTGTGTAACTATCATGCAGAGTAGTGTAGTAACACACTGTGAGTGTTCCCAGTGTGTAACTATCATACAGAGTAGTGTAGTAACACACTGTGAGTGTTCCCAGTGTGTAACTATCATACAGAGTAGTGTAGTAACACACTGTGGGTGTTCCCAGTGTGTAACTATCATACAGAGTAGTGTAGTAACACACTGTGGGTGTTCCCAGTGTGTAACTATCATACAGAGTACTGTAGTAACACACTGTGAGTGTTCCCAGTGTGTAACTATCATACAGAGTAGTGTAGTAACACACTGTGAGTGTTCCCAGTGTGTAACTATCATACAGAGTAGTGTAGTAACACACTGTGGGTGTTCCCAGTGTGTAACTATCATACAGAGTAGTGTAGTAACACACTGAGTGTTCCCACTGTGTAACTATCATACAGAGTAGTGTAGTATCACACTGTGGGTGTTCCCAGTGTGTAACTATCATACAGAGTAGTGTAGTAACACACTGTGAGTGTTCCCACTGTGTAACTATCATACAGAGTAGTGTAGTAACACACTGTGGGTGTTCCCAGTGTGTAACTATCATACAGAGTAGTGTAGTAACACACTGTGGGTGTTCCCAGTGTGTAACTATCATACAGAGTAGTGTAGTAACACACTGTGGGTGTTCCCAGTGTGTAACTATCATACAGAGTAGTGTAGTAACACACTGTGAGTGTTCCCACTGTGTAACTATCATACAGAGTAGTGTAGTAACACACTGTGGGTGTTCCCATTGTGTAACTATCATACAGAGTAGTGTAGTAACACACTGTGGGTGTTCCCAGTGTGTAACTATCATACAGAGTAGTGTAGTAACACACTGTGGGTGTTCCCAGTGTGTAACTATCATACAGAGTAGTGTAGTATCACACTGTGAGTGTTCCCAGTGTGTAACTATCATACAGAGTAGTGTAGTAACACACTGTGGGTGTTCCCATTGTGTAACTATCATACAGAGTAGTGTAGTAACACACTGTGGGTGTTCCCAGTGTGTAACTATCATACAGAGTAGTGTAGTATCACACCGTGGGTGTTCCCAGTGTAACTATCATACAGAGTAGTGTAGTAACACACTGTGAGTGTTCCCACTGTGTAACTATCATACAGAGTAGTGTAGTATCACACTGTGGGTGTTCCCAGTGTGTAACTATCATACAGAGTAGTGTAGTAACACACTGTGAGTGTTCCCACTGTGTAACTATCATGCAGAGTAGTGTAGTAACACACTGTGGGTGTTCCCAGTGCGTAACTGTCATACAGAGTAGTGTAGTAACACACTGTGGGTGTTCCCACTGTGTAACTATCATACAGAGTAGTGTAGTAACACACTGTGGGTGTTCCCAGTGTGTAACTATCATACAGAGTAGTGTAGTAACACACTGTGATTGTTCCCACTGTGTAACTATCATGCAGAGTAGTGTAGTAACACACTGTGAGTGTTCCCAGTGTGTAACTATCATAGAGAGTAGTGTAGTAACACACTGTGAGTGTTCCCAGTGTGTAACTATCATACAGAGTAGTGTAGTAACACACTGTGGGTGTTCCCAGTGTAACTATCATACAGAGTAGTGTAGTAACACACTGTGAGTGTTCCCAGTGTGTAACTATCATACAGAGTAGTGTAGTAACACACTGTGGGTGTTCCCAGTGTGTAACTATCATACAGAGTAGTGTAGTAACACACTGTGGGTGTTCCCAGTGTGTAACTATCATACAGAGTAGTGTAGTAACACACTGTGAGTGTTCCCAGTGTGTAACTATCATACAGAGTAGTGTAGTAACACACTGTGGGTGTTCCCAGTGAGTAACTATCATACAGAGTAGTGTAGTAACACACTGTGGGTGTTCCCAGTGTGTAACTATCATACAGAGTAGTGTAGTAACACACTGTGAGTGTTCCCAGTGTGTAACTATCATACAGAGTAGTGTAGTAACACACTGTGAGTGTTCCCAGTGTGTAACTATCATACAGAGTAGTGTAGTATCACACTGTGGGTGTTCCCAGTGTGTAACTATCATACAGAGTAGTGTAGTAACACACTGTGGGTGTTCCCAGTGTGTAACTATCATACAGAGTAGTGTAGTAACACACTGAGTGTTCCCAGTGTGTAACTATCATACAGAGTAGTGTAGTAACACACTGTGGGTGTTCCCAGTGTGTAACTATCATACAGAGTAGTGTAGTAACACACTGTGGGTGTTCCCAGTGTGTAACTATCATACAGAGTAGTGTAGTAACACACTGTGAGTGTTCCCAGTGTGTACCTATCATACAGAGTAGTGTAGTAACACACTGTGGGTGTTCCCAGTGTGTAACTATCATACAGAGTAGTGTAGTAACACACTGTGGGTGTTCCCAGTGTGTAACTATCATACAGAGTAGTGTAGTAACACACTGTGAGTGTTCCCAGTGTGTAACTATCATACAGAGTAGTGTAGTAACACACTGTGAGTGTTCCCAGTGTGTAACTATCATTCAGAGTAATGTAGTAACACACTGTGAGTGTTCCCAGTGTGTAACTATCATACAGAGTAGTGTAGTATCACACTGTTGGTGAACATCAAAATGGTATACAATACCGACAGGTTGTTAGGTAAGACACATATGCAACAGTTAGACAACTTTATTCCGAAACGTTTCGCCTACACAGTAGGCTTCTTCAGTCGAATACAGAAAGTAGGCAGGAACAGTAGAGATGTGAAGACGATGTAATCAGTCCATCACCCTTAAAGTCGTAGAATTTGAGGTTGTCAGTCCCTCGGCCTGACTATGGAACTGAACTTCTCCAGGCCGAGGGACTGACAACCTCAAATTCTACGACTTTAAGGGTGATGGACTGATTACATCGTGTTCACATCTCTACTGTTCCTGCCTACTTTCTGTATTCGACTGAAGAAGCCTACTGTGTAGGCGAAACGTTTCGGAATAAAGTTGTCTAACTGTTGCATATGTGTCTTACCTGACACACTGTTGGTGTTCCCAGTGTGTAACTATCATACAGAGTAGTGTACTAACACACTGTGGGTGTTCCCAGTGTGTAACTATCATACAGAGTAGTGTAGTAACACACTGTGGGTGTTCCCAGTGTGTAACTATCATACAGAGTAGTGTAGTAACACACTGTGGGTGTTCCCAGTGTGTAACTATCATACAGAGTAGTGTAGTAACACACTGTGAGTGTTCCCAGTGTGTAACTATCATACAGAGTAATGTAGTAACACACTGTGGGTGTTCCCAGTGTGTAACTATCACACAGAGTAGTGTAGTAACACACTGTGGGTGTTCCCAGTGTGTAACTATCATACAGAGTAGTGTAGTAACACACTGTGAGTGTTCCCACTGTGTAACTATCATACAGAGTAGTGCAGTAACACACTGTGGGTGTTCCCACTGTGTAACTATCATACAGAGTAGTGTAGTAACACACTGTGAGTGTTCCCAGTGTGTAACTATCATACAGAGTAGTGTAGTAACACACTGTGAGTGTTCCCAGTGTGTAACTATCATACAGAGTAGTGTAGTAACACATTGTGGGTGTTCCCAGTGTGTAACTATCATACAGAGTAGTGTAGTAACACACTGTGAGTGTTCCCACTGTGTAACTATCATACAGAGTAGTGTAGTAACACACTGTGGGTGTTTCCAGTGTGTAACTATCATACAGAGTAGTGTAGTAACACACTGTGAGTGCTCCCAGTGTGTAACTATCATAGAGTAGTGTAGTAACACACTGTGAGTGTTCCCACTGTGTAACTATCATACAGAGTAGTGTAGTAACACACTTTGGGTGTTCCCAGTGTGTAACTATCATACAGAGTAGTGTAGTAACACACTGTGAGTGTTCCCAGTGTGTAACTATCATACAGAGTAGTGTAGTAACACACTGTGAGTGTTCCCAGTGTGTAACTATCATACAGAGTAGTGTAGTAACACACTTTGGGTGTTCCCAGTGTGTAACTATCATACAGAGTAGTGTAGTAACACACTGAATGTTCCCAGTGTGTAACTATCATACAGAGTAGTGTAGTAACACACTGTGAGTGTTCCCAGTGTGTAACTATTATACAGAGTAGTGTAGTAACACACTGTGAGTGTTCCCAGTGTGTAACTATCATACAGAGTAGTGTAGTAACACTTTGGGTGTTCCCAGTGTGTAACTATCATACAGAGTAGTGTAGTAACACACTGTGAGTGTTCCCAGTGTGTAACTACCATGCACAGTAGTGTAGTAACACACTGTGGGTGTTCCCAGTGTGTAACTATCATACAGAGTAGTGTAGTAACACACTGTGGGTGTTCCCAGTGTGTAACTATCATACAGCGTAGTGTAGTAACACACTGTGGGTGTTCCCACTGTGTAACTATCATACAGAGTAGTGTAGTAACACACTGTGAGTGTTCCCACTGTGTAACTATCATGCAGAGTAGTGTAGTAACAGACTGTGGGTGTTCCCAGTGTGTAACTATCATGCAGAGTAGTGTAGTAACACACTGTGGGTGTTCCCAGTGTGTAACTATCATACAGAGTAGTGTAGTAACACACTGTGGGTGTTCCCAGTGTGTAACTATCATACAGAGTAGTGTAGTAACACACTGTGGGTGTTCCCAGTGTGTAACTATCATACAGAGTAGTGTAGTAACACACTGTGAGTGTTCCCACTGTGTAACTATCATACAGAGTAGTGTAGTAACACACTGTGGGTGTTCCCAGTGTGTAACTATCATACAGAGTAGTGTAGTAACACACTGTGGGTGTTCCCAGTGTGTAACTATCATACAGAGTAGTGTAGTATCACACTGTGAGTGTTCCCAGTGTGTAACTATCATACAGAGTAGTGTAGTAACACACTGTGGGTGTTCCCATTGTGTAACTATCATACAGAGTAGTGTAGTAACACACTGTGGGTGTTCCCAGTGTGTAACTATCATACAGAGTAGTGTAGTATCACACCGTGGGTGTTCCCAGTGTAACTATCATACAGAGTAGTGTAGTAACACACTGTGAGTGTTCCCACTGTGTAACTATCATACAGAGTAGTGTAGTATCACACTGTGGGTGTTCCCAGTGTGTAACTATCATACAGAGTAGTGTAGTAACACACTGTGAGTGTTCCCACTGTGTAATTATCATGCAGAGTAGTGTAGTAACACACTGTGGGTGTTCCCAGTGCGTAACTGTCATACAGAGTAGTGTAGTAACACACTGTGGGTGTTCCCACTGTGTAACTATCATACAGAGTAGTGTAGTAACACACTGTGGGTGTTCCCAGTGTGTAACTATCATACAGAGTAGTGTAGTAACACACTGTGATTGTTCCCACTGTGTAACTATCATGCAGAGTAGTGTAGTAACACACTGTGAGTGTTCCCAGTGTGTAACTATCATACAGAGTAGTGTAGTAACACACTGTGAGTGTTCCCAGTGTGTAACTATCATACAGAGTAGTGTAGTAACACACTGTGGGTGTTCCCAGTGTAACTATCATACAGAGTAGTGTAGTAACACACTGTGAGTGTTCCCAGTGTGTAACTATCATACAGAGTAGTGTAGTAACACACTGTGGGTGTTCCCAGTGTGTAACTATCATACAGAGTAGTGTAGTAACACACTGTGGGTGTTCCCAGTGTGTAACTATCATACAGAGTAGTGTAGTAACACACTGTGAGTGTTCCCAGTGTGTAACTATCATACAGAGTAGTGTAGTAACACACTGTGGGTGTTCCCAGTGAGTAACTATCATACAGAGTAGTGTAGTAACACACTGTGGGTGTTCCCAGTGTGTAACTATCATACAGAGTAGTGTAGTAACACACTGTGAGTGTTCCCAGTGTGTAACTATCATACAGAGTAGTGTAGTAACACACTGTGAGTGTTCCCAGTGTGTAACTATCATACAGAGTAGTGTAGTATCACACTGTGGGTGTTCCCAGTGTGTAACTATCATACAGAGTAGTGTAGTAACACACTGTGGGTGTTCCCAGTGTGTAACTATCATACAGAGTAGTGTAGTAACACACTGAGTGTTCCCAGTGTGTAACTATCATACAGAGTAGTGTAGTAACACACTGTGGGTGTTCCCAGTGTGTAACTATCATACAGAGTAGTGTAGTAACACACTGTGGGTGTTCCCAGTGTGTAACTATCATACATAGTAGTGTAGTAACACACTGTGAGTGTTCCCAGTGTGTACCTATCATACAGAGTAGTGTAGTAACACACTGTGGGTGTTCCCAGTGTGTAACTATCATACAGAGTAGTGTAGTAACACACTGTGGGTGTTCCCAGTGTGTAACTATCATACAGAGTAGTGTAGTAACACACTGTGAGTGTTCCCAGTGTGTAACTATCATACAGAGTAGTGTAGTAACACACTGTGAGTGTTCCCAGTGTGTAACTATCATTCAGAGTAATGTAGTAACACACTGTGAGTGTTCCCAGTGTGTAACTATCATACAGAGTAGTGTAGTATCACACTGTTGGTGAACATCAAAATGGTATACAATACCGACAGGTTGTTAGGTAAGACACATATGCAACAGTTAGACAACTTTATTCCGAAACGTTTCGCCTACACAGTAGGCTTCTTCAGTCGAATACAGAAAGTAGGCAGGAACAGTAGAGATGTGAAGACGATGTAATCAGTCCATCACCCTTAAAGTCGTAGAATTTGAGGTTGTCAGTCCCTCGGCCTGACTATGGAACTGAACTTCTCCAGGCCGAGGGACTGACAACCTCAAATTCTACGACTTTAAGGGTGATGGACTGATTACATCGTGTTCACATCTCTACTGTTCCTGCCTACTTTCTGTATTCGACTGAAGAAGCCTACTGTGTAGGCGAAACGTTTCGGAATAAAGTTGTCTAACTGTTGCATATGTGTCTTACCTGACACACTGTTGGTGTTCCCAGTGTGTAACTATCATACAGAGTAGTGTACTAACACACTGTGGGTGTTCCCAGTGTGTAACTATCATACAGAGTAGTGTAGTAACACACTGTGGGTGTTCCCAGTGTGTAACTATCATACAGAGTAGTGTAGTAACACACTGTGGGTGTTCCCAGTGTGTAACTATCATACAGAGTAGTGTAGTAACACACTGTGAGTGTTCCCAGTGTGTAACTATCATACAGAGTAATGTAGTAACACACTGTGGGTGTTCCCAGTGTGTAACTATCACACAGAGTAGTGTAGTAACACACTGTGGGTGTTCCCAGTGTGTAACTATCATACAGAGTAGTGTAGTAACACACTGTGAGTGTTCCCACTGTGTAACTATCATACAGAGTAGTGCAGTAACACACTGTGGGTGTTCCCACTGTGTAACTATCATACAGAGTAGTGTAGTAACACACTGTGAGTGTTCCCAGTGTGTAACTATCATACAGAGTAGTGTAGTAACACACTGTGAGTGTTCCCAGTGTGTAACTATCATACAGAGTAGTGTAGTAACACATTGTGGGTGTTCCCAGTGTGTAACTATCATACAGAGTAGTGTAGTAACACACTGTGAGTGTTCCCACTGTGTAACTATCATACAGAGTAGTGTAGTAACACACTGTGGGTGTTTCCAGTGTGTAACTATCATACAGAGTAGTGTAGTAACACACTGTGAGTGCTCCCAGTGTGTAACTATCATAGAGTAGTGTAGTAACACACTGTGAGTGTTCCCACTGTGTAACTATCATACAGAGTAGTGTAGTAACACACTTTGGGTGTTCCCAGTGTGTAACTATCATACAGAGTAGTGTAGTAACACACTGTGAGTGTTCCCAGTGTGTAACTATCATACAGAGTAGTGTAGTAACACACTGTGAGTGTTCCCAGTGTGTAACTATCATACAGAGTAGTGTAGTAACACACTTTGGGTGTTCCCAGTGTGTAACTATCATACAGAGTAGTGTAGTAACACACTGAATGTTCCCAGTGTGTAACTATCATACAGAGTAGTGTAGTAACACACTGTGAGTGTTCCCAGTGTGTAACTATTATACAGAGTAGTGTAGTAACACACTGTGGGTGTTCCCAGTGTGTAACTATCATACAGAGTAGTGTAGTAACACACTGTGAGTGTTCCCAGTGTGTAACTATCATACAGAGTAGTGTAGTAACACTTTGGGTGTTCCCAGTGTGTAACTATCATACAGAGTAGTGTAGTAACACACTGTGAGTGTTCCCAGTGTGTAACTACCATGCACAGTAGTGTAGTAACACACTGTGGGTGTTCCCAGTGTGTAACTATCATACAGAGTAGTGTAGTAACACACTGTGGGTGTTCCCAGTGTGTAACTATCATACAGCGTAGTGTAGTAACACACTGTGGGTGTTCCCACTGTGTAACTATCATACAGAGTAGTGTAGTAACACACTGTGAGTGTTCCCACTGTGTAACTATCATGCAGAGTAGTGTAGTAACAGACTGTGGGTGTTCCCAGTGTGTAACTATCATGCAGAGTAGTGTAATAACACACTGAGTGTTCCCAGTGTGTAACTATCATGCAGAGTAGTGTAGTAACACACTGTGAGTGTTCCCAGTGTGTAACTATCATGCAGAGTAGTGTAGTAACACACTGTGAGTGTTCCCACTGTGTAACAATCATACAGAGTAGTGTAGTAACACACTGTGAGTGTTCCCAGTGTGTAACTATCATGCAGAGTAGTGTAGTAACACACTGTGGGTGTTCCCAGTGTGTAACTATCATACAGAGTAGTGTAGTAACACACTGTGAGTGTTCCCACTGTGTAACTATCATACAGAGTAGTGTAGTAACACACTGTGAGTGTTCCCAGTGTGTAACTATCATACAGAGTAGTGTAGTAACACACTGTGGGTGTTCCCAGTGTGTAACTATCATACAGAGTAGTGTAGTAACACACTGTGAGTGTTCCCAGTGTGTAACTATCATACAGAGTAGTGTAGTAACACACTGTGGGTGTTCCCAGTGTGTAACTATCATACAGAGTAGTGTACTAACACACTGTGGGTGTTCCCAGTGTGTAACTATCATACAGAGTAGTGTAGTAACACACTGTGGGTGTTCCCAGTGTGTAACTATCATACAGAGTAGTGTAGTAACACACTGAGTGTTCCCAGTGTGTAACTATCATACAGAGTAGTGTAGTAACACACTGTGAGTGTTCCCAGTGTGTAACTATCATGCAGAGTAGTGTAGTAACACACTGTGAGTGTCCCCAGTGTGTAACTATCATACAGAGTAGTGTAGTAACACACTGTGGGTGTTCCCAGTGTGTAACTATAAGACAGAGTAGTGTAGTAACACACTTTGGGTGTTCCCAGTGTGTAACTATCATACAGAGTAGTGTAGTAACACACTTTGCGTGTTCCCAGTGTGTAACTATCATGCATAGTAGTGTAGTAACACACTGAGTGTTCCCAGTGTGTAACTATCATACAGAGTGGTGTAGTAACACACTGTGGGTGTTCCCAGTGCGTAACTATCATACAGAGTAGTGTAGTAACACACTGTGGGTGTTCCCAGTGTGTAACTATCATACAGAGTAGTGTAGTAACACACTGTGAGTGTTCCCAGTGTGTAACTATCATACAGAGTAGTGTAGTAACACACTGTGGGTGTTCCCAGTGTGTAACTATCATACAGAGTAGTGTAGTAACACACTGTGGGTGTTCCCAGTGTGTAACTATCATACAGAGTAGTGTAGTAACACGTTGTGTACGAATGGTATATAATACCGACAAGATGAGAGTAAGACACATGTGCAACATCTGGGTATCTTTATTGTAGACGTTTCGCCATCCAGTGGCTTTATCAATACAAATTCCAGGACATAACTTGAAGACAGTAGAACTATGTACAGAAGATGAGGTAATCAGTCCCTCAACCTAGGAGTAGGTGCGAACAGCACCATAGTCGTGGAGATTCTGAAGCAGAAGAAAGAATCCTGGCGCTTATATAGTAACGTCAGGTGAAGCAGACGAGGGCAAATTCACTGGTGGGCGGGATTCCCCAGTGGAAGTAGGTCCTTCCCAAAGAGATGGGTTAGTTGTAGTAGTAGTAGTAGTTGTCGTAGTTGTGAAGGTTATGTACATGTCCTCAGAATTAAGATTCCATGATGTTGCAGTGTCTGACAAGTTGTGTACGAATGGTATATAATACCGACAAGATGAGAGTAAGACACATGTGCAACATCTGGGTATCTTTATTGTAGACGTTTCGCCATCCAGTGGCTTTATCAATACAAATTCCAGGACATAACTTGAAGACAGTAGAACTATGTACAGAAGATGAGGTAATCAGTCCCTCAACCTAGGAGTAGGTGCGAACAGCACCATAGTCGTGGAGATTCTGAAGCAGAAGAAAGAATCCTGGCGCTTATATAGTAACGTCAGGTGAAGCAGACGAGGGCAAATTCACTGGTGGGCGGGATTCCCCAGTGGAAGTAGGTCCTTCCCAAAGAGATGGGTTAGTTGTAGTAGTAGTTGTCGTAGTTGTGAAGGTTATGTACATGTCCTCAGAATTAAGATTCCATGATGTTGCAGTGTCTGACAAGTTGTGTACGAATGGTATATAATACCGACAAGATGAGAGTAAGACACATGTGCAACATCTGGGTATCTTTATTGTAGACGTTTCGCCATCCAGTGGCTTTATCAATACAAATTCCAGGACATAACTTGAAGACAGTAGAACTATGTACAGAAGATGAGGTAATCAGTCCCTCAACCTAGGAGTAGGTGCGAACAGCACCATAGTCGTGGAGATTCTGAAGCAGAAGAAAGAATCCTGGCGCTTATATAGTAACGTCAGGTGAAGCAGACGAGGGCAAATTCACTGGTGGGCGGGATTCCCCAGTGGAAGTAGGTCCTTCCCAAAGAGATGGGTTAGTTGTAGTAGTAGTTGTCGTAGTTGTGAAGGTTATGTACATGTCCTCAGAATTAAGATTCCATGATGTTGCAGTGTCTGACAAGTTGTGTACGAATGGTATATAATACCGACAAGATGAGAGTAAGACACATGTGCAACATCTGGGTATCTTTATTGTAGACGTTTCGCCATCCAGTGGCTTTATCAATACAAATTCCAGGACATAACTTGAAGACAGTAGAACTATGTACAGAAGATGAGGTAATCAGTCCCTCAACCTAGGAGTAGGTGCGAACAGCACCATAGTCGTGGAGATTCTGAAGCAGAAGAAAGAATCCTGGCGCTTATATAGTAACGTCAGGTGAAGCAGACGAGGGCAAATTCACTGGTGGGCGGGATTCCCCAGTGGAAGTAGGTCCTTCCCAAAGAGATGGGTTAGTTGTAGTAGTAGTTGTCGTAGTTGTGAAGGTTATGTACATGTCCTCAGAATTAAGATTCCATGATGTTGCAGTGTCTGACAAGTTGTGTACGAATGGTATATAATACCGACAAGATGAGAGTAAGACACATGTGCAACATCTGGGTATCTTTATTGTAGACGTTTCGCCATCCAGTGGCTTTATCAATACAAATTCCAGGACATAACTTGAAGACAGTAGAACTATGTACAGAAGATGAGGTAATCAGTCCCTCAACCTAGGAGTAGGTGCGAACAGCACCATAGTCGTGGAGATTCTGAAGCAGAAGAAAGAATCCTGGCGCTTATATAGTAACGTCAGGTGAAGCAGACGAGGGCAAATTCACTGGTGGGCGGGATTCCCCAGTGGAAGTAGGTCCTTCCCAAAGAGATGGGTTAGTTGTAGTAGTAGTTGTCGTAGTTGTGAAGGTTATGTACATGTCCTCAGAATTAAGATTCCATGATGTTGCAGTGTCTGACAAGTTGTGTACGAATGGTATATAATACCGACAAGATGAGAGTAAGACACATGTGCAACATCTGGGTATCTTTATTGTAGACGTTTCGCCATCCAGTGGCTTTATCAATACAAATTCCAGGACATAACTTGAAGACAGTAGAACTATGTACATGTACTATGAGGACATGTACATAACCTTCACAACTACGACAACTACTACTACAACTAACCCATCTCTTTGGGAAGGACCTACTTCCACTGGGGAATCCCGCCCACCAGTGAATTTGCCCTCGTCTGCTTCACCTGACGTTACTATATAAGCGCCAGGATTCTTTCTTCTGCTTCAGAATCTCCACGACTATGGTGCTGTTCGCACCTACTCCTAGGTTGAGGGACTGATTACCTCATCTTCTGTACATAGTTCTACTGTCTTCAAGTTATGTCCTGGAATTTGTATTGATAAAGCCACTGGATGGCGAAACGTCTACAATAAAGATACCCAGATGTTGCACATGTGTCTTACTCTCATCTTGTCGGTATTATATACCATTCGTACACAACTTGTCAGACACTGCAACATCATGGAATCTTAATTCTGAGGACATGTACATAACCTTCACAACTACGACAACTACTACTACAACTAACCCATCTCTTTGGGAAGGACCTACTTCCACTGGGGAATCCCGCCCACCAGTGAATTTGCCCTCGTCTGCTTCACCTGACGTTACTATATAAGCGCCAGGATTCTTTCTTCTGCTTCAGAATCTCCACGACTATGGTGCTGTTCGCACCTACTCCTAGGTTGAGGGACTGATTACCTCATCTTCTGTACATAGTTCTACTGTCTTCAAGTTATGTCCTGGAATTTGTATTGATAAAGCCACTGGATGGCGAAACGTCTACAATAAAGATACCCAGATGTTGCACATGTGTCTTACTCTCATCTTGTCGGTATTATATACCATTCGTACACAACTTGTCAGACACTGCAACATCATGGAATCTTAATTCTGAGGACATGTACATAACCTTCACAACTACGACAACTACTACTACAACTAACCCATCTCTTTGGGAAGGACCTACTTCCACTGGGGAATCCCGCCCACCAGTGAATTTGCCCTCGTCTGCTTCACCTGACGTTACTATATAAGCGCCAGGATTCTTTCTTCTGCTTCAGAATCTCCACGACTATGGTGCTGTTCGCACCTACTCCTAGGTTGAGGGACTGATTACCTCATCTTCTGTACATAGTTCTACTGTCTTCAAGTTATGTCCTGGAATTTGTATTGATAAAGCCACTGGATGGCGAAACGTCTACAATAAAGATACCCAGATGTTGCACATGTGTCTTACTCTCATCTTGTCGGTATTATATACCATTCGTACACAACTTGTCAGACACTGCAACATCATGGAATCTTAATTCTGAGGACATGTACATAACCTTCACAACTACGACAACTACTACTACAACTAACCCATCTCTTTGGGAAGGACCTACTTCCACTGGGGAATCCCGCCCACCAGTGAATTTGCCCTCGTCTGCTTCACCTGACGTTACTATATAAGCGCCAGGATTCTTTCTTCTGCTTCAGAATCTCCACGACTATGGTGCTGTTCGCACCTACTCCTAGGTTGAGGGACTGATTACCTCATCTTCTGTACATAGTTCTACTGTCTTCAAGTTATGTCCTGGAATTTGTATTGATAAAGCCACTGGATGGCGAAACGTCTACAATAAAGATACCCAGATGTTGCACATGTGTCTTACTCTCATCTTGTCGGTATTATATACCATTCGTACACAACTTGTCAGACACTGCAACATCATGGAATCTTAATTCTGAGGACATGTACATAACCTTCACAACTACGACAACTACTACTACAACTAACCCATCTCTTTGGGAAGGACCTACTTCCACTGGGGAATCCCGCCCACCAGTGAATTTGCCCTCGTCTGCTTCACCTGACGTTACTATATAAGCGCCAGGATTCTTTCTTCTGCTTCAGAATCTCCACGACTATGGTGCTGTTCGCACCTACTCCTAGGTTGAGGGACTGATTACCTCATCTTCTGTACATAGTTCTACTGTCTTCAAGTTATGTCCTGGAATTTGTATTGATAAAGCCACTGGATGGCGAAACGTCTACAATAAAGATACCCAGATGTTGCACATGTGTCTTACTCTCACATAACGTAAATCAGCCTAGCTTTACCTAACGTAACTTAACCTTACCTACCCTAACCTTACCTACCCTAACTGCTCACGTGATATATTCAACAGGTCCCTTCTCCTCCTCCTGTTATTTTCCTAACGGCAGAAACAGAGAAAATGTTAATTAAGAGGTAAAACCAGGATAGAGAGAGAGAGAGAGAGAGAGAGAGAGAGAGAGAGAGAGAGAGAGAGAGAGAGAGAGAGAGAGAGAGAGAGAGAGAGAGAGAGAGAGAGTGAGATATGCTACCCAGCTGGGGGTCATCTCTCTACCACGCCCATGGCTCCCCACAAGGATGAAATGCCCCTACTCTTTTGGGAGGCTGTGGGCGCTTGTACGTGTCTGTGGGCGTGAAGGAGGGTGTGGTGGGCAGCCTGGGGAGTGGCAGGAGAAGGGGGTGGACGTGGGTGGTGGGGGAAGGAAAGGGAGGGGGAAGAAATCCTGGGAAGAAAGATGTGGCTGGAGGCAAGGAGTGTGTGAGAGAACAAGTGAAAAATAGCTTCCATGGGCCGCTTGGAGGAAGCAAAGGCCACCGCGGACCTGCGGGAAGAATGGACGGACCGTCGGACGACGGACGGAGAACTTGTGAATGGTGTTGTGGGGGAGAGGGAGGGGAAGAGGAGGAAGGTGAAGGAGGGAGGGATTGGCAGAGAATCTTGTAGGGAAGTAGAGGTTAGTGTAGATCAGATGAAGGTAGAGAGAGAGAGAGAGAGAGAGAGAGAGAGAGAGAGAGAGAGAGAGAGAGAGAGAGAGAGAGAGAGAGAGAGCGAGGAAGAGAGAGCTGATATAGGTAACAGCTCTTCGCTTATAAATAAAGATAGGAACCTTAACGTAACATTGTAGAACCCTGTGTACGAGAGAGAGAGAGAGAGAGAGCGAGAGCGAGAGCGAGAGAGAGAGACATACGGCTGTCCATTTCTATTTCTATTAAAAACTACGAGTTCTAGATCTAAATACTACTATTTCTAAATCTACATACTTTTTCTAAATCTAAAATACTATTTCTGAATGTAATATACTACTAATTCTAAACTCTGCTAGTTCTATATCTAAACACTGCTAGTCCCAATAAACATAGCTAATTGCACTAAACACTGCTAGTCCCACTAAACACTGCTAGTTGCACTAAACACTGCTATTTCCACTAAACACTACTAGTTGCACTAAACACTGCTAGTCCCACTAAACACTGCTAGTCCCACTAAACATAGCTAGTTGCACTAAACACTGCTATTTCACTAAACACTGCTATTTCACTAAACACTGTTATTCCACTAAACACTGCTAGTTGCACTAAACACTGCTAGTTGCACTAAACACTGCTATTTCCACTAAACACTGCTAGTTGCACTAAACACTGCTATTTCCACTAAACACTGCTATTTCCACTAAACACTGCTATTTCCACTAAACACTACTAGTTGCACTAAACACTGCTAGTTGCACTAAACACTACTAGTTGCACTAAACACTATTTCCACTAAACACTGCTAGTTGCACTAAACACTACTAGTTGCACTAAACACTACTAGTTGCACTAAACACTGCTAGTTGCACTAAACACTGCTATTTCCACTAAACACTGCTATTTCCACTAAACACTGTTATTTCCACTAAACACTGCTATTTCCACTAAACACTGCTAGTTGCACTAAACACTGCTATTTCCACTAAACACTGCTAGTTGCACTAAACACTGCTAGTTGCACTAAACACTGCTAGTTGCACTAAACACTGCTAGTTGCACTAAACACTGCTAGTTGCACTAAACACTGCTATTTCCACTAAACACTGCTAGTTGCACTAAACACTGCTAGTTGCACTAAACACTGCTAGTTGCACTAAACACTGCTAGTTGCACTAAACACTGCTATTTCCACTAAACACTGCTAGTTGCACTAAACACTGCTATTTCCACTAAACACTGCTATTTCCACTAAACACTGCTAGTTGCACTAAACACTGCTATTTCCACTAAACACTGCTAGTTGCACTAAACACTGCTATTTCCACTAAACACTGCTATTTCCACTAAACACTGCTAGTTGCACTAAACACTGCTATTTCCACTAAACACTGCTAGTTGCACTAAACACTGCTAGTTGCACTAAACACTGCTAGTTGCACTAAACGCTGCTATTTCCACTAAACACTGCTAGTTGCACTAAACACTGCTATTTCCACTAAACACTACTAGTTGCACTAAACACTGCTATTTCCACTAAACACTGCTAGTTGCACTAAACACTGCTATTTCCACTAAACACTGCTAGTTGCACTAAACACTGCTATTTCCACTAAACACTACTAGTTGCACTAAACACTGCTATTTCCACTAAACACTGCTATTTCCACTAAACACTACTAGTTGCACTAAACACTGCTAGTTGCACTAAACACTGCTATTTCCACTAAACACTACTAGTTGCACTAAACACTGCTATTTCCACTAAACACTGCTAGTTGCACTAAACACTGCTATTTCCACTAAACACTACTAGTTGCACTAAACACTGCTAGTTGCACTAAACACTGCTATTTTCACTAAACACTACTAGCACTAAACACTACTAGTTGCACTAAACACTACTAGTTGCACTAAACACTACTAGTTGCACTAAACACTACTAGTTGCACTAAACACTGCTAGTTGCACTAAACACTGCTAGTTGCACTAAACACTGCTAGTCCCACTAAACACTGCTAGTCCCACTAAACATAGCTAGTTGCACTAAACACTGCTAGTTCCACAAAGCACGGTTCCAGGTGGACCCCGGCTACCTGGACAACCCTGGTAGTTGGGACACTTGTTCCAGGATAACTCTTACCTTCACGCTTGTCAGTAATGCGCCCTTCGTGAAGGCATCCAGCTAGCATGGCCAGGTAGGACTACAACACAGCCCCTCCTCATGTTCCTGCAGCTGGCAACGAAAATAGGAGGTGCACACAGGTTACATTACCTAATGCGTAACGCTGTATCCGCTTGGTAACGCGTGATTCATTAGTTCACAGCGCCAGATCTGCTAACGTCATCGCCTAGTAACGTCTAGTTACTAGATGGGTTACTCTCGAATACATCGAGAAAACTGAGGCCAGTGGTTCGATCCCCGGTACAGGTGGAAACTGACCTAATTCGCGGGAAATGCTCAGCATAACTTGGGGCTTTCTATACAGTAGCATGTCACTGATGTCAGCTATGGTCTGTATACCTTGAAGAAAGATTATTATTATTTACGACGTTTCGCTCATATAGTGGTTTTATTTTAGGTTAGAGACGATGTCTTGTTCCATCCGGGATCAGCCTGACGTGTGTCTCAGTCACCTCTCTTCCTTCCCACCTCTTAACTGCAGTAATTGGGGCAGCGGGTGAACCACTGGCTCTATTCTCTCTCTGGTAGATCCTCACATCAGATAAAGGCAACATAAGTGCTGCTTCTGGCGACGTAACATCTTATTGAAGACAATTTACATTACCTGTTCAACTTTAAGTTTTCTCTGTGTAATAACCTTTACACGCCTCACTATTTCCTGTGTGTGTGTGTGTGTGTGTGTGTGTGTACTCACCTAGTTGAGGTTGCGAGGGTCGAGTCCGAGCTCCTGGCCCCGCCTCTTCACTGGTCGCTACTAGGTCACTCTCCCTGAGCCGTGAGCTTTATCATACCTCTGCTTAAAGCTATGTATGGATCCTGCCTCCACTACATCGCTTCCCAAACTATTCCACTTACTGACTACTCTGTGGCTTAAGGAATTGTGTGTGTGTGTGTGTGTGTTCGCGCTCACCTAACTATGCTCACCTAATTGTGATTGCAAGGGTCTAGTCATAGCTCCTGGTGTGTGTGTGTGTGTGTGTACTCACCTGTTTGTGGTTGCAGGGGTTGATTCTCAGCTCTTGGCCCTACCCTCTAACTTGTTACTTTTAAGATTCACTCACTCTTAGCCTCGTAGATTATTATTACTACTACTACTACTACTACTACTTGATAAACGAAGAACAGTGGTAACAGTAACAGCAACAAGGAGAGTACAACAGTCACTCAGGTGTTGTAATTGAGTCATTAGAAGAGTGTGTAGGTGAGTCGCAGGATACTAACCTGGGTGCTCATCTGGGTAATTAACACCTGTCTGCCACCTTAACCTAACCTACCACCACCTAACACAACACCTGTCATCCACCAGTAAAATACTACTACTACTACTACTACTAATAATAATAATAATAATAATAATAATAATAATAATGTGGGCTACAGGGTGTAGTGGTAAACTGTGTGGACGGCCGGATGCCATATTTAAGTCATAATAGCTACTGGGAGAGTCTGTCTGTGCTTAACTATTATTATTAATCATATTATTTTTATTATTATTGTTATTATTATAATTATCAGTAGTATTATTACCATCACCAACTCGCAAAAACATACTGGCATAAAATACGCGAGAGGTATGTGAGTTGTTAACATACCCAAGCTGACGCGAGTACACACACACACACACACCAGTGAAGAGGCGGGGCCAGGAGCTTGGACTCGACCCCTGCAACCTCAACTAGGTGAGTACAACTAGGTGAGCACACACACACACACACAAACAAACACACACACACACACACACGCACACACGCACACACACACCTCTGCATCCGATGCTCACCTGGAAAATCTATGATTAGCCTTCAGGAATCTCAACAAAGAGTCATTCCGGGCCCTTTACACAACATACATCAAACAGATCCATCTTGGAGTACGCAGCACCAGCATGGAACCTATACCTGTGAAACCATGTTAAGAAACAAGGCTTGCTCCCGACCTACAGTAAGGCTCGTGGGAATGAATCCAGTGACACTGGAAGATAAGAGGAACCAGGAGAGATATGACACCAACATACAAAATACTCAATGGGTAATGGAGATGTTGTGTTTTAGATATTATGTAGGTGTATGGCATAAACCCTATTCACCTACAGGGGAACCTGCAGGTGGCTTCAGGTGGCCACCAGGATGGCAGTTCTCCAACCAGGTGGTCAGCCTGGTGGTCGTAGGTGGTCGTGTACCAGCAGGCTGCTGACTCGAATCTCGCCTAACACGTCACCTTAGAGAAAGGTGACTATGAGGCAGGTGATGGAAGGTTATTATGAGGCAGGTGATGGTACGTTAGTATGAGGGAGGTGATGGTAGGTTACTATGAGGGAGGTGATGGTAGGTGACTATGAGAGAGGTGGTGGTAGGTGACTATGAGGGAGGTGATGGTAGGTTACTGTGAGGGAGGTGATGGTAGGTTACTATGAGGGAGGTGATGGTACGTGACTATGAGGGAGGTGATGGTAGGTGACTATGAGGGAGGTGGTGGAAGGAGACTCGTGGGTGACTCGTGGGGATTTATGGGGACTCGTGGGGACACGGTAATTGGGTTTCCTGGCAGATGGTTGTCAGGATACCCAGGCGCCGCTGTACACTAGAGCTTGACCGCAGGTATGCCCTACCCTCTGAGATGGGTATCGGAGTGTAACACAGTGTTGGTGGGTAGCACTGTGCTGGTGGGTGGCACAGTGTTGGTGGGAAGCACAGTGTTGGCGGTTAGCAGTGTTGGTGGTAAGCACAGTGCTGGTGGGTGGCACAGTGTTGGTGGGTAGCACAGTGCTCGTGGGTGGCACAGTGTTGGTGGGGGCATAGTGCTGGTGGGTGGCACAGTCTTGGTGGGTGGCATAGTACTGGTGGGTAGCACAGTGTTGGTGATTGCCACAGTGTTGGTGATTACCACAGTGCTGGAAGATGGCACAGTGCTGGTGGGTGGCACAGTGTTGGTGGGTAGCACAGTGTTGGTGGGTGGCACAGTGATGGTGGGCGACACAGTACTGGTGGGTGACACAGTGCTGGTGGGTAGCAGAGTGCTGGTGGGTGGCACAGTGTTGGTGGGTAGTACAGTGCTAGTGGGTAGCACAGTGCTAGTGGGTAGCACAGTGTTGGTGGGCAGCACAGTGCTGGTGGATAGCAGTGTTGGTGGGTAGCACAGTACTGGTGAGTAGCACAGTACTGGTGGGTAGCAGAGTGCTGGTGGGTGGCACAATAATGGTGGGTAGCACAGTGTTGGTGGGTGCCACAGTGCTGGTGGGTAGCACAGAGCTGGTTGGTAGCACAGTACTAGTGGGTAGCACAGTACTGGTGGGTAGCAAAGTGTAGGTGGGTAGCACAGTACTGGTGGGTAGCCGAGTAGTGGTGGATAGCACAGTAATTGTGGGTAACAGAGTGCTGGTGGGTAGCACAGTGCTGGTGGGTAGCACAGTACTGGTGGATAGCACAGTACTGGTAGGTAGCACTAAAAGTACAGTACTGGTGGGTAGCACAGTGCTGGTGGGTAGCAAAGTGCTGGTGGGTAGCACAGTGCTGGTCGGTGGCACAGTGCTGGTGGATAGCACAGTGTTGGTGGGTAGCACAGTACTGGTGGGTAGCACAGTGCTGGTGGGTAGCACAGTACTGGTGGGTAGCACAGTACTGGTGGGTAGCACAATGCTGGTGGGTAGCACAGTGCTAGCGGATAGCACAGTGCTGGTGGGTAGCACAGTGCAGGTGGGTAGCACAGTGCTAGTGGGTGGCACAGTGCTGGTGGGTAGCACAGTACTGGTGGGTAGCACAGTGCTGGTGGGTAGCACAGTACTAGTGGGTAGCACAGTACTCGTGGGGAGCAAAGTGTTGGTGGGTTGCAGAGTACTGGTGGGTAGCCGAGTAGTGGTGGGTAGCACAGTAATTGTGGGTAACACAGTGCTGGTGGGTAGCAGTGATAGTGGGTAGCACAGTGCTGGTGGGTAGCACAGTAGTGGTGGATAGCACAGTACTGGTGGGCAGCACACTAAAAGCACAGTACTGGTGGATAGCACAGTGCTGGTGAGTAACACAGTGCTGGTGGGTAGAACAGTGCTGCTGGGTAGCACAGTATTGGTGGGTAGCACAGTACTGGTGGGTAGCACAGTAATTGTGGGTAACAGTGCTGGTGGGTAGCAGTGATGGTGGGTAGCACAGTGCTGGTGGGTAGAACAGTACTGGTGGATAGCACAGTACTGGTGGGTAGCACAGTGCTGGCGGGTAGCACAGTGCTGGTGGGTAGCACAGTACTGGTGGGTAGCACAGTACTGGTGGGTAGCACAGTGCTGGTGGGTATCACAGTACTGGTGGGTAGAACAGTGCTGGTGGGTAGCACAGAGCTCGTGGGTAGCACAGTGCTGGTGGGTATTACAGTACTGGTGGGTATCACAGTACTGGTGGGTAGCACAGTACTGGTGGGTAGCACAGTGCTGGTGGGTAGCACAGTGCTGGTGGGTATCACAGTACTGGTGGGTAGAACAGTGCTGGTGGGTAGCACAGAGCTCGTGGGTAGCACAGTGCTGGTGGGTATCACAGTACTGGTGGGTATCACAGTACTGGTGGGTAGCACAGTACTGGTGGGTAGCACAGTGCTGGTGGGTAGCACAGAGCTGGTGGGTATCACAGTACTGGTGGGTATCACAGTACTGGTGGGTAGCACAGTACTGGTGGGTAGCACAGTGCTGGTGGGTAGCACAGTGCTGGTGGGTAGCACAGTACTGGTGGGTAGCACAGTACTGGTGGGTAGCACAGTACTGGTGGGTAGCACAGTACTGGCGGGTAGCACAGTGCTGGTGGGTAGCACAGTGCTGGTGGGTATCACAGTACTGGTGGGTAGCACAGTACTGGTGGGTAGCACAGTACTGGTGGGTAGCACAGCGCTGGTGGGTAGCACAGTGCTGGTGGGTAGCACAGTACTGGTGGGTAGCACAGTACTGGTGGGTAGCACAGTACTGGTGGGTAGCACAGTGCTGGTGGGTAACAGTACTGGTGGGTAGCACAGTACTGGTGGGTAGCACAGTACTGGTGGGTAGCACAGTACTGGTGGGTAGCACAGTGCTGGTGGGTAGCACAGTGCTGGTGGGTAGCACAGTACTGGTGGGTAGCACAGTACTGGTGGGTAGCACAGTACTGGTGGGTAGCACAGTACTGGTGGGTAGCACAGCGCTGGTGGGTAGCACAGTGCTGGTGGGTAGCACAGTACTGGTGGGTAGCACAGTACTGGTGGGTAGCACAGTACTGGTGGGTAGCACAGTGCTGGTGGGTAACAGTACTGGTGGGTAGCACAGTACTGGTGGGTAGCACAGTACTGGTGGGTAGCACAGTGCAGGTGTGTAGCACAGTGCTGGTGGGTGGCACAGTGTTGGTGGGAAGCACAGTGTTGGCGATTAGCAGTGTTGGTGGTAAGCACAGTGCTGGTGGGTGGCACAGTGTTGGTGGGTAGCACAGTGCTCGTGAGTGGCACAGTGTTGGTGGGGGCATAGTGCTGGTGGGTAGCACAGTGTTGGTGATTGCAACAGTGTTGGTAATTACCACAGTGCTGGAAGATGGCACAGTGTTGGTGGGTAGCACAGTGTTGGTGGGTGGCACAGTGATGGTGGGTGACACAGTACTGGTGGGTGACACAGTGCTGGTGGGTAGCAGAGTGCTGGTGGGTGGCAGTGTTGGGTAGTACAGTGCTAGTGGGTAGCACAGTGCTAGTGGGTAGCACAGTGTTGGTGGGCAGCACAGTGTTGGTGGATAGCAGTGTTGGTGGGTAGCACAGTACTGGTGAGTAGCACAGTACTGGTGGGTAGCAGAGTGCTGGTGGGTGGCACAATAATGGTGGGTAGCACAGTGTTGGTGGGTGCCACAGTGCTGGTGGGTAGCACAGTGCTAGTGGGTGGCACAGTGCTGGTTGGTAGCACAGTACTAGTGGGTAGCACAGTACTGGTGGGTAGCAAAGTGTAGGTGGGTAGCACAGAACTGGTGGGTAGCCGAGTAGTGGTGGATAGCACAGTAATTGTGGGTAACAGAGTGCTGGTGGGTAGCACAGTGCTGGTGGGTATCACAGTACTGGTGGGTATCAAAGTACTGGTGGGTAGCACAGTACTGGTGGATAGCACAGCGCTGGTGGGTAGCACAGTGCTGGTGGGTAGCACAGTACTGGTGGGTAGCACAGTACTGGTGGGTAGCACAGTGCTGGTGGGTAGCACAGTGCTGGTGGGTAGCACAGTGCTGGTGGGTATCACAGTACTGGTGGGTAGCACAGTACTGGTGGGTAGCACAGTACTGGTGGGTAGCACAGCGCTGGTGGGTAGCACAGTGCTGGTGGGTAGCACAGTACTGGTGGGTAGCACAGTACTGGTGGGTAGCACAGTACTGGTGGGTAGCACAGTGCTGGTGGGTAACAGTACTGGTGGGTAGCACAGTACTGGTGGGTAGCACAGTACTGGTGGGTAGCACAGTGCTGGTGGGTAGCACAGTGCTGGCGGGTAGCACAGTACTGGTGGGTAGCACAGTACTTGTGGGTAGCACAGTGCTGGTGGGTAGCACAGTACTGGTGGGTAGCACAGTGCTGGTGGGTAGCACAGTGCTGGTGGGTAGCACAGTACTGGTGGGTAGCACAGTACTTGTGGGTAGCACAGTGCTGGTGGGTAGCACAGTACTGGTGGGTAGCACAGTACTGGTGGGTAGCACAGTATTGGTGGGTAGCACAGTACTGGTGGGTAGGACAGTACTGGTGGGTAGGACAGTACTGGTGGGTAACACAGTACTGGTGGGTAGCACAGTACTGGTGGGTAGCACAGTACTTGTGGGTAGCACAGTACTGGTGGGTAGCACAGTGCAGGTGGGTAGCACAGTACTGGTGGGTAGCACAGTACTGGTGGGTAGCACAGTGCTGGTGGGTAGCACAGTGCTGGTGGGTAGCACAGTACTGGTGGGTAGCACAGTAGTTGGGTAGCACAGTACTAGTGGGTAGCACAGTGCTGGTGGGTAGCACAGTGCTGGTGGGTAGCACAGTGCTGGTGGGTAGCACAGTACTGGTGGGTAACAGTACTGGTGGGTAGCACAGTGCTGGTGGGTAGCACAGTACTGGTGGGTAGCACAGTACTGGTGGGTAGCACAGTAGTTGGGTAGCACAGTACTAGTGGGTAGCACAGTGCTGGTGGGTAGCACAGTGCTGGTGGGTAGCACAGTACTGGTAGGTAGCACAGTACTGGTGGGTAGCACAGTACTGGTGGGTAGCACAGTACTGGTGGGTAGCACAGTACTGGTGGGTAACAGTACTGGTGGGTAGCACAGTACTGGTGGGTAGCACAGTACTGGTGGGTAGCACAGTACTGGTGGGTAACAGTACTGGTGGGTAGCACAGTACTGGTGGGTAGCACAGTACTGGTGGGTAGCACAGTGCTGGTGGGTAGCACAGTGCTGGTGGGTAGCACAGTACTGGTGGGTAGCACAGTACTTGTGGGTAGCACAGTGCTGGTGGGTAGCACAGTACTGGTGGGTAGCACAGTGCTGGTGGGTAGCACAGTACTGGTGGGTAGCACAGTACTGGTGGGTAGCACAGTACTGGTGGGTAGCACAGTACTGGTGGGTAGGACAGTACTGGTGGGTAGGACAGTACTGGTGGGTAACACAGTACTGGTGGGTAGCACAGTACTGGTGGGTAGCACAGTACTTGTGGGTAGCACAGTACTGGTGGGTAGCACAGTGCTGGTGGGTAGCACAGTACTGGTGGGTAGCACAGTACTGGTGGGTAGCACAGTGCTGGTGGGTAGCACAGTGCTGGTGGGTAGCACAGTACTGGTGGGTAACAGTACTGGTGGGTAGCACAGTGCTGGTGGGTAGCACAGTACTGGTGGGTAGCACAGTACTGGTGGGTAGCACAGTAGTTGGGTAGCACAGTACTAGTGGGTAGCACAGTGCTGGTGGGTAGCACAGTGCTGGTGGGTAGCACAGTGCTGGTGGGTAGCACAGTACTGGTGGGTAACAGTACTGGTGGGTAGCACAGTGCTGGTGGGTAGCACAGTACTGGTGGGTAGCACAGTACTGGTGGGTAGCACAGTAGTTGGGTAGCACAGTACTAGTGGGTAGCACAGTGCTGGTGGGCAGCACAGTGCTGGTGGGTAGCACAGTACTGGTAGGTAGCACAGTACTGGTGGGTAGCACAGTGCTGGTGGGTAGCACAGTGCTGGTGGGTAGCACAGTACTGGTGGGTAACAGTACTGGTGGGTAGCACAGTGCTGGTGGGTAGCACAGTACTGGTGGGTAGCACAGTACTGGTGGGTAGCACAGTAGTTGGGTAGCACAGTACTAGTGGGTAGCACAGTGCTGGTGGGTAGCACAGTGCTGGTGGGTAGCACAGTACTGGTGGGTAACAGTACTGGTGGGTAGCACAGTACTGGTGGGTAGCACAGTACTGGTGGGTAGCACAGTAGTTGGGTAGCACAGTACTAGTGGGTAGCACAGTGCTGGTGGGTAGCACAGTGCTGGTGAGTAACAGTACTGGTGGGTAGCACAGTGCTGGTGGGTAGCACAGTACTGGTGGGTAGCACAGTACTGGTAGGTAGCACAGTACTGGTGGGTAGCACAGTGCTGGTGGGTAGCACAGTACTGGTGGGTAGCACAGTAGTTGGGTAGCACAGTACTAGTGGGTAGCACAGTGCTGGTGGGTAGCACAGTGCTGGTGAGTAACAGTACTGGTGGGTAGCACAGTGCTGGTGGGTAGCACAGTACTGGTGGGTAGCACAGTACTGGTAGGTAGCACAGTACTGGTGGGTAGCACAGTGCTGGTGGGTAGCACAGTACTGGTGGGTAGCACAGTACTGGTGGGTAGCACAGTACTGGTGGGTAACAGTACTGGAGGGTAGCAAGCTACCTACCACCGCTGGAGGTGTCAGCAGCTGAAACAGCGGAGCCTCATCAACAGCTGTCAGGCTTAGCTGTCGATGTTTAGTGTTAACTTCAGTAAGTCTATTATTAACTCCAGTAAGTCTAGTGTTAACTTCAGTAAGTCTAGTGTTAACTTCAGTAAGTCTAGTGTTAACTTCAGCAAGTCTATTGTTAACTTCAGTAAGTCTAGTGTTAACTTCAGTAAATCTAGTATTAACTTCAGTGAGTCTAGTGTTAACGAAGTATCTTCAAGGTCTTCGTTAAGATCTTATAACTCATCTATCGTGAGTGACTCACGCATCGTGAGTGACTCATCTATCGTGAGTGACTCACGCATCGTGAGTGACTCATCGTTCTTGTGGTTGAGATCAACGACAGATATTAATCAGGCAGGTGTGTGTGTGTGTGTGTGTGTGTGTGTGCTCCAGTACCTGTGTTCCAGAACCTGTGTTCCAGAACCTGTGTTCCAGAACCTGTGCTCCAGTACTGTGCTCCAGTACCTGTACTCCAGTACCTGTGCTCCAGTACCTGTGCTCCAGCACCTGTGCTCCAGTACCTGTGCTCCAGTACCTGTGCTCCAGTACCTGTGCTCCAGCACCTGTGCTCCAGTACCTGTACTCCAGCACTTGTGCTCCAGTAGCTGTGCTGCAGTACCTGTGCTCCAGCACCTGTGCTCCAGTACGTGCTGCAGTACCTGTGCTCCAGTACCTGTGCTCCAGTACCTGTGCTCCAGTACCTGTACTCCAGTACCTGTACTCCAGCACCTGTGCTCCAGTACCTGTGCTGGAGTACCTGTGCTCCAGCACCTGTGCTCCAGTACGTGCTCCAGTACCTGTGCTTCAGTACCTGTGCTCCGAAACCTGTGCTCCAGAATCTGTGCTCCGGCACCTGTGATCCAGCACCTGTGCTCCAGAACCTGTGCTCCAGAACCTGTGCTCCAGCACCTGTGCCCCAGCACCTGTGCTCCAGCACCTGTGCCCCAGCACCTGTGCTCCAGCACCTGTGCTCCAGTACCCGTGCTTCAGCACCTGTGCTCCAGTACTTGTTCCAGCACCTGTGCTCCAGCACCTGTACTCCAGCACCTGTACTCCAGCACCTGTGCTCCAGCACCTGTGCTCCAGTACCTGCGCTCCAGCACCTGTGCTCCAGTACCTGTGCACCAGCACCTGTGCTCCAGCACCTGTGCTCCAGTACCCGTGCTCCAGCACCTGTGCTACAGTACCTGTGTTCCAGCACCTGTGTTCCAGCACCTGTGCTCCAGCACCTGTGCTTTAGTACCTGCTCTCCAGCACCTGTGCTCCAGCACCTGTACTCCAGTACCTGTGCTCCAGCACCTGTGCTCCAGTACCTGTGATCCAGTACCTGTGCACCAGCACCTGTGCTCCAGCACCTATGCTCCAGTACCCGTGCTCCAGCACCTGTGCTCCAGTACCTGTGTTCCAGCACCTGTGTTCCAGCACCTGTACTTCAGTACCTGTGCTCCAGTACCTGTGCTCCACCACCTGTGCTCCAGTACCAGCGCTCCAGCACCTGTACTCCAGCACCTGTGCTCCAGTACCTGCGCTCCAGTACCTGTGCTCCAGAACCTGTGCCCCAGAACCTGTGCCCCAGAACCTGTGCCCCAGCACCTGTGCTCCAGTACCTGTGATCCAGTACCTGTGCACCAGCACCTGTGCTCCAGCACCTGTGCTCCAGTACCCGTGCTCCAGCACCTGTGCTCCAGTACCTGTGTTCCAGCACCTGTGTTCCAGCACCTGTACTTCAGTACCTGTGCTCCAGTACCTGTGCTCCACCACCTGTGCTCCAGTACCAGCGCTCCAGCACCTGTACTCCAGCACCTGTGCTCCAGAACCTGTGCCCCAGAACCTGTGCTCCAGAACCTGTGCCCCAGAACCTGTGCTCCAGAACCTGTGCCCCAGAATCTGTGCTCCAGAACCTGTGCCCCAGAACCTGTGCCCCAGAACCTGTGCCCCAGAACCTGTGCTCCAGAACCTGTGCCCCAGAACCTGTGCCCCAGAACCTGTGCCCCAGGACCTGTGCCCCAGAACCTGTGTCCCAGAACCTGTGCCCCAGAACCTGTACTCCAGCACCTGTGCCCCAGAACCTGTGCCCCAGAACCTGTGCTCCAGAACCTGTGCTCCAGAACCTGTGCCCCAGAACCTGTGCTCCAGCACCTGTGCCCCAGAACCTGTGCTCCAGAACCTGTGCTCCAGAACCTGTGCTCCAGAACCTGTGCCCCAGAACCTGTGCCCCAGAACCTGTGCTCCAGAACCTGTGCCCCAGAACCTGTGCCCCAGAACCTGTGCCCCAGAACCTGTGCTCCAGAACCTGTGCCCCAGAACCTGTGCTCCAGAACCTGTGCCCCAGAATCTGTGCTCCAGAACCTGTGCCCCAGAACCTGTGCTCCAGAACCTGTGCCCCAGAACCTGTGCCCCAGAACCTGTGCTCCAGAACCTATGCCCCAGAACCTGTGCCCCAGAACCTGTGCTCCAGAACCTGTGCCCCAGAACCTGTGCTCCAGAACCTGTGCCCCAGAACCTGTGCTCCAGAACCTGTGCCCCAGAACCTGTGCTCCAGAACCTGTGCTCCAGAACCTGTGCTCCAGAACCTGTGCTCCAGAACCTGTGCCCCAGAACCTGTGCTGCAGAACCTGTGCCCCAGAACCTGTGCCCCAGAACCTGTGCTGCAGAACCTGTGCCCCAGAACCTGTGCTCCAGAACCTGTGCTGCAGAACCTGTGCTCCAGAACCTGTGCCCCAGAACCTGTGCTGCAGAACCTGTGCCCCAGAACCTGTGCTGCAGAACCTGTGCCCCAGAACCTGTGCCCCAGAACCTGTGCTGCAGAACCTGTGCCCCAGAACCTGTGCCCCAGAACCTGTGCTGCAGAACCTGTGCTCCAGAACCTGTGCCCCAGAACCTGTGCTCCAGAACCTGTGCCCCAGAACCTGTGCTGCAGAACCTGTGCTCCAGAACCTGTGCCCCAGAACCTGTGCTCCAGAACCTGTGCCCCAGAACCTGTGCTCCAGAACCTGTGCCCCAGAACCTGTGCTGCAGAACCTGTGCCCCAGAACCTGTGCCCCAGAACCTGTGCTCCAGAACCTGTGCCCCAGAACCTGTGTCTCAGAACCTGTGCTCCAGAACCTGTGCCCCAGAACCTGTGCTCCAGAACCTGTGCCCCAGAACCTGTGCTCCAGAACCTGTGCCCCAGAACCTGTGCTGCAGAACCTGTGCCCCAGAACCTGTGCTCCAGAACCTGTGCCCCAGAACCTGTGCCCCAGAACCTGTGCTGCAGAACCTGTGCCCCAGAACCTGTGCCCCAGAACCTGTGCTCCAGAACCTATGCCCCAGAACCTGTGCCCCAGAACCTGTGCTCCAGAACCTGTGCCCCAGAACCTGTGCTCCAGAACCTGTGCTCCAGAACCTGTGCCCCAGAACCTGTGCTCCAGAACCTGTGCCCCAGAACCTGTGCTCCAGAACCTGTGCCCCAGAACCTGTGCTCCAGAACCTGCTGCTGTGCTCCAGAACCTGTGCTCCAGAACCTGTGCCCCAGAACCTGTGCTCCAGAACCTCCAGAACCTGTGCTCCAGAACCTGTGCTCCAGAACCTGTGCTCCAGAACCTGTGCTCCAGAACCTGTGCTGTGCCCCAGAACCTGTGCTCCAGAACCTGTGCTCCAGAACCTGTGCTCCAGAACCTGTGCTCCAGAAACCTGTGCTCCAGAACCTGTGCTCCAGAACCTCCAGAACCTGTGCTCCAGAACCTGTGCTCCAGAACCTGTGCTCCAGAACCTGTGCTGTGCTCCAGAACCTGTGCCCCAGAACCTGTGCTCCAGAACCTGTGCTCCAGAACCTGTGCTCCAGAACCTGTGTGTGCCCCAGAACCTGTGCTCCAGAACCTGTGCTCCAGAACCTGTGCTCCAGAACCTGTGCTCCAGAACCTGTGCCCCAGAACCTGTGCTCCAGAACCTGTGCTCCAGAACCTGTGCTCCAGAACCTGTGCTCCAGAACCTGTGCTCCAGAACCTGTGCTCCAGAACCTGTGCTCCAGAACCTGTGCTCCAGAACCTGTGCTGCAGAACCTGTGCCCCAGAACCTGTGCCCCAGAACCTGTGCCCCAGAACCTGTGCTCCAGAACCTGTGCCCCAGAACCTGTGCTCCAGAACCTGTGCCCCAGAACCTGTGCTCCAGAACCTGTGCCCCAGAACCTGTGCCCCAGAACCTGTGCTGCAGAACCTGTGCCCCAGAACCTGTGCTCCAGAACCTGTGCTCCAGAACCTGTGCTCCAGAACCTGTGCTCCAGAACCTGTCTTAAATTTATGTGAAGCAAAGCATCAGTGTGTTCGATTTCATTACATGAAAAGAAGATCATACAAGACCAGATACAGCTGATAGACTGTAGGTGGGTGTTGCTGTTGTATTTTAAGGGCTTATACAGCTCCTGTCCTGTGAACCCTGGGGTCAGTAGGCCTCCTGCAGTGCTCCTTCATGCTTATGTTCTTACTTTCCAAGTCTGGCGTTCAGGAGTTCCCTTAGATAGAGCCCAACCCACCTACTTGTTGGTACGACAGCTGGAGCACAGATGGTGCTGACATGTCACTCACGTCTACCAGGTGGGCAGCTGGTTGTACGACAGCTGGAGCATGCTAACATGTCACTCCTGGATGTGTCCAAACCTGTCGGACCACTCGGGAGAACCACCTGGGGACTGTCCTACCCTGGAGGATCACCCTGGGGGAACCCCTTACGGGGTGTTCCATCCTGGGAATCACCCTGCGAACACATTGGGGGATCCACCCTGGGGGTGTCCCACCCTGAGGGTGTCCCACCCTTGGGGGTGTCCTTCCCTTGGGGGTGTCCCACCCGGTCTGTGGTTGACTGCTGGTCACCTATTAATTTACAGTCGCGCCGTAAATTACTCCCAAGATTCATTTTCCGACAGTGTAATGAGTCTCAGCGAGGGAGCTGGGAAATGAGGGAGGGAGGTGATGAGTAGTGGTGTAGGGAAGAGAATGGAGAGAGGAGGGAGAAGAGAAGAAGAGGAGAGGGAGGAGGGAGAAGAGAAGAAGAGGAGAGGGAGGAGGGAGAAGAGAAGAAGAGAGGGAGGAGGGAGAAGAGAAGAAGAGGAGAGGGAGGAGGGAGAAGAGAAGAAGAGGAGAGGGAGGAGGGAGAAGAGAAGAAGAGGAGAGGGAGGAGGGAGAAGAGAAGAAGAGGAGAGGGAGGAGGGAGAAGAGAAGAAGAGAGGGAGGAGGGAGAAGAGAAGAAGAGGAGAGGGAGGAGGGAGAAGAGAAGAGGAGAGGGAGGAGGGAGAAGAGAAGAGGAGAGGGAGAAGGGAGAAGAGAAGAGGAGAGGGAGGAGGGAGAAGAGAAGAAGAGGAGAGGGAGGAGGGAGAGGAGAAGAAGAGGAGAGGGAGGAGGGAGAAGAGAAGAAGAGGAGAGGGAGGAGGGAGAAGAGAAGAAGAGAGGGAGGAGGGAGAAGAGAAGAAGAGAGGGAGGAAGGAGAAGAGAAGAAGAGAGGGAGGAGGGAGAAGAGAAGAAGAGGAGTGGGAGGAGGGAGAAGAGAAGAAGAGGAGAGGGAGGAGGGAGAAGAGAAGAGGAGAGGGAGGAGGGAGAAGAGAAGAGGAGAGGGAGGAGGGAGAAGAGAAGAAGAGGGAGGAGGGAGGGAGGGAGAAGAGAAGAAGAGGAGAGGGAGGAGGGAGAAGAGAAGAAGAGGAGAGGGAGGAGGGAGAAGAGAAGAAGAGGAGAGGGAGGAGGGAGAAGAGAAGAAGAGAGGGAGGAGGGAAAAGAGAAGAAGAGAGGGAGGAGGGAGAAGAGAAGAGGAGAGGGAGGAGGGAGAAGAGAAGAAGAGGAGAGGGAGGAGGGAGAAGAGAAGAAGAGGAGAGGGAGGAGGGAGAAGAGAAGAAGAGGAGAGGGAGGAGGATGAATAAGATAAGACTTAGGGAAAATCTGCTCCACTTCAGTCAAGTCAAATTTCCAGCAAATATATTCCCTATTACATTAAATTTAGAGAATGGGAGAGTGGAGGGTAGGGGTGATATGGGGGGGGTGAGTGGTGGGGGCGGCGACCCCCGGTGATATGGGGGGTGAGTGGTGGGGGCGGCGACCCCCGGCACAAACCACGTAGTCTTAAGAGGAAACATATCACCTCTATTTATGTAGCAATACAGAAACTCGGGAGATTTAGACGCTCCGTAGGTAGGTATCCAAGGTAGGTACCTTCGTAGACGCTACCTGGGTAGGTATCCAACGTAAGTACCTTGGTAGACGCTATCTGGGTAGGTATTCAAGGTAGGTACTTTCGTAGACGCTAGCTGGGTAGGTATCCAAGGTAGGTACTTTCGTAGACGCTACCTGGGTAGGTATCTAAGGTAAGTAGTTATCTACCTATCTGCCACGAACAAACCAGACTGCCTGGTAGATAGCGTGATCAGTCAGGCTGTTGTGCGTGCAACAAGCATTAGGATCTACACAGAGATAAACATCACTTGATAAATCTCTACACAGAGCGAAACATTACTAAGCTCTACAGAGAGCGAAACATTACTATGCTCTACACAGAGCGAAACGATGCCCCCTCTAAATGCATGTCCTACATCCTGTCTCTAAGTCTTCATGTCTCCCCCTCCTCCCCCCTCACCCCCCCCTTTAACCTCACCCGTGACTAAGAATTCAGTCCAATTACGTCATTCGTAGGCATTTAACACAGGAAAATGTCTTCCTGGTGTCTAGTTGAGTTGCTCCTGATTTTACAGACACATCATTAGGCCCGTTGTGGACTCCAGGGGTGGGTGGGTTTAGATGAGTGGGTGGGTGGGTGGGTGGGTGGGTCGGTGGGTGGGTTTAGATGGGTGGGTGGGGAGATTAGTAGGTGGGGAGAGGATTAGTACTACTGGCTATCCTCTTTGAGCAGGAGATATCCAGGCTGGGGACTGACCACCTCAAAACTACGTCTTCAAGAGTGATGGACTGATGACATCCTCTTTACATCTCTGCTGCTTGTGCTAACTCCTCTGTGCTCGACTGAAGATGTCTACTGTGAAGGCGAAACGTTTCGTAATAAAGACACCTAATTGTTACACATGTGTCTTACTTATCAACTTGTGAATATTGTATATCATCTTAATATTCACAGGGGATACGCGAAGGGATTCCTCAGGGGGATACTCGAGTGAGTCACTGTAGTTTACAGTCATCCCTTTTTGTTTTTTGAAGATTAATTTTTATACATTTTTTTTCTAGTTAAACAAAGTTCTTAAGCATTGAGAGAGAACTTTCATTAATAGAAAAACATCTTGAAGATGTTCCAACTTCACCTTGGACAGTATTTAAGACTCCATTCTCATCGTTCAGCTTCGTATCGTTCCAGACCATGAAGTTGAACTCTTCTCCAGGCTGAGGGACTGATCACCTCAAATACTATTTATCCAAGGTTGATGGACTGATTACATCATCTTTATGTCATTACTACTGCTCCATTTGTATCCGTCTAAAGAAGTCTACTGTGTAGACGAAATGTTTCATCAATAAAGATACCCAACTGTTGCACATGTCTTAATCTTTATATATATATATATATATATATATATATATATATATATATATATATATATATATATATATATATATATATATATATATATATATATATTTGTGTTGTGGTTCCTTGTGTTGAGTTGCGGGCGCTACCATCAGCCGGTTACCAACACTGGTTCTTCTAACACTTGTTATCGCCCGAGAGACTAGTCCTAGTTACAATCTGGGGTAAGTCCTAGTGGATATTATCCAGGGTTAGGCCTAATAGGTATCTTCCAGAAGCTAGGCCTTCTCGTTATTATCCCGGAGCTAGGACTAAGGGCTATCATCCAGAGGCTAGGCCTTCTCGTTATCATTCAGAGGCTAGGCCTACTGGCTGCTTAGCAATTTTCAAAGTAATGAACAAATCAGGAGAACAAGAGAAGAACGTGTTATGTTTTGTCACGTTCTCTCCCCCCCCAAGGGGGAGGGGTGGAGAACGGAGACTGACAAGCTCATGTCTTGTGGAGAACACGGGTCAACAGAACTGAAGAATTCTTTTTCTGTAAAGAACACAAAAAAATTGTGAAATAAGCCGACTGTATAAGAACATGAGGGACACTACAGCAGGCTTACTGACCCATACTAGGCACGTCCTAATCAAACCCACTGACGAAAATATCTGCCCAACCAATTGAACATCCCACTTGGTAGAGAGGATTGGTTATTAACACTAATAACTAACATTGGTGGGAGTTAACAGGGGGTTATTAGAGCCGTTGGTTCTACGGTAGAGGCGCGGCGGCGGCGGCAACTCGTCACGTGCGGCGCTGGAGACTTCGGTGAGCGGCGCTGACTCCGAGGAGCTGAAACGGGGCGTCCTCCCTAATAGAGCTGTCAAGAGGGAGGGAGGGGTTCAAGGTAACTACTGTGGGTAACGAGTGGAGGAACGGAAAATGGAAAGGCAAAAGGAAGGGAAGAACTAGGGAAAACTCGACGCTGTTATTGTGGTGGGTTGGGCCACTGCCACCCCCGTGTCTAATGGCACACTGTCAACGCTCCTTAACCCTGTGTAAACACCTTGGGTCCCTCCCTTCTACCTCCACCCCGTCCCCCGTTTCCCTGAGGGACACCGTGACCTGGTTGGTCACGGCTACTTCCATCCATCCAGGAGAGGGTTCTGCCCACAGTGGCTTCAATTAAATCATCGTTCTCAAAAGGACTCAGACCGTGATTCTGTGGTCGGTACATGACAGCGAGAGAGAGAGAGAGAGAGAGAGAGAGAGAGAGAGAGAGAGAGAGAGAGAGAGAGAGAGAGAGAGAGAGAGAGAGAGAGAGAGAGAGAGAGAGAGAGATCTTCACAACGTTTCGTGCTCTATACCGACAAGGTGCTGAATAAGACCCATGTGCAACACTTAAGCATCTTTACTCCCGAAATGTTTCGCCCGTTGAGGGACCGAATGCTTCAAAAATTACTTTCTCTGTTATCGCTAGTGTTACATTCGCTTGTATTTGACTGGAGAAGCCTCCTGAACTGGCGAACCGTTTCGCCAATAAAGATACCCAAGTGTTGCAAGGTACGGGTGGGGTTAGAACCCATGGCGAGTGAGTGGTAGAACTCCAGACCAGTGCGTTAACCACTGGGCCAGTTGGCTACAATAAGATTCATCCAACTAAGTATATTTCTATGTACAATAGGGAGAGATGATGACTATACAACAACACACAGATGGCAGCACCATCTTCTAAGGATTAACTAGACTTCATTGTATATCTTAATACATTTAGCCATTCATCCATCCGTGAAATCAGGGTAAATATCCAGAGAGGTGTGTATCACACGTTCTTCAGACCATCCACTGCCAGCTGCAAGAGTCAACTAGAGTGTGGGGTTGAGCTCCAGTATAGGTGACCTTATGCTTACACTCAGGTCAGGAGGTCAGTCCCTGGCTAGCTACAAGCTGATTACCATAGCAGAGCTTCTATCAGTACCTGAGCACAAGTACCCTTACTACCTAGATTTATGTACCAACACATCTTAGTCGAGGTACCGCTGAGGATGAAACAGGACAAGAATGAGTTACCTCTGTAGTCGCAGGGATGCCTGATGCCTCGCATATGTTACGAGGTACTGGGGCAACGGCTCCGTGTACAGTCCTTGGCCTGGGTGCACTGGTAATCCCCGGTTCACCCCGGTAAGCCGTCCAGCACCTTGAGAGCTTCTATAGAGATATCAGGCTCTCAGCTCACCCCCGGTAAATAGGCTAAGTAATGACCGGCCAACCAGAACAGATCAACCGTGGTGAAGACCGTCACGCTACCCACACCCAATCCTTCACACTCGCACATGTTCGGGCACACGCACACGCACACGCACGCACACGCACACGCACACGCACACACACACACACACACACACACACACACACACACACACAGTATAATAAAGCTCATGGAGCAGGGAGAGAATGGACCTAGTAGCGACCAGCAAAGAGACGGGACCAGTTGTGAATCGACCCCTGCAACCACAAATAGGCGAGTACACACACATACACACTCAAGACTACAGTAGTAATATGCAAGATAATACAGAGAGCAATACACAGACTGCAACAAACACACTCTCAGCACCATAGTCCATGAACAATGCAGGATAGTACTGTGGGACAATTCACAAAGAACTCACGCCGACGAAAAGTGAAGACCACATCTCGGTTAGTCCTTTGATCTCCGAAGTCTTGACACGTTATTTACCTTCACTACTGAACTATGGAGGAAGATACATAACAAGACACATGGGTTGTCTTAGTGAGACAGATACATATCAAGACACATGGGTTGTCTTAGCGAGACACAGATACACAACAAGTCATATGGGTTGTCTTAGTGAGACAGATTCAGTGCACTCAGGCACTGGATTCTTTACTTCTGGCGTTTTTGTTACAATGATTCCCATTCCATGAAATGTATTCAGCCCCTCCAATGTTCTTACATATCTACAAAGAGACACAATGAGACAGGGTTAGGCCCATATTTCTTCTCTGAACATTACATAGAAATTCCATCATTTGCAACGCTACATAAATAGAGAGATAGTGTGTGACATATACTCACTGTACAGACATCGCAGTCAGCAGGATTCGAACCCATTGCGGGAAGTTTTCATGTAGTGGGTTCGAATCCTGCTGACTGCGATCTTTCTCTGTATATACCCGCTTGTTTTTGCGTGGTGCACTGATACTGTGTAAATAGTCAATATTATCTATCACGTACTGGACAAAATGGTCAGGGTTAGTCCAGGAATATCTGTACCTTGTGAGGCTGCTGCACACAGCTCAACCTTTTTTTAATCTCTGAACATAAGAACCAAAAACCATACCTGTTTATAAATCAAATCAGGAACTTTGATGCACAATGGATAGTGGGGCAGTTGAACTACTGGATCACCAGTTCAAGACAATGTTCTCTGTCTTGTTGCCTCCACAAATGCTTCCCCGACTGAGACAATCTTCACCTCTGTTTTCACCACATTACCAAGCACTGAATATCATTTGTTATCATTCTGTTGTTATTATCAGTTCTGTTATTATTATCAATGTTATTATTAGCCTCAAGGTGTATCAACTTTACAGTGTTATAGAACTTTCTCAGTATAGCTATCACCACATTATTTCACCACTGATGGAAGTAATGATAACTTGGTTGCCAAAATAATCTACTCTCTGCTTCAAGTAATTCACACTGTAATAATCTCCACAGAACTCCTTCATCTTGCTCGCCAGTTCACTCACTCACTGTTATCTGTTCATTCTCTACGAGGTATTTAATGACTTTCAGAAATGCTTCTTCTTGATGTGACTTGACAGATCGACGCTCTTGTGTCTTTGTGATGATTTGCGGTAAAAAATGATGCTTTAAGGGTATTTGTTTTACGCTTTTGAAACTGACGCTGCAGACCTGGTGGTAGACGGAGTCTGTAGCATGTACGTCGTTCAGTAAATTCAATTCTACTGTGAAGAATTTTCCACACAGTAGCCTGGAAATCTTTTTTTTCTCACAGGATTAGATCACTTTATTATTAAACTCTCTACTTCCCTGTTGGTTGGACAGGTTGAGCACACAACAAGCAGTGCTGGCGGAAATTAAACACTGGTTCCCGTGAACGAAGCGTACGACTCTTGTTGTCGTTGTTGGTGGTAGTAATAACTATTGTTGGAACTTCCGACTTTGCCTAAAAATCACTACTAATAACACTTAGTGTAATAATCTTGTCGTTACTTACGGTAAACACTCACTGTCTAACACAGGTGTCCAAGTTCTCTTCCCGTTATACAACAGCTTAATGTACACCACTGATCCCCCTCTCCTGGCAGTACAACTGTTGTCTCTATCAATCGGTCCCAAACACTGCTGACATAACACACAGTTATCCACGACTGTAAGACGTTTAACCCTCTTTACTAACGTCTTCACAGGATAAACAGGCACCTTAAAAGAATTCAATGGAGATCAGATTATTCGACAGACATTATTGTTGATATACATATCGCCATCGTATGCGCAGCGTCAACCATATTTATGCAACATAATGGAGAATACACCTGCGATTCTGGTTACAAAGCGACCTATTTAATTTTGATTTTAAATTTCAGATTTCCCCATCGACGCTCATCTACATTTGTGAAATCAACAATTATGTTGAGAACGCTATGAAAGGTTGACAGACTGATTACATCATCTTCATTTCACTACTACACCTGTTGCTTCCTCTGTATATGACTGAAGAAGTCTACTGTGTAGGCGAAACGTTTGAACAATATAGATACCCAAGTGTTGCACACGTGTCTTAATCATCAGGAATGATGTTGTATTTTTTTTAAGTATTTTTTGGGCCTAGATGAATTGTACCACTTAACCTGTTCCAACTTGGTGGCTCATCTTGTCCTCAACACATGACTCTCATACAAATTCTAGTATCGTCAGCTTGGTGACTCTGTGACTTCCCTGGATGACTCTCTCATACAAATTCTAGTATCGTCAGCTTGGTGACTCTGTGACTTCCCTGGATGACTCTCTCATACAAATTCTAGTATCGTCAGCTTGGTGACTCTGTGACTTCCCTGGATGACTCTCTCATACAAATTCTAGTATCGTCAGCTTGGTGACTCTGTGACTTCCCTAAGATGACTCTCTCATACAAATTCTAGTATCGTCAGCTTGGTGACTCTGTGACTTCCCTGGATGACTCTCTCATACAAATTCTAGTATCGTCAGCTTGGTGACTCTGTGACTTCCCTGGATGACTCTCTCATACAAATTCTAGTATCGTCAGCTTGGTGACTCTGTGACTTCCCTGGATGACTCTCTCATACAAATTCTAGTATCGTCAGCTTGGTGACTCTGTGACTTCCCTGGATGACTCTCTCATACAAATTCTAGTATCGTCAGCTTGGTGACTCTGTGACTTCCCTGGATGACTCTCTCATACAAATTCTAGTATCGTCAGCTTGGTGACTCTGTGACTTCCCTGGATGACTCTCTCATACAAATTCTAGTATCGTCAGCTTGGTGACTCTGTGACTTCCCTGGATGACTCTCTCATACAAATTCTAGTATCGTCAGCAAAGAATGTTACAACGTTGTGGTTTATGTCTGTGTCCATGTCGGGTATAAGGATGAGACAGAGTATGTACCGAGTACTGTGCCTCAACGAACATAATTTTTTATTGTAGCAGACCCCTGATTTCACTCTCTTTACTTATATTCTTTCTAACTGGGTTCTATTTGGGTTCTATTTCTATATACTGCTGAAGAACCCATTACCAGCCTGAGGTCATCCTTATCCCCCATCCAAAGAAAATAAAAAGATATATTTCTTGATATTGGAAAGATGGTGGGTGGGCAGTAGGAGGTAGCAGGTGGGTAGTTGGAGGTGGCGGGTGGGCGGTAAGGGGTGGTGGGCGGTCGAACAGGCAGGGGTGGTGGGCGGCGGGTCAACACATAAGGCCAAGGCGTGACGAATTCTGTCCTTTAAAGGTTGAGGTTACCTGAGACGAACACCTTTTGTGTGGGACCAGTGTGTGAGACCAGTGTGTGAGACCAGTGTGTGGGACCAGTGTGTGAGACCAGTGTGTGAGACCAGTGTGTGAGACCAGTGTGTGGGACCAGTGTGTGAGACCAGTGTGTGAGACCAGTGTGTGGGACCAGTGTGTGGGACCAGTGTGTGGGACCAGTGTGTGAGACCAGTGTGTGAGACCAGTGTGAGACCAGTGTGTGAGACCAGTTTGTGAGACCAGTGTGTGGGACCAGTGTGAGACCAGTGTGTGGGACCAGTGTGTGAGACCAGTGTGTGAGACCAGTGTGAGACCAGTGTGTGAGACCAGTTTGTGAGACCAGTGTGTGGGACCAGTGTGTGGGACCAGTGTGGGAAGTGTGTGAGACCAGTGTGTGAGACCAGTGTGTGAGACCAGTGTGTGAGACCAGTGTGTGGGACCAGTGTGTGAGACCAGTGTGTGAGACCAGTGTGTGGGACCAGTGTGTGAGACCAGTGTGTGAGACAAGTGTGAGACCAGTGTGTGGAACCAGTGTGTGGGACCAGTGTGTGAGACCAGTGTGTGAGACCAGTGTGTGAGACCAGTGTGTGAGACCAGTATGTGAGACCAGTGTGTGAGACCAGTGTGTGGGACCAGTGTGTGAGACCAGTGTGTGAGAAAAGTGTGAGACCAGTGTGTGCGACCAGTGTGTGGGACCAGTGTGTGAGACCAGTGTGTGAGACCAGTGTGTGAGACCAGTGTGTAAGACCAGTGTGTGAGACCAGTGTGTGGGACCAGTGTGTGAGACCAGTGTGTGAGACCAGTGTGTGAGACCAGTGTGTGTGTGAGACCTGCGACCAGTGTGTGAGACCAGTGTGTGAGACCAGTGTGTGAGACCAGTGTGTAAGACCAGTGTGTGAGACCAGTGTGTGGGACCAGTGTGTGAGACCAGTGTGTGAGACCAGTGTGTGAGACCAGTGTGTGAGACTAGTGTGTGAGACCAGTGGTAGACCAGTGTGTGGGACAAGTGTGTGGGACTAGTGTGCGAGACCAGTGTGTGAGACCAGTGTGTGGGACCAGTGTGTGGGACCAGTGTGTGAGACCAGTGTGTGGGACCAGTGTGTGGGACCAGTGTGTGAGACCCGTGTGAGAGGCCCGTGTGAGAGACCAGTGTGTGGGACCAGTGTGTGAGACCAGTGTGAGAGACCAGTGTGTAAGACCAGTGTGTGGGACCAGTGTGTGAGACCAGTGTGTGAGACCAGTGTGTGGGACCAGTGTGTGGGACCAGTGCGTGCGACCAGTGTGTGAGACCAGTGTATGAGACCAGTGTGTGGGACCAGTGTGTGGGACCAGTGTGTGGGACCAGTGTGTGGGACCAGTGTGTGAGACCAGTGTGTGGGACCAGTGTGTGGGACCAGTGTGTGAGACCAGTGTGTGGGACCAGTGTGTGAGACAAGTGTGTGAGACCAGTGTGCGAGACCAGTGTGGGACCAGTGTGTGAGATCAGTGTGTGAGACCAGTGTGTGAGACCAGCGTGTGGGACCAGTGTGTGGGACCAGTGTGAGACCAGTGTGAGAGACCAGTGTGTGGGACCAGTGTGAGACCAGTGTGTGAGACCAGTGTGTGAGACCAGTGTGTGAGACCAGTGTGTGGGACCAGTGTGTGGGACCAGTGTGTGGGACCAGTGTGTGAGACCAGTGTGAGAGACCAATGTGTAAGACCAGTGTGTGGGACCAGTGTGTGAGACCAGTGTGTGAGACCAGTGTGTGGCACCAGTGTGTGGGACCAGTGTGTGAGACCAGTGTGTGAGACCAGTGTATGAGACCAGTGTGTGGGACCAGTGTGTGGGACCAGTGTGTGAGACCAGTGTGTGAGACCAGTGTGTGAGACCAGTGTGAGACCAGTGTGGGACCAGTGTGTGGGACCAGTGTGTGAGAGACCAGTGTGTGTGACCAGTGTGTGAGACCAGTGTGTGAGACCAGTGTGTGAGACCAGTGTGAGACCAGTGTGTGAGACCAGTGTGTGGGACCAGTGTGTGAAACCAGTGTGTGAAACCAGTGTGTGAGACCAGTGTGTGGGACCAGTGTGTGGGACCAGTGTGTGAGACCAGTGTGTGAGACCAGTGTGTGAGACCCGTGTGTGAGACCAGTGTATGAGACCAGTGTGTGGGACCAGTGTGTGAGACCAGTGTGTGAGACCAGTGTGTGGGACCAGTGTGTGAGACCAGTGTGTGGGACCAGTGTGTGAGACCAGTGTGTGGGACCAGTGTGTGAGACCAGTGTGTGAGACCAGTGTGTGGGACCAGTGTGTGAGACCAGTGTGTGAGACCAGTGTGTGAAACCAGTGTGTGAGACCAGCGTGTGAAACCAGTGTGAGACCAGTGTGTGAGACCAGTGTGTGAAACCAGTGTGTGAGACCAGCGTGTGAAACCAGTGTGAAACCAGTGTGTGAGACCAGTGTGTGAGACCAGTGTGAGAGACCAGTGTGAGAGACCAGTGTGAGACAAAACCTTCCTTCTCATCAATATCCAGACGTCGTATCTCTCAGCTCACTCTCTCCGTCCGTCGTACGACAATGGCTTACTCATCCTTCACGCTGGTTTCCGCAGCTAAATCTCATTCTAAGCGATGTTTCGGGCCAACCTGAACCATTATCAGGTAACGAATAATAAACTACAGGTCAAAACGTCGCTCAGATTCAGTTTCCTGGTTCGTGAAGAATTGATGATTCGCAATAGACACGATTTTATAGTTTTTTTTTTTTTAAGAAACACAAATTATCATTAAATCTGAATCAAAACATCGTCTCTAAATTGCATTTTCAAAGAAAAATTGGAGCAAAATTGCAATATTTTGAAGTCTTGTCTTTGATCCGCTTCGTGGTCCTGCCGGACCAGGAACCTCCAGAAATCCTCTTTAGCCATTATTAATTTTCAACACGTGATTATCCATAATGGCGGGGGCGGCCTGGCTGAAACTCCTCACCACCCTCTCCCTTCCCCCCGGGGACAATAAAAGACCTGCGCCTCTCCACCAATCGTAACCCGGGAGTGGTCGGCGAGGCGCATTCTCATTGGCCCGTAGCGTGATGAAACAATTACTGGCGGTAGCTTTACGCTGGGTTACCGCTGATGGCTTGCCCAGCCTCCCTCTCTCTCTCTCTCTCCCGTGATGACTTTATCACAGCAGCTGCCACCACGGGCTCGATACGGTGTTATCTGTCAGTAGCCCCTATAAACCAACAACAAGACGGTACCTACACGGGCTCGATACGGTGTTAGCTGTCAGTAGCCCCTATAAACCAACAACAAGACGGTACCTACACGGACTCGATACGGTGTTAGCTGACAGTAGCCCTTATAAACCAACAAGACGGTTCAAGCGTAGTCAAAATACACCAACACTGCTTGAGGAGGTCCAGGGAAGTAGTGAGCACCGCTGCTGCCACCTGTGAACCAGATGTGGGTGTATGCTACACACACAAACACACATGCACGTGTGTGCCACCATACCTATGATTTGCGTTCCCTGCTGAGGGTTCATTGAAATGCTAGTTTACCACTGAGCAAGACACATGTGCAACACCTGTATAGCAACCTGACGGTACTGGACGTTCGGTGGCATTGTGCGCATTGACACAGTGTACACCGCTGTGGTAACATCTTGAACCCTCTCCACCGTCACTCCACGAAGAATTGTTAAAAATGGTATAAAATACCGACCTGCTGCCTCTGTATTTGACTGTACAAGCCTACTTGTAGACGAAACGTTTCAACGATAACGATACTCAACTATTGGACATGTGTCTTATTTATCAGAGGAAGATTTGCCTGCCCACGGTGGTGGTTGTGGTACTGGAGATTTGGTCCGGCAGAATGATGGGAGAAGCTAACCATCATTCTCTAACCCTTATTCTCTGGACACACCAAAGACACTCAGTTTGGTGCTATCTTTCTCCAAGTCACTGAGAAGTGTCTCACTGTGCGACCCGTACGAGTTTAGCGGGTGAGCGGGTGTGCTCGCTGCATTGCAGATGGTTGATTGGTTGACTGATTGCTTGTATGCATCATTGGCTGACTGGGTTTACAGCTTATCGGCTACAGGAGGGTCATTAATACTTATAAAAGTGAATTCTCAGTGTATATACACTGAGAAACATACACCTATGTATATATACATTGACAACCATATACATGTGTGTATATACACTATATACGCCTCTTATTGTATATACAACGACAAATGTACATCTCTCAGTGTATATAGCCCAGTGTATACACTCCAGCCAGGGTACTGGGTGGGGTGGGGGTAGGGAGATAGGAAAGGTTGGTGGGAGGAGGTTGGTTAAGCAGGTATTAGCGCTGGTTGGCTACTTAACGAGGATGCTAATTACTGGCCAGGGAAGTAGTAGGTGTGTGTGTGTGTCACTGTCTTATCTTCTACACTGTGGTCTACCTATCCCTCCGTCCTTCATCCCCCCTAGCCCCAACCATCCCCCTACCTGCACCCCTAAAATCCCTTAACCTATCCCTGTTTATATATCCGTTCTACCCACATTTCTCAAAGTGATACGATAGCAGGGGTCCACTCTATCCACTACCCACACAGTGATAATGTCTATGTGTATATACGCCGAGAGGTGCGTATCTTTGTGTATATACGCCAAAAGATGTTTATCTCTGTGTATATACGCCGAGAGATGTGTATCTCTGTGTATTTGTAGATGAATGGTTCAGAGAACCGACATGTTGATAAATTAGACACGTGCAACTCTTGGGTATCTTTATTGAGGAAACGTTTCGCCACACAGTGGCTTCATCAGTCCATACAAAGGAGAATCTTGAAGAACAGGAGGAGAATGAGGTAATCAGTCCCTCAACCTTGAGTCGATGTGGTCAGTCCATCAAGATTGATGGACTGACAACATCGACTCAAGGTTGAGGGACTGATTACCTCATTCTCCTCCTGTTCTTCAAGATTCTCCTTTGTGTGGACTGATGAAGCCACTGTGTGGCGAAACGTTTCCTCAATAAAGATACCCAAGAGTTGCACGTGTCTAATTTATCTCTGTGTATATACACCGAGAGGTGTGCATCTGTATATACCCCGAGGTGTGTATATATACACTTAGATGTGTGTATAAACACATAGAAGTGTATATATCTGTGTATATACACTGGGGTTGACTTGTGTCTCTGGTTAAGGGATTCCAGTGATCGTGTTAAGTCTCGTATACTGCAGTGTTAATGACCCTCTTGTACTCGGTAAGTATGTAAACCTCGTGTTAAGTCTCGTATACTGCAGTGTTAATGACCCTCTTGTACTCGGTAAGTATGTAAACCTAACAACCTAACCCAACTACCTCCACTATCACTACCATGAATCATCACCATCACCGCTGTCATTTTGTACGTCGTAATCATGTCACCTCTGCTTCTTCTAACTTCTAGTGTCGTCAAGTTCAGCTCCTCTAGTCTCCCTCATAGTTCGTAACCCTCAGCTCTGCCACTAGTTTCGCTGCAAAAGTTTGCATTTTTTCCAGCTTTTTTTTACGTGCTTGACCAGATGTGGGTTCCATACTGGTGCTGCATACTCCAAGATGGGCCTGATAGATGTCGTGTAGGTCGTGAATGCTCTCTTGTTGATGTTCTTGTAATCTACCCTTAAATTTACCAGTCCCGCGTTTGCTGAAGCAGTTATTCGGTACTGTGTGACTCAGGCGAGATGCTTGGAACTATGCTCACCCTGAGTTCCTCAAGTCTTCTAGGAAGGTTCGAATGTTAGTACAATGCTACGTGTCTGTCCTTTCTTTTTTGTTTAATATTGGGACTACATTCGCTGATTTCCAGACCTCTGGCAACTGCTCTGTTTCAATCGATTTGAAGATCACTGCTAGTGGTTCACAGTTCCTCTGGTCCCTCTCGCAGAACCTAAGGTGAGGTGTTCGGTCTCGCTGTCTTCGAAGTATCCAGTTCGCTTAACATGTTCTTCACCTCTCCTCCTGTTGTCCGTATTGTGTCCAGTACTTACTGATAAACTATCTCTCTCTCTCTCTGATTCCCTGCCAGTTTCTTGATTTCACTGAGAATACCTCCCTAAATCTTTTGTTGAGCTCCTTATAGTCTGCCTGGTCATTGCTACTGAGCTTCTCTTCCTTCCAGCTGTTGTCTTTCTGTTGTGGTTGTACGTCAACTTTGGCTCAGATTTGGTTTTCGATGCTGTGCCATTTTCAAACTGTCATTCAGACTCTCTTTTTACTCATGTATATTCATTTCTGGATCTTAGGCTTGCTTCCCTATTCTCCGGCGTTCTTTGCTTCCCATTTCTTCCATGCTCTCTCACTTATTTTTTTTGCCTCCCTCTTCTTCTGGGTCAACCGTGGACTCATTCTGATTTAGTCTGTTCCTCTTCTGCTCCTGGGTATAAAATTCTCAATGTGTGTGTGTGTGTCTGTGTGTGTGTGTGTCTGTGTGTGTGTGTGTGTGTGTGTGTGTGTGTGTGTGTGTGTGTGTGTGTGTGTGTGTGTGTGTGTGTGTGTGTGTGTGTGTGTGTGTGTGTGTGTGTGTGTGTGTGTGTGTGTGTGTGTGTGTGTGTGTGTGTGTGTGTGTGTGTGTGTGTGTGTGTGCGTGCGTGTCTGCATCGCAGAACTCCCAAATTTCCAGTATTTTGGTACAGATTTTCCAGGTCATTAATTTTTTCAGTTGGATCAGTCGCCCCCCAGCCAGTGGTAATGTTCACACTGATCCCGCCCCTCAAACGCCCATTTCAACCCCCCTCTCTCTCTCTCTTCCATGTCCCTTTCCCTCTCCTTTCCTCCTCTCTCCTCCTACAACAGTTCAGACGCCATCCTGAGAGATGGTAATTCTCAAGTGACAGTAACTCCAGCACTGCTGGAAGGTAACCTTTGATGCTGTCCCAGAGCTCTGATGAACCTTTAATGGAATACTTGACCATATCCTCACAGACCTGCTGAAGTCTGACAACTGAGATTAACACTACTGAAGTCTGCCAGCTCAGGCTGACACGACTGAAGTCTGCCAGCTCAGGCTGACACTACTAAAGTCTGCCAACTCAGGCTGACATTACTGAAGTCTGCCAACCCGGGCTAACACTACTGAAGTCTGCCAACCCGGGCTGACACTACTGAAGTCTGCCAACCCAGGCTGACACTACTAAAGTCTGCCAACTCAGGCTGACACTAGTCAAGTCTGCCAACCCAGGCTGACACTACTAAAGTCTGCCAGCTTAGACTAACACTACTGAAGTCTCTTAGCTCAGGCTGACATCTTTCAAACCACTTACACTGCGTGACAGAATATAACACACCACTATAACTGTCGTTCCCACTGAATAACTCCCATACACAATAACTTAGCAGCACACTTCAGATATATCAAATTTTATTTAATAGAAAGAAAATCCAGCCTCCCATTCCCCATTCTTCCAATTACCCCCCCACGTCCCTTGAACCAGTGACCTGTCACGAAATTTAGGTACATTAAGAAAAATGGCCCGTGATGCTATTCATGATATAATATATATATATATATATATATATATATATATATATATATATATATATATATATATATATATATATATATGAAGGAGGGGTGTTAATGTTGCAGTTCAAAAACTGTAGTGTAAAGCACCCTTCTGGCAAGACAGTGATGGAGTGAATGATGGTGAAAGTTTTTCTTTTTCGGGCCACCCTGCCTTGGTGGGAATCGGCCAGTGTGATAATAATAATATATATATATATATATATATATATATATATATATATATATATATATATATATATATATATATATATATATATATATATACACACACACACACACACACTAGAATAAAGGAACCTTAACCTGACCTGAAAGACGTAAATTGAGATATAGGCTTGAAACAGAAACATTCCCTGTAACTTCTGACTGTGACCTTGTGTACCTACTTCCCGCCTCTCAAAAAAGCCTGTGTCTCTCCAGATTGTCAATTCCTTTATGTATTTTTTTACAATGTTATATGTAAAGAGATCGGTGGAAGGCGAGTTGACAGTTAGCATAGCTGTTATTGATGTGTGTATGTAGGCTGTCTTCATTATTAGGGTGGGGGGGGGCAGTGGTGGGGAGGGGAGAGGGGGAGGACGAGAAGGGAGAGGAAGATGGAGAAAATGGAAGGCAAGAAGGGAGAGTGTGTGGGAGTACATGAGAGTACATGGGGAGACTTGTGTATACATGAGTGTACATGAGAAAACATGGGGAGACATGTGTATACATGTGTACATGGGAGTACTTGGGGAGACTTGTGTATACATGAGTGTACATGAGAGTACATGGGGAGACTTGTGTATGAGTGTACATGGGAGTATATGGGGGGACATGTATATACATGGAGAGATTTGTGTATACGTGAGTGTACATGGAAAGACATGAGTGTACATGGGAAGACATGAGTGCACGTGAGTGTACCTGGGAAGACATGAGTGTGCACTGGAGTACATGAGTGTACATGGGAAGACAGGAGTGTACATGGGAAGACAGGAGTGTACATGGGAAGACAGGAGTGTACATGGGAAGACAGGAGTGTACATGGGAAGACAGGAGTGTACATGGGAAGACAGGAGTGTACATGGGAAGACAGGAGTGTACATGGGAAGACAGGAGTGTACATGGGAAGACAGGAGTGTACATGGGAAGACAGAACTATCTACTTTTATCTAAATTAAGATATTACAATGTATCATCTAAAAGTGAGAGTCAAGGATAGTAAAGAAAGAGAGAGAGAGAGAGAGAGAGAGAGAGAGAGAGAGAGAAGGGAGTGAGGGACACAAAGGGACCAGGGTCAGGGTCCAGGGAATCAGGGGGACTAATGTAACACCAGATTTATTGGCTCTTCCGTATTATTAAATATAAATCCAAACAGATGTCAAGACCTAGTGTGACACTAAGCTGGCTGACTCCAGCCACCTGGCTGACTCCAGCCACCTGGCTGACTCCAGCCACCTGGCTGAATACTCCAGCCACTTGGCTGACTCCAGCCACCTGACGGTTCTGACGACATGGATGTATGTCTGTGTGTGTGTGTACTCACCTAATTGTGGTTGCAGGGGTCGATTCATAGCTCCTGGCCCCACCTCTTCACTGGTCGCTACCAGGTCCACTCTCTCCAAGCTCCATGAGGTTTATCATACCTCTTCTTAAAGCTATGCATGGATCCTGTCTCCGCTACATCACTCTCCAGACTATTCCACTTCCTGACAACTCAAAGGCTGAAGATACACTTCCTAACATCCCTGTAACTCATCTGAGTTTTCAACTTGTAGGTGTGTGTGTGTGTGTGTGTGTGTGTGTGTGTGTGTGTGTGTGTGTGTGTGTGTGTGTGTGTGTGTGTGTGTGTGTGTGTGTGTGTGCGCGCGTGTGTGTGTACTCACCTATTTGTGGTTGCAGGGATCGAGTCGTAGCTCCTGGGTCCGCCTCTTCACTGACTGTGTGTGTGTGTGTGTGTGTTTACCCGTTTATTATTTTCGAGGGTCGATACCTAGCTCCTGGCCCCGCCTCCTAGGCCACCTTGGTCGGTATCACTGACTTGTGGCCTCTCAAGTCTTATCATATCTACTCTTGAAGTAGCACACTTAGTTTGCCTCCTTAGTTTGCCTGAGACTAAAGAAATACTTCCTGACATCCCTATGATTCATCTGAACTCTTCTCCAGGCTGAGGGACTGACCACCTCAAATACTTTTTCTCCGGGGTTGACGGACTGTACACATCATCTTTATTTCACTACTACACCTGCTCCCTCTGTATTTAACTGAAAAAGCCTACTGTGTAGGCGAAACGTTTCATCAACAAAGGTACCCAACTGTTGCACATGTGTCTTAATCTTCAACTCGTCGGTAATTTACACCATAGCCAACAAGAAGGTAATCAGTCCCTCAGCCTTGAAGACTTCGATGCTCAACACTTGAGAAAAACACTTGGCAGGTCACGTTTTTTATCGGGGCTACATTTCGCTCTTGAGAAGACTTGATAAAACTGTACAAGAGGGAAAGGTGGTCGTAATAGGTTTCTTCTGCGACATTTCTGCCACGTTTCTTCCCTCAAAGTCGACCATCAAGAATGTTGTCTTACCACGGGACGTTTCCCCTCACTGTTTCGTGTCCCCCGTCACTGTTACTTGTCCCCTTCGTCACTGTGATTATCACAGCCTGGTGACTGTCATCATCACAGCCTTGTCACTGCTATCACCACAGCCTGGTCACTGTCATCATCACAGCCTCGTCACTATCATCACAGTCTTGTCACTGTATCATCACAGCCTCGTTACTATCATCATAACCTTGTCATTTCATCATCACAGCCTCGTCACCGCTATCATCATAGCCTGGTCACTCATCATCACATCCTCGTCACTGCTATCATTATAGCCTGGTCACTGTCATAATCACAGCCTCGTCACTGTTATCATCATAACCTTGTCACTGTCATAATCACAGCCTCGTCACTGTTATCATCATAACCTTGTCACTGTCATCATCACAGCCTCGTCACTGCTATCATCATAACCTTGTCACTGTCATCATCACAGCCTCGTCACTGTTATCATCATAACCTTGTCACTGTCATCATCACAGCCTCGTCACTGCTATCATCATAGCCTTGTCACTGTCATCATCACTGCCTCGTCACTGCTATCATCATAACCTTGTCACTGTCATAATCACAGCCTCGTCACTGCTATCATCATAACCTTGTCACTGACATCATCACAGCCTCGTTACTCCTATTATTATAACCTTGTCACTGTCATCATCACAGCCTCTTCACTGCTATCATCATAACCTTGTCACTGTCATCACCACAGCCTCGTCACTCCTATTATCATAACCTTGTCACTGTCATCATCACAGCTTCGTCACTGCTATCATCATAACCTTGTCACTGTCATCATCACAGCCTCGTCACTGCTATCATCATAACCTTGTCACTGTCATCATCACAGCCTCGTCACTCCTATTATCATAACCTTGTCACTGTCATCATCACAGCCTCGTCACTGCTATCATCATAACCTTGTCACTGTCATCATCACAGCCTCTTCACTGCTATCATCATAACCTTGTCACTGTCATCATCACAGCCTCGTCACTCCTATTATCATAACCTTGTCACTGTCATCATCACAGCCTCGTCACTGCTATCATCATAACCCTGTCACTGTCATCATCACAGCCTCGTCACTGCACCTCCTTTGTATTTGATTACAACCTTTTCACCTCATCGCCTAAAACTTGTCCATCACTGCAAGCCCAATAATCATCTCTGGGCGTGAGAACCACACACGTGAACCGGGAAGACCCCGGGTCCTACCCCAGAGCCAGTGACCGACAGGGAGAGAAGACAGCAGCGGCGGCGGCGGTGGCGGGAGGCTGTGTGTAGATCTCGGAGATCAAATCACTGGTCAGTTGGAAAGCATCAAAGGGCCATAGCGGACCATTATTACCTCCTATTTCCTTTAGAGTTCCTATTACGACACCCCAGGGGCCAGCCGAGGACTCCAGTAGGATGTTCCGTTAATTGATGCGTACCTCAAAGGCTCTCCAGATTAGTTGGGCAAAAGGAAGGATCTCCAGTGAAGTCTTGGAATCCTCAAAGAGGAGTTAGGGGGGAGTTCACCTGGAGAGATAAGTACAAAAGAGGATCAGTTGGCCTGGTAATCGATACCCACTCGTTCCTCCTGCCTGCCAACCACACGTCAATGGCTCCACTTATGAATAGAGAAGAAGAGGAGGTTCAGATCGCCTTCTGGTGCACCCAAGACGGCTTTCAAGTGGCTTTCTTGGACCTCCTGAGATGAGGACCTTGTCAAACATGACAAGCTAATAATCTTGATAATAGCTAGCAATGACATCCACCTCATATATATATATATATATATATATATATATATATATATATATATATATATATATATATATATATATATATATATATATATATATATATAATATATATATATATATATATATATATATATATATATCGTGCCGAATAGGTAAAACTTGAGATTTTGGCTTAAATAGCAACGCTCTTCTTGTGCCGAATAAGGCAAGTGAAAATTTGTGTATGCAATAATTTCGCAAAAATCATTCTGAACCTAACGAAAAAAATATATATTTCACTGTGTTTGTTTAGTATTAAATGGTAAACTTATCTAAATTATATTTATTTGAATTAGGTTAAATTAAATTGCGCTTGTTATAATAAGGTTAGGTAAGTTTTCTAAGGTTCTTTTGGTACAAAATTATTAATTTTTACATTAACTTAAATGAAAAAATATATCTTTAAACGCATAAGAGAAAATTTTAGAAAGGACTTAATTTTAAATGAGTTCTTGCTAATTGACCAGTTTTACCTAATCGGCACGACATTCAGGGATATTTTTTTTGTCTTATAAATGGTGATAAATACTCTGGATATATATATATATATATATATATATATATATATATATATATATATATATATATATATATATATATATATATATATATATATATATATATATATACCTACGAACCTTAGGACAAGGTACGCAGTGCTTTACTAATCTACCCACACTGGACCAATACCTTGGAGCCCAGCTTGCGCTAGACTTTGATCCAAGGCAGCCAGCTTTCAGGGAGAAGGCTTACAGCTTTTCATCTCATCCCCTGCATATGTTTATATATATATATATATATATATATATATATATATATATATATATATATATATATATATATATATATTTATATATATATATATATATATATATATATATATATATATATATGCAAAACAACCACTCTGAAAGAATACAGAAATTCCAAGCGCTTTCGTGACTACTCACATTATCAAGGAACTATATAGTTCCTTGATAATGTGAGTAGTCACGAAAGCGCTTGGAATTTCTCTATTCTTTCAGAGTGGTTGTTTTGCATATTCTGAAATCACCTGTTTACTGTGATCTTATTGAAATGCAAAACAACCACTGTGAAAGAATAGAGAAGTTCCAATCGCTTTCGTGACTACTCACATTATCAAGGAACAATGTTCCTTGATAATGTGAGTAGTCACGAAAGCGCTTGGAACTTCTCTATTTTTTCTCAGTGGTTGTTTTGCATATTCTGAAATCACCTGTTTACTGTGATTTTATTGCGCATACATACATATATATATATATATATATATATATATATATATATATATATATATATATATATATATATATATATATATATATATATATAATATATATGTATAATATATATATACATAATACATATATATATATGTATATATATATATATATATATATATATATATATATATATATATATATATATATATATATTATATATATATATTATACATATATATATATATTATATATATATATATATATATATATATATATATATATATATATTATATATATATATATATACATATATATATATATATATAGCTATATATATATATATATATTGTAGCTACACTGAGAGTAAAAGGTAGATGGGATACAAGGAGAATAGAAGCATCAGGGAAGAGAGAGGTGAAGGTTTATAAACTAAAAGAGGAGGCAGTTAGGGTAAGATATAAACAGCTATTGGAGGATAGATGGGTTAATGAGAGCATAGGCAATGGGGTCGAAGAGGTATGGGGTAGGTTTAAAAATGTAGTGTTAGAGTGTTCAGCAGAAGTTTGTGGTTACAGGAAAGTGGGTGCAGGAGGGAAGAGGAGCGATTGGTGGAATGATGATGTAAAGAGAGTAGTAAGGGAGAAAAAGTTAGCATATGAGAAGTTTTTACAAAGTAGAAGTGATGCAAGGAGGGAAGAGTATATGGAGAAAAAGAGAGAGGTTAAGAGAGTGGTGAAGCAATGTAAAAAGAGAGCAAATGAGAGAGTGGGTGAGATGTTATCAACAAATTTTGTTGAAAATAAGAAAAAGTTTTGGAGTGAGATTAACAAGTTAAGAAAGCCTAGAGAACAAATGGATTTGTCAGTTAAAAATAGGAGAGGAGAGTTATTAAATGGAGAGTTAGAGGTATTGGGAAGATGGAAGGAATATTTTGAGGAATTGTTAAATGTTGATGAAGATAGGGAAGCTGTGATTTCGTGTATAGGGCAAGGAGGAATAACATCTTGTAGGAGTGAGGAAGAGCCAGTTGTGAGTGTGGGGGAAGTTCGTGAGGCAGTAGGTAAAATGAAAGGGGGTAAGGCAGCCGGGATTGATGGGATAAAGATAGAAATGTTAAAAGCAGGTGGGGATATAGTTTTGGAGTGGTTGGTGCAATTATTTAATAAATGTATGGAAGAGGGTAAGGTACCTAGGGATTGGCAGAGAGCATGCATAGTTCCTTTGTATAAAGGCAAAGGGGATAAAAGAGAGTGCAAAAATTATAGGGGGATAAGTCTGTTGAGTGTACCTGGTAAAGTGTATGGTAGAGTTATAATTGAAAGAATTAAGAGTAAGACGGAGAATAGGATAGCAGATGAACAAGGAGGCTTTAGGAAAGGTAGGGGGTGTGTGGACCAGGTGTTTACAGTGAAACATATAAGTGAACAGTATTTAGATAAGGCTAAAGAGGTCTTTGTGGCATTTATGGATTTGGAAAAGGCGTATGACAGGGTGGATAGGGGGGCAATGTGGCAGATGTTGCAAGTGTATGGTGAAGGAGGTAGGTTACTGAAAGCAGTGAAGAGTTTTTACGAGGATAGTGAGGCTCAAGTTAGAGTATGTAGGAAAGAGGGAAATTTTTTCCCAGTAAAAGTAGGCCTTAGACAAGGATGTGTGATGTCACCGTGGTTGTTTAATATATTTATAGATGGGGTTGTAAGAGAAGTAAATGCGAGGGTCTTGGCAAGAGGCGTGGAGTTAAAAGATAAAGAATCACACACAAAGTGGGAGTTGTCACAGCTGCTCTTTGCTGATGACACTGTGCTCTTGGGAGATTCTGAAGAGAAGTTGCAGAGATTGGTGGATGAATTTGGTAGGGTGTGCAAAAGAAGAAAATTAAAGGTGAATACAGGAAAGAGTAAGGTTATGAGGATAACAAAAAGATTAGGTGATGAAAGATTGAATATCAGATTGGAGGGAGAGAGTATGGAGGAGGTGAACGTATTCAGATATTTGGGAGTGGACGTGTCAGCGGATGGGTCTATGAAAGATGAGGTGAATCATAGAATTGATGAGGGAAAAAGAGTGAGTGGTGCACTTAGGAGTCTGTGGAGACAAAGAACTTTGTCCTTGGAGGCAAAGAGGGGAATGTATGAGAGTATAGTTTTACCAACGCTCTTATATGGGTGTGAAGCGTGGGTGATGAATGTTGCAGCGAGGAGAAGGCTGGAGGCAGTGGAGATGTCATGTCTGAGGGCAATGTGTGGTGTGAATATAATGCAGAGAATTCGTAGTTTGGAAGTTAGGAGGAGGTGCGGGATTACCAAAACTGTTGTCCAGAGGGCTGAGGAAGAGTTGTTGAGGTGGTTCGGACATGTAGAGAGAATGGAGCGAAACAGAATGACTTCAAGAGTGTATCAGTCTGTAGTGGAAGGAAGGCGGGGTAGGGGTCGGCCTAGGAAGGGTTGGAGGGAGGGGGTAAAGGAGGTTTTGTGTGCGAGGGGCTTGGACTTCCAGCAGGCATGCGTGAGCGTGTTTGATAGGAGTGAATGGAGACAAATGGTTTTTAATACTTGACGTGCTGTTGGAGTGTGAGCAAAGTAACATTTATGAAGGGATTCAGGGAAACCGGCAGGCCGGACTTGAGTCCTGGAGATGGGAAGTACAGTGCCTGCACTCTGAAGGAGGGGTGTTAATGTTGCAGTTTAAAAACTGTAGTGTAAAGCACCCTTCTGGCAAGACAGTGATGGAGTGAATGATGGTGAAAGTTTTTCTTTTTCGGGCCACCCTGCCTTGGTGGGAATCGGCCGGTGTGATAATAAAAAAAAATAAAAAAAAAAATATATATATATATTATATATATATATATATATATATATATATATATATATATATATATATATATATATATATATATTATATATATATATATATATATATATATATATATATTATATATATATATATATATATATATATATATATATATATATATATATATATATATATATATATATATATATATATATATATATATATATATATATATATATATATATATACACCTCCAGAGTATTTATCACCCTTTACAAGACAAAAACAATATCCCTGAATGGTGCTGGTGGTATATATAGGTTAATCTCAGTCTTAATAAGCCTCGGGGAATTACCGAACTTAAAAACTAAACTCTATATTAAAGATAATAAACTCTAGAGGAAATATACAGTAGAAATATAGGAAGTATTACATGGGATCCATCTTTGGCTGAGTTAGATAACGACAGCAGTTTGGTCTCTGAGATCGAAATTATCTGCCACCAACACAAAGAATTATAATCCCAAAAAATAGCGATTTAGGTATATTCTGAGTGTGTGAACAGTGATGTACACACCACCAGTGTATGTATACTAAGAGATATACGCCTTTTTGAGTATGTACGCTGAGAGATATACGCCTTTTTGAGTATGTACGCTAAGAAATATACGCCTTTTTGAGTATGTACGCTGAGAGATATACGCCTCTGTGTACATACGCTGAGATATGTATGCCTCTTTGTGTATATACTCTGAGAGATATACTCCTTTCTCTGTATATACGCGGAGATATAAACGCCTTTTTTTGTATATACGCTGCGAGATATGCGCCTCTTTGCGTATATGCACGGAAAAATATACGCTTCTATGTGTATATAAGCCCCGAGATACGCGCGTCTGTCTGCATATATGCTAGGAGATATACACTTCTTAATGTACATAAATACATTTTAGTGTATACACGCATAGACATACACACTTCTGTATGATTGATAATATATATATATATATATATATATATATATATATATATATATATATATATATATATATATATATATATATATATATATATATATATATATATATATATATATATATATATATATATATATATATATATATATATATATTATATATATATATATATATATTATATATATATATATATATATTATATATATATATATATATATATATATATATATATATATATATATATTATATATATATATATATATATATATATATATATATATATATATATATATATATATTATATATATATATATATATATATATATATATATATATATATATATATATATATATATATATATATATATATATATATATATATATATATATACAAAGTTTTTCTTAAAGCAGATCTTAGTACCAATAATAATAATAATAATAATAATAATAATAATAATAATAATAATAATAAAATTATTATTATTAATTTTTTCAATGGCTAAGAGTTTTAAAAATTTCAGTGCATTTCGACTGCAATAAAAAAACTGAAGGAGTGAAGAAGGTGACAAAGAACGACCGAGAAAAATGTTCTTTCAAAGTTAATTAATTCTTCTTCCTCCTATTTCATTTACCAATTAATGCTTTATCCAGTTTATTTAATATTTCATCAAAATTATATTTATTTCATCCGATTTATTTAATATTTTAGCCATTTTATTTATATTTCAACCAATTTATTTAATATTTAATATATTTCATCCAATTTATATAATATTTCAACCAATTTATTTTGTATTCAACTAATTTATATAATATTTCAACCAATTTATATATTTCAACCAATTTATTTAATATTCAACCAATTTATATATTTCAACCAATTTATATATTTCAACCAATTTATACATTTCAACCAATTTATTTAATATTCAACCAATTTATATATTTCAACCAATTTATTTAATTTTCAACCAATTTATATATTTCAACCAATTTATATATTTCAACCAATTTATATATTTCAACCAATTTATATATTTCAACCAATTATATATTTCAACCAATTTATATATTTCAACCAATTATATATTTCAACCAATTTATATATTTCAACCAATTTATATATTTCAACCAATTTATATATTTCAACCAATTTATATATTTCAACCAATTATATATTTCAACCAATTTATATATTTCAACCAATTTATATATTTCAACCAATTTATATATTTCAACCAATTTATATATTTCAACCAATTTATTTAATATTCAACCAATTTATATAATATTTCAACCAATTTATATATTTCAACCAATTTATTTAATATTCAACTAATTTATATAATATTTCAACTAATTTATTTAATATTCAACTAATTTAATCGTTTAGAATAAAGTGGATGTGTTCCCAAGGATGAAGGGTCCGTATGGCTCGCCTTCCTTGGATCAAGAGGTTTGCACATTATTTATGGGACTATATTATCTTCATGACAGGGGAAGAGGTTCTTGATCCAAGGAAATGTAGTTGTCCTTCCGTGTTCTTGTATCGAACCTGACTGGCTTCCATTCCCCACCACAGCGCAGGAGCTGTATGACCCCTACGTATTTATTGCTTCCTCCTAAATATAATGCTGGTAACACTGTCTTCACCACTACTAGTTAGTGCTGGTAACACTGTCTTCACCACTGCTAAGACGATTAAATCCTTTCTTAAAACACTTGTAATAGGCCTAAATCTTTCCTCATAGTAGTTCTAATAGGCTTAGATTCTTTCTCAAAAGTTCAAATAGAATCGAATTCTTAAAATAAAGTTCTGATAGGCTTAAATCTTTTCTCAAAGTAGTTCCAATAGGCTTAGATCCTTTCTGAAAGTAGTAATTATATTCTTAAATCCTTCCTCAAAACAGTTCTAATAGGCCTATATTTTTTTCAACAGCTCAAATATTCAACAGGTTTAAATATTCTCTCGAAAAGTTCTGATAGGCCTAAATCCTTTCACAAAATAGTTCTCATAGGCTTAAATCCTTCCCCCCCCAAAAGTCTTACGCTAGTAAATGTCATCTCAAAATATATTTTACGGGGGAAATAAAGACGAATTTTGGGATTCATGAGAGAATTGCAGTCACTTGTAATCTTTACTGACCTCTCAATAAAGGCAGTATATAAACATCTATATTGATATCTCAATAAAACTGCCTTTACTGACCTCTGAATAAAGGCAGTGTATAAACATCTATATTGATATCTCAATAAAACTGTCTTTACTGACCTCTCAATAAAGGCAGTATATAAACATCTATATTGATATCTCAATAAAACTGCCTTTACTGACCTCTCAATAAAGGCAGTATATAAACATCTATATTGATATCTCAATAAAACTGTCTTTACTGACCTCTGAATAAAGGCAGTGTATAAACATCTATATTGATATCTCAATAAAACTGTCTTTACTGACCTCTCAATAAAGGCAGTGTATAAACATCTATATTGATATCTCAATAAAACTGCCTTTACTGACCTCTCAATAAAGGCAGTATATAAACATCTGTATTGACCTCTCAATAAAGGCAGTATATAAACATCTATATTGATATCTCAATAAAACTGTCTTTACTGACCTCTCAATAAAGGCAGTGTATAAACATCTATATTGATATCTCAATAAAACTGCCTTTACTGACCTCTCAATAAAGGCAGTATATAAACACCTGTACTGACCTCTCAATAAAACTGCCTTTACTGACCTCTCAATAAAGGCAGTATATAAACACCTGTACTGACCTCTCAATAAAACTGCCTTTACTGACCTCTCAATAAAGGCAGTATATAAACATCTGTACTGACCTTACAATAAAACTGCCTTTACTGACCTCTCAATAAAGGCAGTATATAAACATCTGTACTGACCTTACAATAAAACTGCCTTTACTGACCTCTCAATAAAGGCAGTATATAAACACCTGTACTGACCTTACAATAAAAACATGGGAAAAAATACATTTAATATACCATGTCAATAAAGAAGAAAGAAATGTTTTGTGTATCCTTACTAATCGCTGCCACTAAATAAAGTTCGCGAATAAAAGTCATTCCTTTAGACACACACAAAATCAGCAGAGAGAGAGAAAGTACCCAATGTACCGCTGACCGAAGAAGTCTATCCCGCGGGCGGAACGTTTGAGTCCAGTGTGTGTAAATTTTGTCTAACTTTTCCAATGCTCCACAGTCTGGTAAACTGCTGTGCACACCAGTCCTAGTGGCGTTAGTGGCTACTTTATTGTGCACTCCATATTCATCCTGTGGAGGGTAGTGGCTAGTTTATTGTGCACTCCATATTCATCCTGTGGATGGTAGTGGCTACTTTATTGTGCACTCCATATTCATCCTGTGGAGGGTAGTGGCTAGTTTATTGTGCACTCCATATTCATCCTGTGGATGGTAGTGGCTACTTTATTGTGCACTCCATATTCATCCTGTGGATGGTAGTGGCTACTTTATTGTGCACTCCATATTCATCCTGTGGATGGTAGTGGCTAGTTTACTGTGCACTCCATATTCATCCTGTGGATGGTAATGGCTAGTTTACTGTGCACTCCATATTCATCCTGTGGATGGTAGTGGCTAGTTTACTGTGCACTCCATATTCATCCTGTGGATGGTAGTGGCTAGTTTACTGTGCACTCCATATTCATCCTGTGGATGGTAGTGGCTAGTTTACTGTGCACTCCATATTCATCCTGTGGATGGTAGTGGCTAGTTTACTGTGCACTCCATATTCATCCTGTGGATGGTAGTGGCTAGTTTACTGTGCACTCCATATTCATCCTGTGGATGGTAGTGGCTAGTTTACTGTGCACTCCATATTCATCCTGTGGATGGTAGTGGCTAGTTTACTGTGCACTCCATATTCATCCTGTGGATGGTAGTGGCAAGTTTACTGTGCACTCCATATTCATCCTGTGGATGGTAGTGGCAAGTTTATTGTGCACTCCATATTCATCCTGTGGATGGTAGTGGCTAGTTTACTGTGCACTCCATATTCACCCAGAGTATAATATAAGATCATATGGATACATAAATACACATCTGGATTTATATCTACAATTATCTGTTGCAAGCCAGTTTAGGATATTTACTTAATATGTCTGGCATCTTGTTTACATTAATAAGATAACCTGACATATCACGTAGGTTATTACACTATCTGTATATTCCACAATAAGTGGATAATGAAGCACATAGTGTTCAAGATAGTGACCATAAGGTTGATCACATACTTTGTATTTAGTTTGATCACCATCTATGTGTCTGCCAAACTGCCAGAAATACTTGTAACCTAATTCTGGCTACTACAACATCAGTCAGTACTTGTAACTAAGCCTAAGTCTGGCTACTACAACATCAGTCAGTACTTGTAACCAAGCCTAAGTCTGGCTACTACAACATCAGTCAGTACTTGTAACCAAGCCTAAGTCTGGCTACTACAACATCAGTCAGTACTTGTAACCAAGCCTAAGTCTGGCTACTACAACATCAGTCAGTACTTGTAACCAAGCCTAAGCCTGGCTACTACAACATCAGTCAGTACTTGTAACCAAGCCTAAGTCTGGCTACTACAACATCAGTCAGTACTTGTAACCAAGCCTAAGTCTGGCTACTACAACATCAGTCAGTACTTGTAACCAAGCCTAAGTCTGGCTACTACAACATCAGTCAGTACTTGTAACCAAGCCTAAGCCTGGCTACTACAACATCAGTCAGTACTTGTAACCAAGCCTAAGTCTGGCTACTACAACATCAGTCAGTACTTGTAACCAAGCCTAAGTCTGGCTACTACAACATCAGTCAGTACTTGTAACCAAGCCTAAGTCTGGCTACTACAACATCAGTCAGTACTTGTAACCAAGCCTAAGTCTGGCTACTACAACATCAGTCAGTACTTGTAACCAAGCCTAAGTCTGGCTACTACAACATCAGTCAGTACTTGTAACCAAGCCTAAGTCTGGCTACTACAACATCAGTCAGTACTTGTAACCAAGCCTAAGTCTGGCTACTACAACATCAGTCAGTACTTGTAACCAAGCCTAAGTCTGGCTACTACAACATCAGTCAGTACTTGTAACCAAGCCTAAGTCTGGCTACTACAACATCAGTCAGTACTTGTAACCAAGCCTAAGTCTGGCTACTACAACATCAGTCAGTACTTGTAACCAAGCCTAAGTCTGGCTACTACAACATCAGTCAGTACTTGTAACCAAGCCTAAGTCTGGCTACTACAACATCAGTCAGTACTTGTAACCAAGCCTAAGCCTGGCTACTACAACATCAGTCAGTACTTGTAACCAAGCCTAAGTCTGGCTACTACAACATCAGTCAGTACTTGTAACCAAGCCTAAGTCTGGCTACTACAACATCAGTCAGTACTTGTAACCAAGCCTAAGTCTGGCTACTACAACATCAGTCAGTACTTGTAACCAAGCCTAAGTCTGGCTACTACAACATCAGTCAGTACTTGTAACCAAGCCTAAGCCTGGCTACTACAACATCAGTCAGTACTTGTAACCAAGCCTAAGTCTGGCTACTACAACATCAGTCAGTACTTGTAACCAAGCCTAAGTCTGGCTACTACAACATAAGTCAGTACTTGTAACCAAGCCTAAGCCTGGCTACTACAACATCACTCAGTACTTGTAACCAAGCCTAAGTCTGGCTACTACAACATCAGTCAGTACTTGTAACCAAGCCTAAGTCTGGCTACTACAACATCAGTCAGTACTTGTAACCAAGCCTAAGTCTGGCTACTACAACATCACTCAGTACTTGTAACCAAGCCTAAGCCTGGCTACTACAACATCACTCAGTACTTGTAACCAAGCCTAAGTCTGGGTGCTACAACATCAGTCAGTACTTGTAACCAAGCCTAAGTCTGGCTACTACAACATCAGTCAGTACTTGTAACCAAGCCTAAGCCTGGCTACTACAACATCACTCAGTACTTGTAACCAAGCCTAAGCCTGGCTACTACAACATCAGTCAGTACTTGTAACCAAGCCTAAGCCTGGCTGCTACAACATCAGGCAGTACTTGTAACCAAGCCTAAGCCTGGCTACTACAACATCAGTCAGTACTTGTAACCA
>NC_091334.1:17138373-17183373 GCF_038502225.1 Cherax quadricarinatus
AGGAGGAAGGATGGGTGGAAACGCACACACACTCGTTCTATACACGTCATGGCCCGGGTGGCCTTCTAATGAGTTCTAAGACAGCGATATAGATTTAGAAAGAACCAGGAGAGGGAGTGTGTGAGATGGGGGGGGGAGGCAAGCAGCAGGAGCAGCCAACCCCCTCCCCCTCCTCCTCTTCCCCCTCCAAGCCACCATTACGACCACAAGACATTACTTTAGTGGGCATTTATTTTCGCACATAATGTTGACAGAAAGGGAAGGAAGGGGGGGGGGTCGTTCCTGGGCAGCCATGTTTTGATTGGTTCAGTCTCCCAGGCTGCTGGCTACTTTGTTGAGTATGTATTATATTCTCTCTCTCTCTCTCTCTCTCCCGGACTATTTAGCTCCCTTCCATTGTCATTAGAGGAGGAGGAAGAAGAGGAGGAGGAGGAAGGGGGGGAGGGGAAGAGATGCAAAAATCCGCCAATTACAATGGGCCATTGATGTTAATGTTGACCAATGGGACGAGTGTATCTCAGCCAGTCTTCAGTGTTGTTGCCGGTTTAGAGAGTGGCAGATTTGCCCGACTGTCGTTGTTGAGGGACCCACAGCAGCGTCGCCGCCTCCTTAACAAGTTATCCCCGCTAATCGTCAGTGGGGGCTATCTAGCTATCCCAGATATCTAGCTATCGCAGTAAGGTAGCAGGTTACAAGCACTGTACCTGGCCCGTGTTACAGCCTAGTTCTTAGGGAAGTGCGTGTGTATTTATGTGTATTTGTATGGTTATAGGCGCTTTCACGGCCTCCGTGGCATTGAGGCGGGGGTTACAGAAGGTATAATGTGTGGGGGAAGGAGACTGCGGAGAGAGTAAATTAGCCGGGAGAGGAGAATATCGGTGGTAATGAGGTGAGATGCTTCCCGCCAGAAGGTGACATCTTTACAATCTCTGTCACCTTCTGGAATCTCCTGCTCGCGCCGCCAAAAAAAAAACCCACACAAACCCCCTTTTATGCACCTAATCCCCTCCCCTCTCCCCGCCGTAACTGGCGAAAGCCTTCATAACTTTCCACCCGCGTTGGACACACCCGGGCGATGTATCATAACATTAACACGGCCTCCGAACAAGCATTTCGAATCAATTCAAGTCCCCCGGGGGGACCCAATAGCGAAATTTATGCCGGGCAAAAATATTTTGAGTTTGGCGGGTGGATCGGGATTGGCTGGGCGGCGGCGGCCGCCCTTCAGTAAGCTCCACCCCTCCGTCAGCACTGCACACACCCTCTCTCCCTCCTATTCCATCCGAAAAACACACATTAACCACGTATGCAGGTTAGTTATCCCTCGGGGGGAAGGATTTTTAGAGCCTGAGTAATGGCGGAAAAGCCAATTAAAAACAAAAAAGATGAGAGTTTTAATATCCCAGAGGAGATTGTCTCTCCCGGAGTGTAAAACTCCGAGGCTGTCAAGATTATTCAGGACCTGGATGGTGGTACCTGTGGAATGATGGTACAAGAGGAATGGTGGTGCCTGAGGAATGATGGTACCTGATGAATGATAGTACCTGAGGAATGGTGGTATCAGAAGAATGATAGTACCTGAGGAATGGTGGTATCAGAAGAATGATGGTACCTGAGAAATAATGGTAAGAATGGTACCCGAAGAATGATGGTACTTGAGGGATGGTGGTATCAGAAGAATGATGGTACCTGAGGAATGGTGGTATCAGAAAAATGATGGTACCTGAGAACTAATGGTAACAGAAGAATAGTACCTGAAGAATGGTGGTACCTGAGGAATGGTGGTATCAGAAGAATGATGGTACCCGAGGAATAATGGTATCAGAAGAATGATGGTACCTGAGGAATGATGGTTCCTGAAGAATGACGGTACTGAGGAATGATGGCACCTGAAGAATGATGGTACCTGAGGAATGATGGTACCTGAGGAATGGTGATATCTGAGGAATGATGGTATCTGAAGAATGGTGGTAGCTGAGGAATTGATACCTAAGGAATGGTGGTACTTGAGGAATGATGATACCTGAGGAATGATGGTAGCTGAAGAATGGTGGTACCTGACGAATGATGGTACCTGGGGAATGATGGTACCTGAAGATTGATGGCACCTGAGGAATGGTGGCACCTGAGAAATGGTGGTACCTGAGGAATGATGGTAACTAAGGCATGATGGTATCTGAGGAATGGTGGTACCTGAGGAATGACGGTACCTGTCGAATGATGGTACCTGAGGAATGATGGTACATGAATAGTGGTACCTGAGGAATGCCTGTACCTCTGGGATGAAAGTACCTTAGGAATCATGGTACCTCAGAGATGATGTTTCTTAAGAATCATAGTAACTCAGGGAAGAAGTACCTTAGGAAGGATGGGTCCTTAGGAATGATAGTACCTCAGGGATGATGGTAAGAGATGATGGTACCTTAGGAATGGTATGTAAGGGATAATGGTACCTTAAGAATGATGGTATGTAAGGGATGATGGTACCTGAGGAATGATGGTACTTTGGAAATGACGGTACCTGATGAATGATGGTACTTTGGGAATGACGGTACCTGAGGAATGATGGTACCTTGGGAATGACTGTACCTTGGGAATTACTGTACCTGAGGTATGATGCATGAGAACTGATGGTACCTTGGGAATGACGGCACCTGAAGAAGGATAGGGGCCTGAGACAACCTCCTGGTTAACAGGTCACGAGGAAATGCTTACCTGCCCCACTCACTTCCCGGACCACCACAACATACTTGGTATATGTCTGAGTATGTCGATTAATATGTCAAGTCCACCCACAACCTCTCCTCACATGAGTTCCCCTCATGGGAGGTTCCCTGACGCTGGTGAGGGGCTCTTGATCTAGGGAACTGGATCTGTGTTCCAGTTCCCTAAATACCTTCCATCCCCCCACCTACAGGCGCTGTATAATCCCCACGTGTTTAGCGCTCCCCTATGATTATAATAATCCTCACATCTGTATTCATCAATGTGTCTTCACATGTATTAAGGCATCAATTATATAGTCACATATACGTTCACGTGTGTTTAACTACATATATTCAACTTTAAGTATTTATCTATGCGTATTCACATGTACTTATGTATCAATTCTGCGGTTACCTATGTATTCGTATACATGTATTCACATGTGTATTCACCTATATGTACTCAAGTGTGTGCACTCACAGTATATGTAATAAAATATATGTTTTTATATGTATTTTTTAATCACTCGCCTGTATGTACTCACACGTATGTACTAACATGTATTTACCCGCCTGTATGCACTCACCTGTACGAATGTACATGTACTCTCCTATATGTATTCGCATGTATGTACTCACATATATGCACTCATGTGCTTACCAGTAAAAAATAACGATTTTACAAGAAATCATGGGGCGTACTGGGGTATGGGGCGTACTGGGGTATGGGGAGTACTGGGAAAATGGGGCGTACTGGGGTATGGGGCTTACTGGGGTAATGGAGCTTGCCGGGATAATGGGGTAACAGAGTATTGAGCGTATTGGGGTGTACCAGGGTAATAGGGGATAATGGGTGTACTGGAATGGGGCCTAGTGTAATGGGCGTACTAGGGTAATAGGGAGTAATGGGTGTCCTAGGGTAATCGGCGTACTGAAGTAATGGGCATACTGAAAGTAATAAGCGTTCTGGGGTAATGATGTGTACTAGGGTAATAGGGAGAAATGGGTGTATTGGGGTAATAGGGAGTAATGGTGTACTGTGATAATGGAATAATAGAGCCTAGTGGGGTAATGGGTGCCCTAGGATAAACGTAGTAGGGTAAAGTGCGCACTGGGTTAATGGGTGTACTAGGGTAATTGATGTACTGGGATAATGGACGTACTAGGATAATGGTCGTACTGCGGTAATGGACGTATTAGGGTAATAAGGAATAATTGGTGTCCTAGGATAATGGACGTACTGGGGTAATGGACGTACTATAGTAATGGGGGTACTGGGGTAATAAGCATACTGGCGTAATATGGTGTACTGGGCCTTATAGGGAGTAATGGGTGTACTGTGGTAATGGAAGTACTGGAATAATGAGGCCAACTGGGGTAATGTGTGTACTGGGGGTGTATCTAAAAATTTTGAGAAGTCAACGTCCCCAGGGACTGGTCCAAGACCAGAGTCTCCTGGTTACTGTCAGTCGCGTGCAGACCAACGCACGAACCACAACCTATCTCGTCAGGAACTGATTTGAGGAACTTAGGTGATTTGTCAGGAAACAGAACAAGTGTTTCCTGACGCTGGTCTCAAGTCAATTATCAGTTTCTGTCTTGAAGACAACCTGAGTTCTGCTGGTCATCCCCCTTACGCAGGGTGGAAGTACGCTGAAGAGTCGGGGTCCCCAGACACTACTCGTCTAGTTTTTTTCTAAGCGTACTCGTGGCGCCACCTGCTTTTTATTGGCGGTACTCTGCACCGTAGCTCCAGTTCCCTGGATCAAGAGTGCTTCACAAACATCAAGGCACCAACCCTCCTTGAAAGGTTAGCTTTATTTGAGTCCTTGTAAGAGTTAATGAAGACTGATATTTTTTTAACAAATCGTAAAAAAATCTAGTTTCTAAATATAATTTAACAAATTAAAAAACTATGAAGGAGAGAGGGAGAGAGTAAAGAAAAAAAGTAGAAAGGGTGGGAAGGGAGTAAAGAAGGAGGGGGAGTAGGAAGGAAGGGGAAAGAGGGAGGAGATGAAGGAAGGAATTAAGGAGTAAAGAAAGAGGAGAAACCTGGAAATATAAAAAAGTACGAGAATGAAGAGAGAGAGGGAGATGGGAGGAAAGAGAAGCTCTAGATCCAAGATGTTGCAGCAGCCCTCCCTTTCCTCGGATCAAACCCAGCTTCCCTCCCAGTCCCCAGACACAGCTTCCTGCAGTGATACAAGACAGCTGTAACACCACCAGACGGGCAAGAGTTCCCCTCTAGCTGCTACCTTCCCAGGAAGGTCGTCCCAGCAGCGGTCATTCCTCGACTGGTTTACCTCTGCAACAGATTCTCACTTCATTCTTAAGTATACCCCAAGGAATACCTTATAGGCTTGGTCTACACACATTCTTTCAGTACCATACCTCGACTGGTAGCACACTCAGCTCACACACTGAGGTCTGTGGTTCGACCCCCGGTACGGGTGGAAACATTAAGTCACCTGTTGTCCATTTTCACCTAGCAGTGAAACACTAAGTACCTGGGTGTTAGTCGACTGGTGTGGGTCGCATCCTGGGGATAAAACTGACCTAATTTGTCGAAATGCTCTGCATAACAAGCGGCTTTCTATATAGTAGTATGTTATTGTAGAGATAAAGATACCAGTGTTGTTATACACAGTGTTGTTCAGTAAAGTCGCCAGCATTGAGATGTGAGGCAAAACAATGTAACACATACATACATACACACCAGCGTACATACACATACACACACACACACACACACACACACACACACACACACACACACACACACACACACACACACACACACACACACGTATAATCAAACATACATACGTTCATGCATATACAAGAATACATTTGCACAAAAATGTCTGTTGTAATGTATTACTTTTTTTATAACCACCCTGTGCTATTCCTTTTTACCTCCACTGGGGTAGAGGGATATCTTTCTAGGATCACTGAGGTAAAGGGGCTTGGGTTTAAGGGATAAAGGGATACCTTTCCAGGATCACCGAGGTTGAGGGGCCCGGGTTTATGGGATACAGGAATATCTTTCTAGGATCCCGCAACGACCTGGACGAGGCTAGTTAGGTATCCATAAAGGGATAATTTTAAGTTATTGCTCAAGTTTTATTTTCCTTCCAAGGTTTTCGTTAATAACCTCAGAAATCCTCTTCCGTTCGGCTGCCGAGTTGCGTGCAACTAGTGGCATATGTAGGCGCCTTCTGGTGAACAGAGAGCAACACGTTAAATTTGGCTGATATACGGTAACAGCGTTGTGTGGAGAGAGAGAGAGAGAGAGAGAGAGAGAGAGAGAGAGAGAGAGAGAGAGAGAGAGAGAGAGAGAGAGGGCACGAGAGTACTAATAGATTCAGGTGACGTTTTCACCTGCAATCTTACCATTGGTTACACTGTATTAGGAGGCACACACACCAGCATCTTAAGACGACTGCATCATGACCTTCCCGTCCACCCACCCACCCATCACCTGATCTACCCATCCACCAACCCACCACCTGATCTACCCGTCCACCCACTCACCCACCACCTGATCTACCCATCCACCAACCCACCTCCTGATGCATGACCTACCCACCTGCCCACCATCTGATCTACCCGCCCACCCACCACCTGATCTACTCCGTTCAAACCGCTTGATCTACCCGTTCACCGACCACTCTCTAAGCAATGCAATAAAGACTTATATTAAATAACATCATGTTCTCATGGAGGCTATGAAATGTTCTCATTTCATGAAATGTTCTTATGTGGGCAGTTCTTTCGTGGGCAGTAAACGATCTCTCTGTACCTTTCCCAGCTCTGGTATCTCTACTGCCCTGAACGGAACCGTCAACACTGAGCAATACCCTAAGCGAGAGAGCACAAGTGATTTGAACAGTGTCACCACTGGCATTATTTCTCTTGTTTTTAAAGCTCTCATTATCTGTCTCGTCATTTTCTTTTGGCCTTGTCGGCATTTGCCTCATTGTGTTCTCTAAATGATAAGCCAAACGACGTTGCTGTACCCAGATATATTGTTTCTTTCGTTCTATGATATGGTCCTCCTGTGTTCTGCATCCAGTGCTCCGTCTGAGAGCTTCGGTTTTCCATATCTGAGCAGTTCGAATTTGTCACAAATGAACACCACTCACTCCCTTCTGTCAGTGTGATCTGTAAATGGTCCAAGACGGACCGAAACGAAGTCATAAGCTTATCTCTCTCCTATGTGCAGGTTATTAGTGTATTGTTCCAGTCACGGTATTGTTTCTTTGTTCTTTATCGTGGTACGATCCACTGGAAGACTACTGTTATCAGGATGCAGTTGTTCCATATCTTCTACCAAGGCGACTTTCAGGCTGCTTATTTTGATATAATTCGCGAAGGACAATACAAAACTGTGGCGAGTGTTTACCTGTGTCTGTTACGAGAATGAGAAACAGTAATGGGGCTAGGATCGTGCCTTGGGCCACCGAACCTTGTACTTTGCTAAGACTAGAGTGTGTGCATACTGTTACTACTACTACTACTACTGCAGCGCTGTATAGCCCTTGTGGCTTAGCGCTTCTTTTTGATTATAAAAAAAATATACTACTACTACTACTACTCCGTTTTAGTTGTTAGAAAAATTAATATCCATTTTCCTAGTTTTCTTAGAACTTATGTGCTATCATTCCATGATCGCATGTATCAAATATCTTCAAGAAGTCCGTGTTGACCACATACCTGGAGGTTACCTGAAGGTTATTCCGTGGATCAACGCCCCCGCGGCCCGGTCCATGACCAGGCCTCCCGATGGATCAGGGCCTGATCAACTAGGCTGTTACTGCTGGCCGCACGCAGTCCAACGTACCAGCCACAGCCCGACTGATCCGGCACTGACTTTAGGTATCTGTCCAACTCTCTCTTGAAGGCAGCCAGGGGTTTATTGGCAATTCCCCTAATGCTTGATGGGAGGCTGTTAAACAGTTTTGGGCCCCGGACACTTATGGTGTTTTCCCTTAGTGTACCAATGGCGCCCCTACTTTTTATTGGGGGCATTTTGCATCGCCTGCCCAGTCTTTTACTTTCGTAGGGAGTGATTTCCGTGTGCAGATTTGGGACCATTCCTTCCAAGATTTTCCAAGTGTAGATTATGATACATCTCTCCCTCCTGCGTTCCAACGAGTACAAGTCAAGTGCTTCCAAGCGTTCCCAGTAGTTAAGGTGCTTGACAGAACTTATACGTGCAGTAAAGGATCTCTGTACACTCTCTAGATCTGCGATTTCACCTGCTTTGAATGGAGATGTTAATGTACAGCAGTATTCCAGCCTAGAGAGAACAAGTGATTTGAAAAGGATCATCATGGGCTTGGCATCTCTCGTTCTGAAAGTTCTCATTATCCATCCTATCATTTTCTTTGCACGTGCGATCGTGGCACTGTTGTGATCCTTGAAAGTGAGATCCTCAGACATTACTACTCCCAGGTCCCTTACATTAGTTTTCCGCTCTATTGTATGGCCGGAGTCAGTAGTATACTCTGTTCTAGTTATTATCTCCTCCAGTTTTGCATAACGGAGTAGTTGGAATTTGTCCTCATTGAACATCATATTGTTTACCGTTGCCCATTGGAAAACTTTGTTTATATCTTCTTGGAGATTAACCGCGTCCTCAGCAGATGACAGCCTCATGCAGATCCTAGTATCATCCGCAAAGGATGATACGGTGCTGTGGTGTATATCTCTGTCTATGTCTGATATGAGGATAAGGAATAAGATGGGGCGAGTACTGTGCCTTGTGGAACAGAGCTCTTCACTATGGCAGCCTCCGATTTAACTCTGTTGACCACTACTCTTTGTGTTCGATTTGTTAGGAAGTTGAAGATCCATCTCCCCACTTTCCCAGTTATTCCTTTAGCACGTATTTTATGGGCTATTACGCCATGATCGCATTTGTCAAATGCTTTTGCAAAGTCTGTGTATATTACATCTGCATTCTGATTTTCTTCCAGTGCATCCAAGGCCATGTCATGTCTGCAGTTTAGTTTTGTTCCAGAGCTTTAGTAATTTTGTCATAATGGTTTAGTAGCTGTGATAAGTTCTAAATGCTTGATGGAGACAAATAATAATAATAATAATAATAATAATAATAATAATAATAATAATAATAATAAGAAGAAGAAGAAGAAGAAGAAGAAACGAAGACGACGACTTGGGTCATGAAGTCAGACTTTTACGTAAAAATTTTAATATTGCAGACTAGTACCACTAGTCTGTAATTTTTTGCCAGAAAGTTACTGCCTCCTTTGTGCAGAGAAGCTGTGTGTGCACTTTTAAGCCCTCCTGGATATCGCTAGATCAGGGATACGTTACCTTTTTACGATTACAGATCCCCAATGGATTGCTCAGTATGTGTCTACACCCCCTTCATCACTGTGGAAATCATCACCACCAGATTATTAGGTACTAGTATGACTTCACCAGTACTATTAGGTACCAGTATGACTTCACCAGTACTATTAGGTACCAGTATGACTTCACCAGTACTATTAGGTACCAGTATGACTTCACCAGTACTATTAGGTACCAGTATGACTTCACCAGTACTATTAGGTACCAGTATGACTTCACCAGTATTATTAGGTACCAGTATGACTTCACCAGTACTATTAGGTACCAGTATGACTTCACCAGTACTATTAGGTACCAGTATGACTTCACCAGTACTATTAGGTACCAGTATGACTTCACCAGTACTATTAGGTACCAGTATGACTTCACCAGTACTATTAGGTACCAGTATGACTTCACCAGTACTATTAGGTACCAGTATGACTTCACCAGTACTATTAGGTACCAGTATGACTTCACCAGTACTATTAGGTACCAGTATGACTTCACCAGTACTATTAGGTACCAGTATGACTTCACCAGTACTATTAGGTACCAGTATGACTTCACCAGTACTATTAGGTACCAGTATGACTTCACCAGTACTATTAGGTACCAGTATGACTTCACCAGTACTATTAGGTACCAGTATGACTTCACCAGTACTATTAGGTACCAGTATGACTTCACCAGTACTATTAGGTACCAGTATGACTTCACCAGTACTATTAGGTACCAGTATGACTTCACCAGTACTATTAGGTACCAGTATGACTTCACCAGTACTATTAGGTACCAGTATGACTTCACCAGTACTATTAGGTACCAGTATGACTTCACCAGTACTATTAGGTACCAGTATGACTTCACCAGTACTATTAGGTACCAGTATGACTTCACCAGTACTATTAGGTACCAGTATGACTTCACCAGTACTATTAGGTACCAGTATGACTTCACCAGTACTATTAGGTACCAGTATGACTTCACCAGTACTATTAGGTACCAGTATGACTTCACCAGTACTATTAGGTACCAGTATGACTTCACCAGTACTATTAGGTACCAGTATGACTTCACCAGTACTATTAGGTACCAGTATGACTTCACCAGTTCTATTAGGTACAAGTATGACTTCACCAGTACTATTAGGTACCAGTATGACTTCACCAGTACTATTAGGTACAAGTATGACTTCACCAGTACTATTAGGTACTAGTATGACTTCACCAGTACTATTAGGTACTAGTATAACTTCACCAGTACTATTAGGTACCAGTATGACTTCACCAGTACTATTAGGTACCAGTATGACTTCACCAGTATTATTAGGTACCAGTATGACTTCACCAGTACTATTAGGTACAAGTATGACTTCACCAGTACTATTAGGTACTAGTATGACTTCACCAGTACTATTAGGTACCAGTATGACTTCACCAGTATTATTAGGTACCAGTATGACTTCACCAGTACTATTAGGTACTAGTATGACTTCACCAGTATTATTAGGTACCAGTATGACTTCACCAGTACTATTAGGTACCAGTATGACTTCACCAGTATTATTAGGTACCAGTATGACTTCACCAGTACTATTAGGTACCAGTATGACTTCACCAGTAGTATTAGGTTCCAGTATGACTTCACCAGTATTATTAGGTACCAGTATGACTTCACCAGTACTATTAGGTACCAGTATGACTTCACCAGTATTATTAGGTACCAGTATGACTTCACCAGTACTATTAGGTACCAGTATGACTTCACCAGTATTATTAGGTACCAGTATGACTTCACCAGTACTATTAGGTACCAGTATGACTTCACCAGTATTATTAGGTACCAGTATGACTTCACCAGTATTATTAGGTACCAGTATGACTTCACCAGTATTATTAGGTACCAGTATGACTTCACCAGTACTATTAGGTACCAGTATGACTTCACCAGTACTATTAGGTACCAGTATGACTTCACCAGTATTATTAGGTACCAGTATGACTTCACCAGTACTATTAGGTACCAGTATGACTTCACCAGTACTATTAGGTACCAGTATGACTTCACCAGTACTATTAGGTACCAGTATGACTTCACCAGTACTATTAGGTACCAGTATGACTTCACCAGTACTATTAGGTACCAGTATGACTTCACCAGTACTATTAGGTACCAGTATGACTTCACCAGTACTATTAGGTACCAGTATGACTTCACCAGTACTATTAGGTACCAGTATGACTTCACCAGTACTATTAGGTACCAGTATGACTTCACCAGTACTATTAGGTACCAGTATGACTTCACCAGTACTATTAGGTACCAGTATGACTTCACCAGTATTATTAGGTACCAGTATGACTTCACCAGTACTATTAGGTACCAGTATGACTTCACCAGTACTATTAGGTACCAGTATGACTTCACCAGTACTATTAGGTACCAGTATGACTTCACCAGTACTATTAGGTACCAGTATGACTTCACCAGTATTATTAGGTACCAGTATGACTTCACCAGTACTATTAGGTACCAGTATGACTTCACCAGTACTATTAGGTACCAGTATGACTTCACCAGTACTATTAGGTACCAGTATGACTTCACCAGTACTATTAGGTACCAGTATGACTTCACCAGTACTATTAGGTACCAGTATGACTTCACCAGTACTATTAGGTACCAGTATGACTTCACCAGTACTATTAGGTACCAGTATGACTTCACCAGTACTATTAGGTACCAGTATGACTTCACCAGTACTATTAGGTACCAGTATGACTTCACCAGTATTATTAGGTACCAGTATGACTTCACCAGTACTATTAGGTACCAGTATGACTTCACCAGTATTATTAGGTACCAGTATGACTTCACCAGTATTATTAGGTACCAGTATGACTTCACCAGTACTATTAGGTACCAATATGACTTCACCAGTACTATTAGGTACCAGTATGACTTCACCAGTATTATTAGGTACCAGTATGACTTCACTAGTACTATTAGGTACCAGTATGACTTCACCAGTACTATTAGGTACCAGTATGACTTCACCAGTATTATTAGGTACCAGTATGACTTCACCAGTACTATTAGGTACCAGTATGACTTCACCAGTACTATTAGGTACCAGTATGACTTCACCAGTACTATTAGGTACCAGTATGACTTCACCAGTATTATTAGGTACCAGTATAACTTCACCAGTACTATTAGGTACCAGTATGACTTCACCAGTACTATTAGGTACCAGTATGACTTCACCAGTACTATTAGGTACCAGTATGACTTCACCAGTACTATTAGTTACCAGTATGACTTCACCAGTACTATTAGGTACCAGTATGACTTCACCAGTATTATTAGGTACCAGTATGACTTCACCAGTACTATTAGGTACCAGTATGACTTCAAAAGAGGTCAATAGCTTGGTTTTACTTAACATATGGATAGCTAGCAACACAGCAGCTGATTGATTATTCTAATTTAGCAACAACTATCGTTTAAAATTGTTCCGAGATCGAGTCCCATACCTCCATTATCTGGTTCCCATACCACCATTATTTGGTTTCCATACTCCCCCAAGGGGTATGGATACCCCTGCTTAGGAGCCCCTGGCTACATCTAAGCTCTTGAAAGAATAATGAGCACCTATGTTAGTGGTACAGTATTTTACAGTTCTTTGTAAACAGTGAGTACCATGAATCAGGTCCTGGTGATGCACCTGCGCCCATGTACAAGAATAGTATACAATTCCGACAAGATGGGCAACATCTGGGTATTTTTACTGTAGACGTTTCACCATCCAGTGGCTTTATAAATACAAATTCAATAACATAACTGGAAGACAGTAGAACTATATACAGAAGATGAGGTAATCAGTCCCTCAGGCTGAGGGACTGATTACCTTATCTTTTGTATATACAGTTCTGCACGGTATGTCCTAGAATTTATATTAATAAAGCTAAACTTCTATAATAAACACACCCGGATGTTGCGAATGTGTCTGATTTCCATCATGTGTGGCCAGGATTTCTATTTCTTTTTCGAATTCGTGTTTTTTTTTTTTTTGAGTTTGTCAGAAGCATTTTATTTGTAGGATGAGGATTATTATTATTATTATTATAATCAAGGGGAAGCGCTAAACCCGTAGGATTATACAGCGCCTGGGGGGGGGATATGGAAGGCATTCAGGCTTAATTCGGGGAACTGGAGCACAGATCCAATTCCCTAAATCAAGAGCCCCTCACCAACATCAAGGAACCTTCCCTGAGGGGTGTAGGATGAGGAGAGGTAGTGAAGCCGCTACTGGGATTCTCGACTCTCCTGTCGTTCAGTGTCTTACTAAATAATGATTCATACTGGTCTTGAAAATTTCGTTCATTTCTTCATCGTCATTAGCGTATGAACCTCGAGTGAGTGGTGGTTCAATTATAGAGGTGGTTTTCAGACTTGGATTTTCCATATGTTCACAGCACTTTGCCGTATCTCGCATCTACTTGACAGTAGGGGTTGCAAGATTCTGAACGAGGCACAAGTACGCTCACACCTTGAGTATGCTCCACTTTCTTGGTTTGCCTGCCCCCCCCCCTCTCATCTGCGACTGCTTGACAGAGTAGAGAACAGAGCAAGACGTCTCATCTCTCGCCTGGACCCATCCTGGATAGATCTGTCATTTCAGCAGAGCCTTCAACATAGGAGGGATGTGGGTGGCCTTACTGTTATGTACAAGGCCAATATTGTCAAAATACCACACTTGGATCCACTTCGAGGACAGCGTGAAACAAGCTTTTATGCCACAAGACGGGCAGAAAGCAGCAACTTCACTCTGGCTGTACCCTTCTCCAGAACATCACTCCATCTGAGATCATATATATCCAGGATGACTCGAGTATGGAACACATTCGTACAGCATAATGATGTCAACGAGATAAAGTCAGTTGATCAAATGAAAATGCTGGCCCACAGATGGCTCCAACTTCATCCTGTTCCCTACTTGTATGTCTCATAACAATAAAAATGCTTTCAAATGAGCTGATGTAGGTAACAGCTCTTAGCTTGCCAATAAAGTTAGGAATCCTTAACCTGTAAATAGCTGTCAATAAAGCTAGGGATCCTTAACCTTGTCAAACCCTGTATATTAAAAAAAAAAAAAAAGTTTAGGAATCATTGCAACTTCCCGAACACCTCGTTCCTTGTCATTATCTGTGTCTTGTTGTGCCTCTTGCGTCTTGTGAAGGTTTTAGGTTAGGTTTTTACATTGGTATTCTCTCGGTGTAGATTATCTTTCCTTCGTTGGGACACATGTTTATAAGTAATTCAGTAACCCTTTGTTTCTTCTACCTTACATTCCTGTACGTTCCGTCTCAGTATATTGTGAGTTTTCTCAGCGGGAAATATTTTACGCAGACCTTGTATGTGCTTCTCCAGTCAACTTTACCAGGCACTGTTGTGGTTAAGGATGCTCATGAGCATTTAAGATTAAAAGAAATGTTTAACAGCATCAAGGCAGGTTCCTTAAAGGGATCTTCATCAACATCAAGGCAGGTTCCTTAAAAGGATCTTCATCAATATCAAGCAAGGTTTCCTGAAAAATCAACATTAAGGCAGGTTCCATAAAGGAAAAAAAACGAAGGTTGAGGAATCCTCGTAAAAACGTAACATTAACATTGACAAGCAATAACAACGTTACCCAGGGTAGTGCTATATCATTCAGTGGAGCGGAGACGGGAGGTTCGGAGGGGGGAGGGGAGAGGGGAGTGATGGGGAGAGGGAAATAGGCAGAATGTAAATAACGACGAGGGGAGCCAGGGAGAGACCAGAGGGTAATAAAAAATTGCTGGAGAAATCAGTGTGCCGTGACACTGAATAGGGCCATTGACTGCCACATTCCCTTCTGTGTAAACACGGGGGTGGGGTCTGAAACGAGGGGGCGATGACCCCCGGGGAGATTCCAGGGGGGCCTGGTCCGATACGAGAAGCCTGAGGGGGCGGTAACCCCAGGTCTAAGACGAGACTCCGAGGGCGCTGACTCCCAGAACAGACACCAAGGAGGCCTGGGGGGCGGTGACCCCGGGGGAGACCAGGAGGCGGTGACTCCTGGAGACACTAGAGGTGATCCCCGGAGACACAAGGGACGGTGACCCCCCCGGACACAAGGGGCATTGACCCCCGGAGGAAACACCAGGGGCGGTGACCCCCGGAGACACCAGGTGCGGTGACCCCCAGGAGACACAAGGGGGCGGTGACCCCCGGACACCAGGAGGCTGTGACTTCCTGAGACACCAGGGGGTGACCCCCGGAGACACCAGAGGGGGTGACCCCCAGAAGACACCAGGGGGCGGTGACTCCCTAAATCGAGTCCTGGTAGGCTGAGCTACAGCAGTGGCGCACCAGTGGTTAGTTCTCTGAGCTGTCGCCAGAGGGACAACCATATCTATGAATGGATCCGCTCATAACGTCACTGCAGTGGTGGGCACTTCTGAAGGAACACCCTGAGAGGCTGGCACTTCTGAAGGAACACCCTGAGAGGGTGGCACTTCTGAAGGAACACCCTGAGAGGCTGGCACTTCTGAAGGAACACCCTGAAAGTCTGGTATTTCTGAAGGAACACCCTGAAAGGCTGGCACTTCTGAAAGAACATCCTGAAAGGCTGGCACTTCTGAAGGAACACCCTGAGAGGCTGGCACTTCTGTAGGAACATCCTAAAAGGCTGGCACTTCTGAAGGAACACCCTGAGAGGCAGTCAACTGGGAATTCATCCCAGGGGTGTCTGCATGCTGGCGAAGGGCTCTTGATCCGCGGAACTGGAGCTACCCTTCCCCTCCTTGGATCGAACATGATTACATCTATTCTCCCAGTCTCTCTCTCTCTCTCTCTCTCTCTGGGATATTGGCAGTTTGGAGGGATATGTTGTGTGTCTTTATACGTATATGCTTCTAAACTGTTGTATTCTGAGCACCTCTGCAAAAGCAGTGATAATGTGTGAGTGTGGTGAAAGTGTTGAATAATGATGAAAGTATTTTCTTTTTGGGGATTTTCTTTCTTTTCTGGGTCACCCTGCCTCGGTGGGAGACGGCCGACTTGTTGAAATATATATATATATATATATATATATATATATATATATATATATATATATATATATATATATATATATATATATATATATATAAATCTGGAGTATCTGAGAGAGTTAGAGCAAAGGAAGGGGTAGCAGTAATGTTGAATGATCAGTTATGGAAGGAGAAAAGAGAATATGAATGTGTAAATGCAAGAATTATGTGGATTAAAGTAAAGGTTGGATGCGAGAAGTGGGTCATAATAAGCGTGTATGCACCTGGAGAAGAGAGGAATGCAGAGGAGAGAGAGAGATTTTGGAAGATGTTAAGTGAATGTATAGGAGCCTTTGAACCAAGTGAGAGAGTAATTGTGGTAGGGGACCTGAATGCTAAAGTAGGAGAAACTTTTAGAGAGGGTGTGGTAGGTAAGTTTGGGGTGCCAGGTGTAAATGATAATGGGAGCCCTTTGATTGAACTTTGTATAGAAAGGGGTTTAGTTATAGGTAATACATATTTTAAGAAAAAAGAGGATAAATAAGTATACAAGATATGATGTAGGGCGAAATGACAGTAGTTTGTTGGATTATGTATTGGTAGATAAAAGACTGTTGAGTAGACTTCAGGATGTACATGTTTATAGAGGGGCCACAGATATATCAGATCACTTTCTAGTTGTAGCTACACTGAGAGTAAAAGGTAGATGGGATACAAGGAGAATAGAAGCATCAGGGAAGAGAGAGGTGAAGGTTTATAAACTAAAAGAGGAGGCAGTTAGGGAAAGATATAAACAGCTATTGGAGGATAGATGGGCTAATGAGAGCATAGGCAATGGGGTTGAAGAGGTATGGGGTAGGTTTAAAAATGTAGTGTTAGAGTATTCAGCAGAAGTTACAGGAAAGTGGTGCGGGAGGGAGAGGAGCGTGTGGAATGATGATGTATGAAAAAGTTAGCATATGAGAAGTTTTTACAAAGTAGAAGTGATGCAAGGAGGGAAGAGTATATGGAGAAAAAGAGAGAGGTTAAGAGAGGGGAAGCAATGTAAAAAGAGAGCAAATGAGAGAGTGGGTGAGATGTTATCAACAAATTTTGTTGAAAATAAGAAAAAGTTTTGGAGTGAGATTAACTCTCAAATGGATTTGTCAGTTAAAAATAGGAGAGGAGAGTTATTAAATGGAGAGTTAGAGGTATTGGGAAGATGGAGGGAATATTTTGAGGAATTGTTAAATGTTGATGAAGATAGGGAAGCTGTGATTTCGTGTATAGGGCAAGGAGGAATCATCTTGTAGGAGTGAGGAAGAGCCAGGTGAGTGTATTGGCAGTAAAATTAAGGCAGCCGGGATTGAGGGATAGAAATGTTGTGGGGATGTCAATTATTTAATAAATGTATGGAAGAGGGTAAGGTTAGGGATTAGCATGCATAGTTCCTTTGTATGCAAAGGGGACAAAAGAGAGTGCAAAAATTATAGGGGGATTCTGTTGAGTATACTGGTAAAGTGTATGGTAAAGTTATTGTTGTTAAAAGTATGGGATAGCAGATGAGCACCTACTGCAGTATTTAGATGCTAAAAAGGTCTTTGTATTTATGATTTGGAAAAGGCGTGACAGGGTGATAGGGGGGCAATGTGGCAGATGTTGCAGGTGTAGTGTAGGAGGTAGGTTACTGAAAGCAGTGAAGAGTTTTTACGAGGATAGTGAGGCTCAAGTTAGAGTACATAGGAAAGAGGGAAATTATTTCCCAGTAAAAGTAGGCCTTAGACAAGGATGTGTGATGTCACCGTGGTTGTTTAATATATTTATAGATGGGGTTGTAAGAGAAGTAAATGCGAGGGTCTTGACAAGAGGCGTGTTAAAAGATAAAGATAGACTGTGCTCTTGGGAGATTCTGAAGAGAAGTTGCAGAGATTGGTGGATGAATTTGGTAGGGTGTGTAAAAGAAGAAAATTAAAAGTGAATACAGGAAAGAGTAAGGTTATGAGGATAACAAAAATATTAGGTGATGAAAGATTGGATATCAGATTGGAGGGAGAGAGCATGGAGGAGGTAAATGTATTCAGATATTTGAGAGTGGACGTGTCAGCGGATGGGTCTATGAAGGATGAAAAAAAAAAAAAAAAAAAAAAAAAAAAAAAAAAAAAAAAAAAAAATATATATATATATATATATATATATATATATATATATATATATATATATATATATATATATATATATATATATATATATATATATATATATATATACATGCAATAAGATCACAGTAAACAGTTGATTTCAGAATATACAAAACAACAGTGGTTGTTTTGTATATATATATATATATATATATATATATATATATATATATATATATATATATATATATATATATATATATATATATATATATATATGTATATATATATATAATTTTTCACTTATAACAAAAAAGGCACAATACCGTGACTGGAACGATACACAAATAACCCGCACATAAAAGAGAGTTTCGGTCCGACTTGGACCATTGACAAAGTCACACTAACCAGAAGTGGAGCAGGACGGCTATATATAGGCAGGAAGAGGTGGTGGTAGTAGTAGTAGTAGTACAAGAATGGTATATAATACCGACAAGATGAAATTAAGACATGCGCAACACCCAGGCATCCCTATCGTAGACTTTTCGCCATCCAGCCAGCCACTGGATGGCGAAACGTCCACAACAAAGACAACCAGACGCCGCACATGTGTCTTAATTTCATCAGTAGTTGTAGTAGTAGTGGTAGAAGTGGAAAATAAGGAGGACGAGCCAGTCAAATACAAAGGAAGGGGAGCACTGCAAGAGAGCTAGGTGCCCACTGAGGGAGAGCAAGCGCACAGAGGTGCGTGAAAGGGGAAGTGGGAAATAAATGAAGAAGGAACAGAAACACGAGACAGAAGAGAGAAAGACAACGCAGAGGAGAAAAGGAAAGAGGAAAGGGGAAGAGGGAGAAGAAGAAAAAGAAAAAGAAAAAAAATGAGGAGTCAGGTTAAGTCACGGGTGTTCTGAAGTTTGGAGCATTTTACAATGTAGTGGGAGAGGAAAGCATCAAGAGAACTTTCAACAAAAAACTAAGGAATATATATATATATATATATATATATATATATATATATATATATATATATATATATATATATATATATATATATATATATATATATATATATATATATATATATATATATATATATACATACATACATACATACATACATATATCACTTTGGAGAGTTGGGTAAAGTTGAGCGTAAAATGGAAGCCATTCAGACATTTTGCACTCTGGCAGGACTGCTGATCTCATCTCTGTGTCTCACTTAAGAGGGCAGGTTAGTTTTACACACTTATTTGGTATACTCTTTGTTTCATTTCCCGGTGTGTTTCTTACTAGTCCCTGTTTTTGTAATGTCTTGACAATGAAGGAGGCTTGTGTAGCACCCTCCCCTGGGACACCTTGTCAAATGCCCTCTTACAGCGTAAGAAAGTGCAGCCTACCAACCCATCTGTGTCCTGTATCCGTGAAGAATCCATTTATCTTGTGGTATTTATGCTGGCCTTTTATACATCTGTTGAATATACTTGGATACAGCCGCAGCTTGTCGAGCTTTATTATGTACGACGTGATGTTGGAGTGGGAACAAGGTAACGTTTATGTGTGACTCAGGGGAACCGCTTAGCCGAACTTGAGTCCTGAAGGTGGGAACTACAGTGCCTGCACTCTGAAGGATGGGTGAGGATGTTACAGTTGTGGAGGTGGGAAATACAGTAGCTGCACTATGAAGGATGAGTGAAGATGTTACAGTTGTGGAGGTGGGAAGTACAGTGCTTGCAATCTGAACGAGGGGTGGGGATGTTGCACTTCAGAGGTCATTTTAATTATGCTGTCACAATGATTTGACAAGACTGATAGTTACATTGTGAAAACAATATAAGGTGTGGGAATAATGTATGCTACAGTAGTTACATTGTGGGAACAACGTAACTATATCTTCTAATACTTTGCATTATATTCAACACAGCACGTCAAGATTCCTGGCTAAGAACGTTCAAGAAACTGTTGTGAACCTCGCTACGATATTGTTAAACTCGACTCGCTGATGTGAATGTTTGACCATCTATACAGAAACCCTAACTTACTACAACTACAATAACAACACAAGCAGTAACTATCGTAGAGGTTTAGATTGTAGCAACAGCAATGGCACAACAAACAGTAACTATCGTAGAGGTTTAGATTGCAACAACAGTAACGACACAACAGTAACTATCGTAGAGACTTTGACTGCAACAGCAACGACAAAAACAATAACTATCGTAGAGGTTTGATCGTAACAACAGCAACGACACAACAAACAGTAACTATCGTTAAGGCTTGGATGAGAAAACTCTCACATAATAACAGTTTGTATACAACGTGTTGTCACTGACTTCACGTCCAATATGGCTGACAAGATATGGTTCAGTAGTCCGTGACGTAAGAACCTCGGAGGATGTAAAGCTGTCTTCTCTGATACCGGAAGGAGTATCAAATCTGCAGCACTCCTTGTGTTGAAGAACCTACATTGATTTAGTACTTATAATAATAATAATAATAATAATAATAATAATAATAAGAAGAAGAAGAAGAAGAAAAAGAAGAAGTAGAAGCCTATATTAAAAAAAATTCGCCCCATCGTTATAAAGAGGTTTCTGTAGCAATTGTAACAAGGTGGTCAATCGTTACAGGGAAGTTCCCATGGTCGTTGTAGCGAGGGGGGGGTGGACGCGCCGCTATAGGGAGGTCATGACACTGTAGTAACAACATTTATTTCCGTCTCATTTAACACACAACAAAGAACTGGGATGTTTAAATATTTGTCTTCTGTGTTTGTTCAGTGGAGCGGAAGCCAGGCGGAGCTGTTAGCTTTGTTGAACACAGCTAAGATCACAAGGGAGGGGGTAGGGGGAGGGAGGGGGAGAGAGAGAGAGAGAGAGAGAGAGAGAGAGAGAGAGAGAGAGAGAGAGAGAGAGAGAGAGAGAGAGAGAGAGAGAGAGAGAGAGAGAGTGAGAGAGAGAGAGAGAGAGAGAGAGAGAGAGAGAGAGAGAGAGAGAGAGAGAGAGAGACAGTGAGAGAGAGAGAGAGAGAGAGAGAGAGAGAGAGAGAGAGACACTGTAGGTAACAGCTCTTAGCTTCAAAATAAAGTTAGGAACCTTTAACCGAACCTTGTTAAACCTTTGTGTACAGAGAGAGAGAGAGAGAGAGAGAGGGAGAGGGTGGGGGGGAGAGGGTTGGGGGAGAGGGTGGGGGTGTGGGTGGGGGGAGAGGGTGGGGGGAGAGGGTTGGCAGGATGTATATTATAAATGGAGTCCATGAAGGAAGGGAACCAAAATGTGTATAAAAGACTTTATAAAAGTAGTGAAAATACCTTCCATCTACCACAGCCAAGAACCATGTTATGAACACCTGTACATGTGTTATGAACACCTGTACATGTGTTATGAACACCTGTACATGTGTTATGAACACCTGTACATGTGTTATGAACACCTGTACATGTGTTATGAACACCTGTACATGTGTTATGAACACCTGTACATGTGTTATGAACACCTGTACATGTGTTATGAACACCTGTACATGTGTTATGAACACCTGTACATGTGTTATGAACAACTGTACATGTGTTATGAACACCTGTACATGTGTTATGAACAACTGTACATGTGTTACGAACACCTGTACATGTGTTGAACACCTGTACATGTGTTATGAACACCTGTACATGTGTTATGAACACCTGTACATGTGTTATGAACACCTGTACATGTGTTATGAACAACTGTACATGTGTTATGAACACCTGTACATGTGTTATGAACACCTGTACATGTGTTATGAACACCTGTACATGTGTTATGAACAACTGTACATGTGTTATGAACACCTGTACATGTGTTATGAACACCTGTACATGTGTTATGAACACCTGTACATGTGTTATGAACACCTGTACATGTGTTATGAACAACTGTACATGTGTTATGAACATCTGTACATGTGTTATGAACAATTGTACATGTGTTTTGAACAACTGTACGTGTTATGAACATCTGTACATGTGTTATGAACAACTGTACATGTGTTATGAACAACTGTACATGTGTTATGAACAACTGTACATGTGTTATGAACATCTGTACATGTGTTACGAACAACTGTACATGTGTTATGAACATCTGTACGTGTTATGAACTGTACATGTGTTATGAACAACTGTACATGTTTTATGAACATCTGTACATGTGTTATGAACAACTGTACATGTGTTATGAACATCTGTACATGTGTTATGAACACCTGTACGTGTTATGAACAACTGTACATGTGTTATGAACAACTGTGCATGTGTTATGAACATCTGTACATGTGTTATGAACATCTGTACATGTATTATGAACATCTGTACATGTGTTATGAACATTGTGCATGTGTTATGAACAACTGTACATGTGTTATGAACTGTACATGTGTTATGAACATCTGTACATGTGTTATGAACATCTGTACATGTGTTATGAACATCTGTACATGTGTTATGAACATCTGTACATGTGTTATGAACAACTGTACATGTGTTATGAACTGTACATGTGTTATGAACATCTCTACATGTGTTATGAACAACTGTATATGTGTTACGAACATCTGTACATGTGTTATGAACATCTGTACATGTGTTATGAACTGTGCATGTGTTATGAACTGTACATGTGTTATGAACATCTGTACATGTGTTATGAACAACTGTACATGTGTTATGAACATCTGTACATGTGTTATGAACTGTACATGTGTTACAAACATCTGTACATGTGTTATGAACATCTGTACATGTGTTGTGAACATCTGTACATGTTATGAACATCTGTACATGTGTTATGAACATCTGTACATGTGTTATGAACTGTACATGTGTTATGAACATCTGTACATGTGTTATGAACATCTGTACATGTGTTATGAACAACTGTACATGTGTTATGAACAACTGTACATGTATTATGAACATCTGTGCATGTGTTATGAACTGTGCATGTGTTATGAACAACTGTACATGTGTTATGAACATCTGTACATGTGTTATGAACATCTGTACATATGTTATGAACAACTGTACATGTGTTATGAACATCTGTACAGGTGTTATGAACATCTGTACATGTGTTATGAACATCTGTGCATGCGTTATGAACATCTGTATCGTAGGTACATCGGCATAATTATCAATTTTACGCCCACACCGCTGGCACCATTTATCGTAGGGGTTCTTAATGGAGATATCGAGGGTTGAAGGTAGACACACTTGTTGGATGGTAACATATATTGTCAGACTGTGATGATGAACGTGGAGCCCAGCCTCTGCCTGTCTTAGCCTGTCTAGGTCTACACGCCGTCTGAGACCGGGGCAGAGGTACGAACGTGCACATGCGCATCCCGTGACGTCACACAACAGTCACAAGCCTAAAAGGGATCTCCTATCTAAAGCACATGGATGATACTATATGCTATGCTATATAACACAGGGATCAGCAACTATGCTGACAGCTCGGTCATGTTATGTATGTCATCTCGACATACACTACTATCTTATAGGCTGAACAGGCAGGCGGTTCTGGGCTGATTCTATACAATAACAAATTCATATATAACTTAGAACTAATGGATGGTATCATAATGGATGTTAACAAAATGAGTTTTACGTAATGGGTGTTAACGTAATCACTTTTAACGTAATGCATTACAAACTATAAGATCAAATCATTGTACAATATGGATGGAATTGATCGATCGATCTGTATTCATGCACTCTACGGATTCTGAGGAAGAATAAATATATATATATATACAAGGTGAAATTAACAGCAAAGGCATCTGGTGCGCACTCAGATCATTACTGTCAATGTCTCAGAATACGGAGGGAACGTGAATACGAAAAAAAAAAAAATCTGAAAAACTAATCAGTTAATAACAGACAGTTGACAATTTACTTCATCTCGGACATCTAGTTATACAGACTATGTACATTTAAACCCAATTCTGCGAGGGTGAGGTTTACATATGCAGAATGGTTATCATCTCTGGGAGGATCGAATTCCTCTGCAATGGCTAACACATGCCTTGACTGAGGGAGATCTGAACGAGTATCTACAAAAGATACTTGTGGGTTTCTCATTACTTGTCGAGTACGCAAGGAGTAACGACATTCAGGTTGGTTATCTGACTGAGTATTTGAGGTAGAGGGTACAGAGTCAAGAGGATTTTCAGCATCTGTCACATTAGTCTGGGTAGCAATATCATCAACATCGCATACTAATTTCATATGATCTAAATGCGATTCTTTGTACTTACCAGTACTAATTTCTCTAACCTTATACTTATTACCAGAGATATGTTCTACAACTCAATAAGGTCCGACAAACTTTTGATCGAGCTTAGGCATTTCGGATGTTTGGTTGAAATTTGTAGCATTACTCTTGAACCTACTTTTACTTTTGATGGCTTAGCATGGCTATTAGTTACTCTAGTAAATCCTGCTGTTGATTTATGAAGTGTTTCACGGATTCTTCTAAAAACACTTTGAGCCATGCTTGTACGAGTTGCTACGAAATCATCAAGGTTGTAATTAGGTTTCGGAGTGGAATATAACAACTCATAGGGTAAACGCTTGTCTACACCATACAAAGCATAATGTGGAGTATCACCTATGGAAGCATTGTAAGCAGAATTTATGGCACATTGGACATCTGGTATTACTTCATCCCAAGTTTCACTATTGGGGTTGATAGTGGCTCTCAGGACATCAAGTACTTTCTTATTGGTTCTTTCGGCTAACCCATTGCTGGCAGGATGATGAGGAACAATGGTGGATTTAGAGATCTTGTATAAAGTACACAAATTTTCAAGAATCTAATTACAGAATTCACCTCCATTATCTGTTACTAGGGACTTAGGGGTGGTATGCCTGCAGATAATGCGTTCTTTAAACACTTTAGCTACTGTCTCTGCAGTCTTATCTGCAATAGGCACTAACTCACAATATCTGGTGAAATGGTCTACCATAACACACAGACGTTTGTTGCCTTGGAGGGAACATTTAAAATTGGTTAACAAATCAAGGGCAACTCTTTCCCACGGTTCGCTAGTGGTTGGATACACTTGGATTGGATTAGGACCATTGACATTTCCTTTATGTTGCATACAGACACTACATTTCTTAACATACTCGGAAATGTCAGTTGCCATACGTGGCCAAAAGTATTTCATTCTGGCTTGTTTCACGGAACGATCCATACCAGGGTGTGCAACACCTGGTGCATCATGAACTAGCTGTAGAGCTACGTTCACTAGTGACTGTGGAATTACTAACTGGTAAACTCTTCTACTTGGAGTACCCAACTCGGCTGTTCGATACAGTAATTCTTGGCTCATTACAAAGTCACTAATGGGTGCTGGTGGCTTCACAGTAAGAATAAGATCTTCCTGGAGCAGGAATCGAATCACACCAGACCACATGGGATCTGTTCTTTGGGCATTTTTGACATCCTCGACAGTAAATGGAGGATCTGCAGTAACTACACTAATGTGTCGCGATAAAGCATCTGCGAATACATTTGACTTGCCAGGTAAATGTTCAAAAGTGGGATTGAACTCTTGGATAGTCAAGGTCCATCTGGCTAACCTTCGAGTAGGTTGTTTGTTCTGGAATCAAGGTATCAGGGGTGCATGGTCTGTCAAGACATGAACAGGGTATTGGTAAATAATGTCTCGGAAGTGCTTTAAAGACCATACTATTGCTAAAGCTTCTTGCTCCATTACTGTATAATTACGTTCAGCCTTCGTAAGGACTCGGCAAATGCAACTGCGTTGTACTTGCCATCAGTCTTCTGAGCTAGTACGGCACCTATGCCAATTGAACTAGCATCAGTTGTCAGATAGAAGGGCTTAGAAAAATCTGGGAATTTCAAAATTGGAGCAGATGTTAACTTTTCTTTTAGAGTTTGGAACATCTGTACATGTGCTATGAACAACTGTGCATGTGTTATGAACAACTGTACTTGTGTTATGAACATCTGTATATGTGCTATGAACATCTGTACATGTATCATGAACAACAACTGTACATGTGTTATGAACATCTGTACATGTGTTATGAACAACTGTACATGTGTTATGAACAACTGTACATGTTATGAACAATTGTACATGTTATGAACAACTGTACATGTATTATGAGCAACAATTGTACATGTGTTATGAACAACAATTGTACATGTGTTATGAACAACAATTGTACATGTGTTATGAACAACAATTGTATGTGTTATGAACATCTGCACGTGTTATGAACATCTGTACATGTGTTATGAACAACAATTGTACATGTGTTTTGAACATCTGTACATGTGTTATGAACATCTGTACATGTGTTATGAACAACAATTGTACATGTGTTATGAACATCTGTACATGTGTTATGAGCAACAATTGTACATGTGTTATGAACAACTGTACATGTGTTATGAACAACTGTACATGTGTTATGAACAAAAGCTGTGGATGTGTTATGAACAACAACTGTACATGTGTTATGAAAAACAGCTGTACATGTGTTATGAACAACTGTACATGTGTTATGAACAACTGTACATGTGTTACGAACGACAGCTGTACATGTGTTATGAACAAGTGTACATGTGTTATGAACAACTGTACATGTGTTATGAACAACAGCTGTACATGTGTTATGAACAAGTGTACGTGTGTTATGAACAACTGTACATGTGTTATGAACTACAGCTGTATATGTTATGAACAACTGTACATATGTTATGAACAACAGCTGTACATGTGTTATGAACTGTACATGTGTTATGAACAAGTGTACATGTGTTATGAACAAGAACTGTACATGTGTTATGAACAACTGTACATGTGTATGAACAAGTATACATGTGTTATGAACAAGTATACATGTGTTATGAACAAGAGTACATGTCTTATGAACAACTGTACATGTGCTATGAAGAACAACTGTAATGTGTTATGAACAACAGCTGTACATGTGTTATGAACAACTGTACATGTTTTATGAACAACAACTGTAATGTGTTATCAACAACTGTACATGTTATGAACAACTGTACATGTGTTATGAACAAGATCTGTACATGTGTTATGAACAAGTGTACATGTGTTATGAACAACAGCTGTACATGTTTTATGAACAAGTGTACATGTGTTATGAACAACAACTGTAATGTGTTATGAACAACTGTGCATGTGTTATGAACAACAACTACGTGTTATGAACAACTGTAGGTGTTATGAACTGTACATGTGTTATGAAGAACAACTGTACATGTGTTATGAACAACTGTACAAGTGTTATGAACAGCTGTAAATGTTATGAACACGTGTACATGTGTTGTGGAGAACTGTACATGTGTTATGAACAACAATTGTACATGTGTTATGAACAACAACTGTAATGTGTTATGAACAACTGTAATGTGGTATGAACAAATGTACATGTTATGAACAACTGTACATGTGTCATGAACAATTGTACACGTGTTATGAACAACTGTACATGTGTTACGGACAACTGTACATGTGTTATGAACAACTGTACATGTGTTATGAACAACTGTACTTGTGTTATGAACTGTACATGTGTTATGAACAATTGTACATGTGTTATGAACTGTACATGTGTTATGAACAACTCTACATGTGTTATGAACAACTGTACATGTGTTATGAATAACAACTGTACATGTGTTATGAACAACTGTGCATGTGTTATGAACAACAACTGTAGATAAAAACCGATGCCTAGTTGATAGATTTTGCCGCCGAAGTGGCTAGTTTATTGTGTACCTCATATCCATCCTGTGGATGGTAGTGACTAGTTTATTGTGTACCTCATATCCATCCTGTGGATGGTAGTGGCTAGTTTATTGTGTACCTCATATCCATCCTGTGGATGGTAGTGGCTAGTTTATTGTGTACCTCATATCCATCCTGTGGATGGTAGTGGCTAGTTTATTGTGTACCTCATATCCATCCTGTGGATGGTAGTGGCTAGTTTATTGTGTACCTCATATCCATCCTGTGGATGGTAGTGGCTAGTTTATTGTGTACCTCATATCCATCCTGTGGATGGTAGTGGCTAGTTTATTGTGTACCTCATATCCATCCTGTGGATGGTAGTGGCTAGTTTATTGTGTACCTCATATCCATCCTGTGGATGGTAGTGGCTAGTTTATTGTGTACCTCATATCCATCCTGTGGATGGTAGTGGCTAGTTTATTGTGTACCTCATATCCATCCCGTGGATGGTAGTGGCTAGTTTATTGTGTACCTCATATCCATCCTGTGGATGGTAGTGACTAGTTTATTGTGTACCTCATATCCATCCTGTGGATGGTAGTGGCTAGTTTATTGTGTACCTCATATCCATCCTGTGGATGGTAATGGCTAGTTTATTGTGTACCTCATATCCATCCTGTGGATGGTAGTGGCTAGTTTATTGTGTACCTCATATCCATCCTGTGGATGGTAATGGCTAGTTTATTGTGTACCTCATATCCATCCTGTGGATGGTAGTGGCTAGTTTATTGTGTACCTCATATCCATCCTGTGGATGGTAATGGCTAGTTTATTGTGTACCTCATATCCATCCTGTGGATGGTAATGGCTAGTTTATTGTGTACCTCATATCCATCCTGTGGATGGTAATGGCTAGTTTATTGTGTACCTCATATCCATCCTGTGGATGGTAGTGGCTAGTTTATTGTGTACCTCACATCCATCCTGTGGATGGTAGTGGCTAGTTTATTGTGTACCTCATATCCATCCTGTGGATGGTAATGGCTAGTTTATTGTGTACCTCATATCCATCCTGTGGATGGTAGTGGCTAGTTTATTGTGTACCTCATATCCATCCTGTGGATGGTAGTGGCTAGTTTATTGTGTACCTCATATCCATCCTGTGGATGGTAGTGGCTAGTTTATTGTGTACCTCATTTCCATCCTGTGGATGGTAGTGGCTAGTTTATTGTGTACCTCATATCCATCCTGTGGATGGTAGTGGCTAGTTTATTGTGTACCTCATATCCATCCTGTGGATGGTAGTGGCTAGTTTATTGTGTACCTCATATCCATCCTGTGGATGGTAGAGGCTAGTTTATTGTGTACCTCATATCCATCCTGTGGATGGTAGTGGCTAGTTTATTGTGTACCTCATATCCATCCTGTGGATGGTAGTGGCTAGTTTATTGTGTACCTCATATCCATCCTGTGGATGGTAGTGGCTAGTTTATTGTGTACCTCATATCCATCCTGTGGATGGTAGTGGCTAGTTTATTGTGTACCTCATATCCATCCTGTGGATGGTAGTGGCTAGTTTATTGTGTACCTCATATCCATCCTGTGGATGGTAGTGGCTAGTTTATTGTGTACCTCATATCCATCCTGTGGATGGTAGTGGCTAGTTTATTGTGTACCTCATATCCATCCTGTGGATGGTAGTGGCTAGTTTATTGTGTACCTCATATCCATCCTGTGGATGGTAGTGGCTAGTTTATTGTGTACCTCATATCCATCCTGTGGATGGTAGTGGCTAGTTTATTGTGTACCTCATATCCATCCTGTGGATGGTAGTGGCTAGTTTATTGTGTACCTCATATCCATCCTGTGGATGGTAGTGGCTAGTTTATTGTGTACCTCATATCCATCCTGTGGATGGTAGTGGCTAGTTTATTGTGTACCTCATATCCATCCTGTGGATGGTAGTGGCTAGTTTATTGTGTACCTCATATCCATCCTGTGGATGGTAGTGGCTAGTTTATTGTGTACCTCATATCCATCCTGTGGATGGTAATGGCTAGTTTATTGTGTACCTCATATCCATCCTGTGGATGGTAGTGGCTAGTTTATTGTGTACCTCATATCCATCCTGTGGATGGTAGTGGCTAGTTTGTGTACCTCACATCCATCCTGTGGATGGTAGTGACTAGTTTATTGTGTACCTCATATCCATCCTGTGGATGGTAGTGACTAGTTTATTGTGTACCTCATATCCATCCTGTGGATGGTAGTGACTAGTTTATTGTGTACCTCATATCCATCCTGTGGATGGTAGTGACTAGTTTATTGTGTACCTCATATCCATCCTGTGGATGGTAGTGGCTAGTTTATTGTGTACCTCATATCCATCCTGTGGATGGTAGTGACTAGTTTATTGTGTACCTCATATCCATCCTGTGGATGGTAGTGGCTAGTTTATTGTGTACCTCATATCCATCCTGTGGATGGTAGTGGCTAGTTTATTGTGTACCTCATATCCATCCTGTGGATGGTAGTGGCTAGTTTATTGTGTACCTCATATCCATCCTGTGGATGGTAGTGGCTAGTTTATTGTGTACCTCATATCCATCCTGTGGATGGTAGTGACTAGTTTATTGTGTACCTCATATCCATCCTGTGGATGGTAGCGCAAGAGCATATGGATATACAAAAGGCCTAGGAACAAGGTCCCCAAAATGTTAACAGGAGCACATCTGGATTTATATTTACAGTTCACTTATCTGTTGCAAGCAAATTTAGGAAATTTGCTTAGTATGTCCGGTATCTTTTTTTTTTCACTAATAATGTATCTTAACGTATGAGTTCCGTTATCATACTGTCTCTATATTCGTGGTATAGTACAGTGACCTGAAACTGTCGTTTAGGGAGACAACGACAGGTAAGCAACGACACTGACATATCACACACAAGGTGTATGATAATGCTCAAGGAGCAGGGAGAGTGACCTAGCAGAGACCAGTGAAGAGGTGGGGGCCAGGAGCTGTGAATCGACCCATGCAACCACAACTAGGTAAGTACACACACACGTCGATCGCAGACAAGAAACACGCTACTGTAAACCTTTCTTGCTACCAGAAATATTCCCTAACCCCCCCCCAAAAAAAAAAAAAAAAAAAAAATTGGACAAAAAATAAAGTTCTATTATACACTACAAATCCCGAATCATGCCTGACTGACCACAAACTTGCATAAAAATTCATGACTCATATCGGTCAAGACATCTTCCACACTCTAAAATGTGGGATGCGCATCTTAAAGAGGTAATGATGTTGGCGAGGCTGATACCACACTGGCGGAGTTCAGTTGTACTGACCATATCATCAACACTCTTAAAGAGGTAATAATGTTGGCGAGGCTGATACTGCACCACTGGCGGAGTTCAGTTGTACTGACCATAACATCAACACTCCACCTCAGTTCATTTGCAACAGTTAGATTAACTTTATTCCGAAACGTTTCGCCTACACGAAGGTACAGAGGAGGCAGCAGAATCAGTACTCGGCTGAAAAAGTCTACTGTATAGGAGAAACGTTTCGGAATAAAGATACCTAACTCTTGCACATGTGTCCTACTCATCAACTTGTCAGTATTGTATATCATTATCATATTCAACCTTAATTCATACAGCGGACAATTGTCACACCTTGCGTCATTATGTAATGGAACGAGATAAAATTAATGAATTCAGAGACAGCCCACTCAGAAATGTTCAAGAAATGTCAAAGTATTTTATCCACAGTGGTATATTATTAACTATTCTGGAAAAAATACCCTGACTTTGTCCACTGTAAATAACGCACGATAGCTTTGTGACCTAATTCACGTCTGCATAAATAACTAATTACGACTGTGACCGGATATAAACATGTAAATAGTTCATCACCATTGTAACTTGTTAAGTTATCAAAACTCCGCAGCCCAGTCCCTGAACCCATTATGTACCTCTGTGATCTTTGACTACGGCCCACATCATGGGTAAGTTGTGGCCGTAGTCAAACTACGGCCCACACTAAATGTTGTCGTCCCACACACATTCCTACGATAAGACATTACAGACTGTGCTTTGGAAGTCTAAATACAATTAGAGGTACAACGCCTCACGGTCAGGAAAGTTAAGTGTACGTCCGCCCTTCTTGCGGACGGAGATGGCACCTATTCAACATAGCTAAATACACGTTCGACTGACATGGACTTCCCTTGGTCTACATGGCTAATCAACACTTGCCAGTGAGGGGAAGCCAAAACATCACCATAACAATGCCGCAGATGTTGACGGTATTAACACCTAGCAAGATACTGCAGACCATCAAAATTACTATTATAATCAAAAACCAAGCGCCAAGCTCACTAGAGTCATACAGAGACCACCAAAAGAATGTCCAGTCTGTTGAGCAACAGAATATAATGACCCTGCGACCGACCACCTCGTAGCCTCCAGTGCAGCGACCATCCCATATATGAAGAAGAAAGGAGGGTTTGTCAAATAATTAACCTGCGATAGTTGGAGCGTAAGTTCGAGTCTCACACGTCAGCTATGAGATATAAAAACGTTTGTTAATATGCCATCCATTTGTGGTGTGCGAGCAGCCTATAAAGTCTCCCCCGGCTGACAACATGAAGTGTGTAACAAGGTGAAATTATTCCCTCATGGCCACACATGGCGTGAGTTCCAGGGTTGGAGTTACTAAGACAATGTTGAAACCTTTAACTCAGACTCATAGAGAATCGATGTCATGTTAGGCTTCACTGCAATAGTGGAGACATGGGTTCGAGTCTAATACCTTACCTATGATATATGGTTTAGAAAGATGCGTAAGCAAACACTCTGACATAGTGTTTGCTTATGTGTCTTTCTAAACCAACTTGTCGGTATTTATTACCAAGGTTTTTGCCACCTATGATATATATGTCGTGCTGAAAAGGTAAAACTTGCGATTTAGGCTTAAATAGCAACGCTCTTCTTGCCAAATAAGGCAAGCAAAAATTTATGTATGCAGTAATTTCGCAAAAATCATTCTGAACCTAACGAAAAAAATATATTTCATTGTGTTTGTTTATTTTTAAATTATTTAAAACTTATTTAAAATGTATTTAATTGGATTAGGCTAAATTAAATTGCGGTTGTTATAATAAAGTTAGGTAAGTTTTCTAAGGTTCTTTAGTTACAAAATTATTAATTTTTACGTTAACATAAATAAAAAATACATATATCTTGAAACGTATAAGAGAAAATTTTAGAGAGGACTTATTTTTAAACGAGTTCTTGCTAAATAACCAAGTTTACCTATTCGGCACGACATATATATATATATATATATATATATATATATATATATATATATATATATATATATATATATATATATATATATATATATATATATCCTTCTAGTAAGAATTCTGATCATTCATCAGAAGCAATCAGCGTCATCGAAGGAACACACACACATACAAGAATTTACATTAGCTGTTCGTTGAAGTACTGAGTGATTTACTGAGATCGCTGCACCGGTGGGGTAGAGAACATTGGTATGCTTGCGCGTTCTTACCCACCGTCTTGAATGTCAATGTTGGCTGAGAGTTGTGGTCCATGTGTCTTCATCTTTCCTCGCTACACCACACCAAATTTTTTGTGGTACTGAAATATCTGCTGGTATAAATTGCGATAGTTACCATATACGAAAAAGGTGAAATTTAACGATATTTTCATTTTTTTTTTTCAATTTCTTAATCGTTCTTTATTAACACTGGAATATATATGTAGTAGACAGTACGAAGGAAGTCTACGGGAATCATCTTAGGTCTATCTGCCCTATATTTTTTTCTTAAATATATATCTACCTTGATTTTTCTGTAAGATTACATGATATACATATATGTGTATACTAATATTGATTTTGGAATATCTTGCCCAAGAAAACGAGACGAGGACCACACGGAGCAGGTCCAGAGTGAAAGTTGCTGTGTGTAAGAGAAGAAGTATGGCAGTTTTTTTTTTTTTTTTGGTGTTTAACTATGTTTCTCCATTTGTTATTCAAGTGTGTTCTTTCATTTATTGTTCTGCTGTATTATCCCATTCATATTTTGTCTGTGTTGTTCCACTGGAAGGTTTGTTATCTGTCAGCCGAGGTGTTACCCAGAAACAGCGTGAAACATGCAGTATGCAGCAACTTTGTTGACACTGTGTCCTCTCATACTTGGCAGTGTAAGTGACATCCTACTGCTTCTATTACAGAGATCTGACAGTAGAGTTGATAGTTAAATAACTGCACAGTTGGTCTACAAGTAGCAAATATACGGTTATATATGGCTATAAGATTTCCACTCCCTGTGGGGGGGAGTGGAAATCTTATAAATCTTGCTAAATGACCCCCCTGAAAGAGTGGTCAATTAGCAAGAACTTATTTAAAATTAAGTCATTTCTAAAATTTTCTCTTATACGTTTAAAGATATATATTTTTTCATATATGTTAATGTAAAAATTAATAATTTTGTACCAAAAGAACCTTAGAAAACTTACCTAACCTTATTATAACAAGTGCATTTTAATTTAGTTTAATCCAACTAAATATATTTTAGATAAATTTACAGTAATTTAATAAACATACACAATGAAATATATTTTTTTCGTTAGGTTCAGAATTATTTTTGCGAAATTATTGCTTACACAAATTTTTTGCTTGCCTTATTCGGCAAGAAGAGCGTTGCTATTTAAGCCAAAATCCTAAATTTTACCTATTCGGCATTAAATATTTTCCCTTATACACGTATAAGTTTCGTAAAATATGCTTGCGAAATGTGTTGCAATGTGATATATCCCCGCAGTTTAATACACACTACTGCATGGCCCGTGCGGGTTTAGAATTTCTTTATTTCGATATAATGAAAGTTCGTCTCACATGAGACACGCTCTCACTGCTGTCATTATTTTCAGAGTATGAGGCTGTCGTCATTATTATTTGTAGATGAATGGTTCAGAGAACCGACATGTTGATAAATTAGACACATGTGCAACTCTTGGGTATCTTTATTGAGGAAACGTTTCTCCACACAGTGGCTTCATCAGTCCATACAAAGGAGAATCTTGAAGAACAGGAGGAGAATGAGGTAATCAGTCCCTCAACCTTAAGTCGATGTGGTCAGTCCATCAATCTTGAATAGAATACGGCATACTTGCAGAGAAGGAGCTTATAAACCTGTCAGACACTGCAACTTCTTGGGATCTTAATACTTGGGAATTCTTCGCTTGCTTAATTCTTGGGCACGACCTTGGGCACGACCTTGGGCACGACCTACTTCCACATTGAACAAAGTGACACCACCTATGACTGCTGCACCTCTCCTTCCTACGGTTTATAAGCTCCTTCTCCACTCATCTGCCGTATTCTATTCAAGATTGATGGACTGACCACATCGACTCAAGGTTGAGGGACTGATTACCTCAGTCTCCTCCTGTTCTTCAAGATTCTCCTTTGTATGGACTGATGAAGCCACTGTGTGGCGAAACGTTTCCTCAACAAAGATACCCAAGAGTTGCACATGTGTCTAATTTATCAACATTATTATTATTGTCATTATAACTATTATTATTATTATTATTATTACTGGGATTATTATTATCATCATTTCATCTTTATCATCAACAACAACAACAATAATTATAATAATCCGCACCTGATTGGTCATTCAACTGATAATTAAGACGCTGATCAGGTGACGGACTCCCCAGCTGATTGAAACGTCATTCTGGGCAATGGGAGAATAAATCCTGGAGTGGTAGCTTTTTCTCTTCAGTGTGGGAGCTAGGTGGATGGTGGGGCTAGGCGTCCACCCTTGTGGGTAGGAGAGGTAAGGGTTATTTCCGTGTCAGGAACGCAGGTGAGGGATAGGTGTGTGTGTAATGAGGATAGCATGGGGTAACTGTGTGTGTGTGTGTGTGTGTGTGTGTGTGTGTGTGTGTGTGTGTGTGTGTGTTTACGAGGATGGCAAGTGAAGGATAGTTTATCTTTTTTTGAGGATGACAGGTGAATCCTGTATTCTTTGTGAGGATAGCAGGTGATGGATAGTGTATTGTGAGGATGGCAGGTGATGGATAGTGTATTGTGAGGATGGCAGGTGATGGATAGTGTATTGTGAGGATGGCAGGTGATGGATAGTGTATTGTGAGGATAGCAGGTGATGGATATTGTATTGTGAGGATAGCAGGTGATGGATAGTGTATTGTGAGGATGGCAGGTGATGGATAGTGTATTGTGAGGATGGCAGGTGATGGATAGTGTATTGTGAGGATAGCAGGTGATGGATAGTGTATTGTGAGGATGGCTGGTGATGGATAGTGTATTGTGAGGAAAGCAGGTGATGGATAGTGTATTGTGAGGATGGCAGGTGATGGATAGTGTATTGTGAGGATGGCAGGTGATGGATAGTGTATTGTGAGGATGGCAGGTGATGGATATTGTATTGTGAGGATAGCAGGTGATGGATAGTGTATTGTGAGGATGGCAGGTGATGGATAGTGTATTGTGAGGATGGCAGGTGATGGATAGTGTATTGTGAGGATGGCAGGTGATGGATATTGTATTGTGAGGATAGCAGGTGATGGATAGTGTATTGTGAGGATGGCAGGTGATGGATAGTGTATTGTGAGGATGGCAGGTGATGGATAGTGTATTGTGAGGATAGCAGGTGATGGATAGTGTATTGTGAGGATGGCAGGTGATGGATAGTGTATTGTGAGGAAAGCAGGTGATGGATAGTGTATTGTGAGGATGGCAGGTGATGGATAGTGTATTGTGAGGATAGCAGGTGATGGATAGTGTATTGTGAGGATAGCAGGTGATGGATAGTGTATTGCGAGGATGGCAGGTGATGGATAGTGTATTGTGAGGATAGCAGGTGATGGAAAGTGTATTGCGAGGATGGCAGGTGATGGATAGTGTATTGTGAGGATAGCAGGTGATGGATAGTGTATTGTGAGGATAGCAGGTGATGGATAGTGTATTGTGAGGATGGCAGGTGATGGATATTGTATTGCGAGGATGGCAGGTGATGGATAGTGTATTGTGAGGATGGCAGGTGATGGATATTGTATTGCGAGGATGGCAGGTGATGGATAGTGTATTGTGAGGATGGCAGGTGATGGATAGTGTATTGAGAGGATGGCAGGTGATGGATAGTGTATTGCGAGGATGGCAGGTGATGGATAGTGTATTGTGAGGATGGCAGGTGATGGATAGTGTATTGTGAGGATGGCAGGTGATGGATAGTGTATTGTGAGGATGGCAGGTGATGGATAGTGTATTGTGAGGATGGCAGGTGATGGATAGTGTATTGTGAGGATGGCAGGTGATGGATAGTGTATTGTGAGGATGGCAGGTGATGGATAGTGTATTGTGAGGATGGCAGGTGATGGATAGTGTATTGTGAGGATGGCAGGTGATGGATAGTGTATTGTGAGGATGGCAGGTGATGGATAGTGTATTGTGAGGATGGCAGGTGATGGATAGTGTATTGTGAGGATGGCAGGTGATGGATAGTGCATTGTGAGGATGGCAGGTGATGGATATTGTATTGCGAGGATGGCAGGTGATGGATAGTGTATTGTGAGGATGGCAGGTGATGGATAGTGTATTGTGAGGATGGCAGGTGATGGATAGTGTATTGTGAGGATGGCAGGTGATGGATAGTGCATTGTGAGGATGGCAGGTGATGGATATTGTATTGCGAGGATGGCAGGTGATGGATAGTGTATTGTGAGGATGGCAGGTGATGGATAGTGTATTGTGAGGATGGCAGGTGATGGATAGTGTATTGTGAGGATGGCAGGTGATGGATATTGTATTGCGAGGATGGCAGGTGATGGATAGTGTATTGTGAGGATGGCAGGTGATGGATATTGTATTGCGAGGATGGCAGGTGATGGATAGTGTATTGTGAGGATGGCAGGTGATGGATATTGTATTGCGAGGATGGCAGGTGATGGATAGTGTATTGTGAGGATGGCAGGTGATGGATAGTGTATTGTGAGGATGGCAGGTGATGGATAGTGTATTGTGAGGATGGCAGGTGATGGATAGTGTATTGTGAGGATGGCAGGTGATGGATATTGTATTGCGAGGATGGCAGGTGATGGATAGTGTATTGTGAGGATGGCAGGTGATGGATAGTGTATTGTGAGGATGGCAGGTGATGGATATTGTATTGCGAGGATGGCAGGTGATGGATAGTGTATTGTGAGGATGGCAGGTGATAGATATTGTATTGCGAGGATGGCAGGTGATGGATAGTGTATTGTGAGGATGGCAGGTGATGGATAGTGTATTGTGAGGATGGCAGGTGATGGATAGTGTATTGTGAGGATGGCAGGTGATGGATATTGTATTGTGAGGATAGCAGGTGATGGATAGTGTATTGGGAGGATGGCAGGTGATGGATAGTGTATTGTGAGGATGGCAGGTGATGGATAGTGTATTGTGAGGATAGCAGGTGATGGATAGTGTATTGTGAGGATAGCAGGTGATGGATATTGTATTGCGAGGATGGCAGGTGATGGATAGTGTATTGTGAGGATGGCAGGTGATGGATAGTGTATTGTGAGGATGGCAGGTGATGGATAGTGTATTGTGAGGATAGCAGGTGATGGATATTGTATTGCGAGGATGGCAGGTGATGGATAGTGTATGTGAGGATGGCAGGTGATGGATATTGTATTGCGAGGATGGCAGGTGATGGATAGTGTATTGTGAGGATGGCAGGTGATGGATAGTGCATTGTGAGGATGGCAGGTGATGGATACTGTATTGCGAGGATGGCAGGTGATGGATAGTGTATTGTGAGGATGGCAGGTGATAGATAGTGTATTGTGAGGATGGCAGGTGATGGATAGTGTATTGTGAGGATGGCAGGTGATGGATAGTGTATTGTGAGGATGGCAGGTGATGGATATTGTATTGCGAGGATGGCAGGTGATGGATTGTGTATTGTGAGGATGGCAGGTGATGGATATTGTATTGCGAGGATGGCAGGTGATGGATAGTGTATTGTGAGGATGGCAGGTGATGGACAGTGTATTGTGAGGATGGCAGGTGATGGATAGTGTATTGTGAGAATGGCAGGTGATGGATATTGTATTGCGAGGATGGCAGGTGATGGATAGTGTATTGTGAGGATGGCAGGTGATGGATATTGTATTGCGAGGATGGCAGGTGATGGATAGTGTATTGTGAGGATGGCAGGTGATGGATATTGTATTGCGAGGATGGCAGGTGATGGATAGTGTATTGTGAGGATGGCAGGTGATGGATATTGTATTGCGAGGATGGCAGGTGATGGATAGTGTATTGTGAGGATGGCACGTGATGGATAGTGTATTGTGAGGATGGCAGGTGATGGATAGTGTATTGTGAGGATGGCAGGTGATGGATATTGTATTGCGAGGATGGCAGGTGATGGATAGTGTATTGTGAGGATGGCAGGTGATGGATATTGTATTGCGAGGATGGCAGGTGATGGATAGTGTATTGTGAGGATGGCAGGTGATGGATAGTGTATTGTGAGGATGGCAGGTGATGGATAGTGTATTGTGAGGATGGCAGGTGATGGATAGTGTATTGTGAGGATGGCAGGTGATGGATATTGTATTGCGAGGATAGCAGGTGATGGATAGTGTATTGTGAGGATGGCAGGTGATGGATAGTGTATTGTGAGGATGGCAGGTGATGGATATTGTATTGCGAGGATGGCAGGTGATGGATAGTGTATTGTGAGGATGGCAGGTGATGGATATTGTACTGCGAGGATGGCAGGTGATGGATAGTGTATTGTGAGGATGGCAGGTGATGGATAGTGTATTGTGAGGATGGCAGGTGATGGATAGTGTATTGTGAGGATGGCAGGTGATGGATATTGTATTGTGAGGATAGCAGGTGATGGATAGTGTATTGTGAGGATGGCAGGTGATGGATAGTGTATTGTGAGGATGGCAGGTGATGGATAGTGTATTGTGAGGATAGCAGGTGATGGATAGTGTATTGTGAGGATAGCAGGTGATTGATATTGTATTGCGAGGATGGCAGGTGATGGATAGTGTATTGTGAGGATGGCAGGTGATGGATAGTGTATTGTGAGGATGGCAGGTGATGGATAGTGTATTGTGAGGATAGCAGGTGATGGATATTGTATTGCGAGGATGGCAGGTGATGGATAGTGTATTGTGAGGATAGCAGGTGATGGATAGTGTATTGTGAGGATGGCAGGTGATGGATAGTGTATGTGAGGATGGCAGGTGATGGATATTGTATTGCGAGGATGGCAGGTGATGGATAGTGTATTGTGAGGATGGCAGGTGATGGATAGTGCATTGTGAGGATGGCAGGTGATGGATATTGTATTGCGAGGATGGCAGGTGATGGATAGTGTATTGTGAGGATGGCAGGTGATGGATAGTGTATTGTGAGGATGGCAGGTGATGGATAGTGTATTGTGAGGATGGCAGGTGATGGATAGTGTATTGTGAGGATGGCAGGTGATGGATATTGTATTGCGAGGATGGCAGGTGATGGATAGTGTATTGTGAGGATGGCAGGTGATGGATATTGTATTGCGAGGATGGTAGGTGATGGATAGTGTATTGTGAGGATGGCAGGTGATGGATATTGTATTGCGAGGATGGCAGGTGATGGATAGTGTATTGTGAGGATGGCAGGTGATGGATATTGTATTGCGAGGATGGCAGGTGATGGATAGTGTATTGTGAGGATGGCAGGTGATGGATAGTGTATTGTGAGGATGGCAGGTGATGGATAGTGTATTGTGAGGATGGCAAGTGATGGATATTGTATTGCGAGGATGGCAGGTGATGGATAGTGTATTGTGAGGATGGCAGGTGATGGATATTGTATTGCGAGGATGGCAGGTGATGGATAGTGTATTGTGAGGATGGCAGGTGATGGATAGTGTATTGTGAGGATGGCAGGTGATGGATAGTGTATTGTGAGGATGGCAGGTGATGGATAGTGTATTGTGAGGATGGCAGGTGATGGATATTGTATTGCGAGGATGGCAGGTGATGGATAGTGTATTGTGAGGATGGCAGGTAATGGATAGTGTATTGTGAGGATGGCAGGTGATGAATATTGTATTGCGAGGATGGCAGGTGATGGATAGTGTATTGTGAGGATGGCAGGTGATGGATAGTGTATTGTGAGGATGGCAGGTGATGGATATTGTATTGCGAGGATGGCAGGTGATGGATAGTGTATTGTGAGGATGGCAGGTGATGGATATTGTATTGCGAGGATGGCAGGTGATGGATAGTGTATTGTGAGGATGGCACGTGATGGATAGTGTATTGTGAGGATGGCAGGTGATGGATAGTGTATTGTGAGGATGGCAGGTGATGGATATTGTATTGCGAGGATGGCAGGTGATGGATAGTGTATTGTGAGGATGGCAGGTGATGGATATTGTATTGCGAGGATGGCAGGTGATGGATAGTGTATTGTGAGGATGGCAGGTGATGGATAGTGTATTGTGAGGATGGCAGGTGATGGATAGTGTATTGTGAGGATGGCAGGTGATGGATAGTGTATTGTGAGGATGGCAGGTGATGGATATTGTATTGCGAGGATGGCAGGTGATGGATAGTGTATTGCGAGGATGGCAGGTGATGGATAGTGTATTGTGAGGATGGCAGGTGATGGATATTGTATTGCGAGGATGGCAGGTGATGGATAGTGTATTGTGAGGATGGCAGGTGATGGATATTGTATTGCGAGGATGGCAGGTGATGGATAGTGTATTGTGAGGATGGCAGGTGATGGATAGTGTATTGTGAGGATGGCAGGTGATGGATAGTGTATTGTGAGGATGGCAGGTGATGGATATTGTATTGTGAGGATAGCAGGTGATGGATAGTGTATTGTGAGGATGGCAGGTGATGGATAGTGTATTGTGAGGATGGCAGGTGATGGATAGTGTATTTGAGGATAGCAGGTGATGGATAGTGTATTGTGAGGATAGCAGGTGATGGATATTGTATTGCGAGGATGGCAGGTGATGGATAGTGTATTGTGAGGATGGCAGGTGATGGATAGTGTATTGTGAGGATGGCAGGTGATGGATAGTGTATTGTGAGGATAGCAGGTGATGGATATTGTATTGTGAGGATAGCAGGTGATGGATATTGTATTGCGAGGATGGCAGGTGATGGATAGTGTATTGTGAGGATGGCAGGTGATGGATAGTGTATTGTGAGGATGGCAGGTGATGGATAGTGTATTGTGAGGATGGCAGGTGATGGATAGTGTATTGTGAGGATGGCAGGTGATGGATAGTGTATTGTGAGGATGGCAGGTGATGGATAGTGTATTGTGAGGATGGCAGGTGATGGATAGTGTATTGTGAGGATGACAGGTGATGGATAGTGTATTGTGAGGATGACAGGTGTTGGATAGTGTATTGTGAGGATGACAGGTGTTGGATAGTGTATTGTGAGGATAGCAGGTGATGGATAGTGTATTGTGAGGATGGCAGGTGATGGATAGTGTATTGTGAGGATGGCAGGTGATGGATAGTGTATTGTGAGGATGACAGGTGATGGATAGTGTATTGTGAGGATAGCAGGTGATGGATAGTGTATTGTGAGGATAGCAGGTAATGGATAGTGTATTGTGAGGATAGCAGGTGATGGATAGTGTATTGTGAGGATGGCAGGTGATGGATAGTGTATTGTGAGGATGACAGGTGTTGGATAGTGTATTGTGAGGATGGCAGGTGATGGATAGTGTATTGTGAGGATGACAGGTGTTGGATAGTGTATTGTGAGGATGGCAGGTGATGGATAGTGTATTGTGAGGATGACAGGTGTTGGATAGTGTATTGTGAGGATGGCAGGTGATGGATAGTGTATTGTGAGGATGACAGGTGTTGGATAGTGTATTGTGAGGATGGCAGGTAATGGATAGTGTATTGTGAGGATGGCAGGTGAATCCTACATTCTCCACGTGGATAGAGCACTTTGCGAGGATAGCAGGGGAAAGGATAGATCCTCATGAGGATGGTAGGTGTAGGGGTAGCACTTTGTGAAGATAGCAGGTGATAGTGCTCCGAGAGGATAGACGGTGTAGGGTAGCACTTTACGAGGATGGCACTTTACGAGGATGGCACTTTACGAGGATACCCACCACCCACCATCCTTATGAGGATGGTGGGTGGTGGGTATCTTACTGTGAGGATGACAGGTGAAGGATAGCGAAGGATAACGATAAGAATATTCTTTAAGTTTCTCGAGAACGTAGAAATGAACGTAAGATGAAATCTCGCTCAAATTTGAGCTGAGGTTCAGATCTGAAGGTTCATCAGTCTCAGTGTAAGAATGTGCCGAGGGTGCGACCGCGTGCAGCGAACACCACCAATAGTTTGATGGATCACGCAGACGCTGGGAGGCCTGGTCTGGTCTTGGTACCCAGGAGTGATGGTCAGGGAGCTAGCATGGGGTAATGTGTAGCACCACCACACACCACCACACAATACCACTCACCACCACACACCACCACACATCACCATACACCACCACACACCACCACGCACCACAACGCACCACTCACCACCACACACCACCACGCACCACAACGCACCACACACCACCACGCACCACAACGCACCACTCACCACCACACACCACTCACCACCACGCACCACCACTCACCACCACGCACCACTCACCGCCACGCACCACTCACCACCACTCACCGCCACGCGCCACTCACCACCACACCACCACGCACCACCACACATCACCACGCACCACCACACATCACCACTCACCACCACGCACCACTCACCACCACGCACCACCACTCACCGCCACATCACTCACCGCCACCGCGCACCACTCACCACCACGCACCACCACACATCACGCACCACTCACCACCACGCACCACTCACCACCACGCACCACCACACATCACCACGCACCACCACGCACCACCACTCACCACCACACCACCACGCACCACCACGCACCACCACACATCCACACATCACCACGCACCACCACGCACCACCACACATCACCACACCACCACGCACCACCACACATCACCACTCGCCACCACGCACCACTCACCACCACAACACGCACCACCACACATCACCATGCACCACCATACATCACCACGCACCACCATACATCACTCACCGCCACGCACCACTCACCACCACACACCACCACGCACCCCGACGCACCACTCACCGCCACGCACCACCACTCACCGCCACACACCACTCACCACCACTCACCACCACGCACCACCACTCACCGCCACGCACCACTCACCACCACGCACCACTCACCACCACACCACGCACCACCACTCACCGCCACGCGCCACGCACCACTCACCACCACGCACCACTCACAACCATGCGCCACTCACCACCACACCACCATGCACCACCACACATCACTCACCACCAACCACCACGCACCACCACTCACCGCCACGTATCACTCACCGCCACGCACCACTCACCACCACTCACCGCCACGTATCACTCACCGCCACTCACCACTCACCACCACGCACCACCACACATCACCACGCACCACTCACCACCACGCACCACTCACCACCACGCATCACCACTCACCGCCACGCATCACTCACCGCCACGCACCACTCACCACCACGCACCACTCACCACCACGCACCACCACACATCACCACGCACCACCATGCACCACCACTCACCACAACACCACCACGCACCACCACACATCACCACGCACCACCATGCACCACCACTCACCACAACACCACCACGCACCACCACACATCACGCACCACCACACATCACCACGCACCACCACGCACCACCACACATCACCACACCACCACGCACCACACATCACCACTCGCCACCACGCACCACCACACCACG
>NC_091334.1:17188373-17195873 GCF_038502225.1 Cherax quadricarinatus
GGGGAGACGTGATAACGACATACAAAATACTGCGTGGAATAGACAGGGTGGACAGAGACAGGATGTTCCAGAGATGGGACACAGAAACAAGGGGTCACAATTGAAAGTTGAAGACTCAGATGAGTCAAAGGGATGTTAGGAAGTATTTCTTCAGCCACAGAGTTGTTAGGAAGTGGAACAGTCTGGCAAGCGATGTAGTGGAGGCAGGAACCATACATAGTTTTAAGACGAGTTATGATAAAGCTCTTGGAGCAGGGAGAGGGAGGACCCAGTAGCGGTCAGTGAAGAGGCGGGGCCAGGAACTGAGTCTCGACCCCTGCAGCCACAATTAGGTGAGTACACACACACACACACACACCTGGTCCAGCAACTGGCTCCTGGAGTTCAACCCCCACCAAGTGCAAAGTGATGAAGATTGGAGAAGGGCAAAGAAGACCGCAGACGGAGTACAGTCTAGGGGGCCAGAGACTACAAACTTCAATCAAGGAAAGATCTTGGGATGAGTATAACACCAGGCACATCTCCTGAAGCGCACATCAACCAAATCAAGCAAACTTAAGAACAGCTTTCCGCCATCTTAATAAGGAATCGTTCAGGACCCTGTACACTGTGTATGTTAGGCCCATATTGGAGTATGCGGCACCAGTTTGGAACCCACACCTAGCCAAGCACGTAAAGAAACTAGAGAAAATGCAAAGGTTTGCAACAAGACTAGTCCCAGAGCTAAGAGGTATGTCCTATGAGGAGAGGTTAAGGGAAATCGACCTGACGACACTGGAGGACAGGAGAGATAGGGGGGACATGATAACGACATACAAAATACCGAGAGGAATTGACAAGGTGGACAAAGACAGGATGTTTCAGCGATGGGACACAACAACAAGGGGACACAGCTGGAAGTTGAAGACACAAATGAATCACAAGGATGTTAGGAAGTATTTCTTCAGCCACAGAGTAGTCAGTAAGTGGAATAGTTTGGGAAGCGATGTAGTGGAGGCAGGATCCATACATAGCTTTAAGCAGAGGTATGATAAAGCTCACGGTTCAGGGAGTGACCTAGTAGCGACCAGTGAAGAGGCGGGGCCAGGAGCTTGGACTCGACCCCTGCAACCACAACTAGGTGAGTACAACTAGGTGAGTACAACAAGGTGAGTACAACAAGGTGAGTACAACAAGGTGAGTACAACAAGGTGAGTACAACAAGGTGAGTACAACAAGGTGAGTACAACTAGGTGAGTACAACAAGGTGAGTACAAGGTGAGTACAACAAGGTGAGTACAACAAGGTGAGTACAACAAGGTGAGTACAACTAGGTGAGTACAACAAGGTGAGTACAACAAGGTGAGTACAACAAGGTGAGTACAACAAGGTGAGTACAACTAGGTGAGTACAACAAGGTGAGTACAACAAGGTGAGTACAACAAGGTGAGTACAACTAGGTGAGTACAACAAGGTGAGTACAACAAGGTGAGTACAACAAGGTGAGTACAACTAGGTGAGTACAACAAGGTGAGTACAACAGGGTGAGTACAACAAGGTGAGTACAACAAGGTGAGTACAACAAGGTGAGTACAACAAGGTGAGTACAACAAGGTGAGTACAACAAGGTGAGTACAACAAGGTGAGTACAACAGGGTGAGTACAACAAGGTGAGTACAACAAGGTGAGTACAACTAGGTGAGTACAACAAGGTGAGTACAACAAGGTGAGTACAACAAGGTGAGTACAACAAGGTGAGTACAACAAGGTGAGTACAACAGGGTGAGTACAACAAGGTGAGTACAACAAGGTGAGTACAACTAGGTGAGTACAACAAGGTGAGTACAACAAGGTGAGTACAACAAGGTGAGTACAACAAGGTGAGTACAACTAGGTGAGTACAACAAGGTGAGTACAACAAGGTGAGTACAACAAGGTGAGTACAACAAGGTGAGTACAACTAGGTGAGTACAACAAGGTGAGTACAACAAGGTGAGTACAACAAGGTGAGTACAACAGGGTGAGTACAACAAGGTGAGTACAACAAGGTGAGTACAACAGGGTGAGTACAACAAGGTGAGTACAACAAGGTGAGTACAACAAGGTGAGTACAACAAGGTGAGTACAACAAGGTGAGTACAACAAGGTGAGTACAACTAGGTGAGTACAACAAGGTGAGTACAACAAGGTGAGTACAACAAGGTGAGTACAACAAGGTGAGTACAACTAGGTGAGTACAACAAGGTGAGTACAACAAGGTGAGTACAACAAGGTGAGTACAACAAGGTGAGTACAACTAGGTGAGTACAACAAGGTGAGTACAACAAGGTGAGTACAACAAGGTGAGTACAACAAGGTGAGTACAACAAGGTGAGTACAACTAGGTGAGTACAACAAGGTGAGTACAACAAGGTGAGTACAACAAGGTGAGTACAACAAGGTGAGTACAACTAGGTGAGTACAACAAGGTGAGTACAACAAGGTGAGTACAACAAGGTGAGTACAACTAGGTGAGTACAACAAGGTGAGTACAACAAGGTGAGTACAACAAGGTGAGTACAACTAGGTGAGTACAACAAGGTGAGTACAACAGGGTGAGTACAACAAGGTGAGTACAACAAGGTGAGTACAACAAGGTGAGTACAACAAGGTGAGTACAACAAGGTGAGTACAACAAGGTGAGTACAACAAGGTGAGTACAACAAGGTGAGTACAACAGGGTGAGTACAACAAGGTGAGTACAACAAGGTGAGTACAACTAGGTGAGTACAACAAGGTGAGTACAACAAGGTGAGTACAACAAGGTGAGTACAACAAGGTGAGTACAACAAGGTGAGTACAACAGGGTGAGTACAACAAGGTGAGTACAACAAGGTGAGTACAACTAGGTGAGTACAACAAGGTGAGTACAACAAGGTGAGTACAACAAGGTGAGTACAACAAGGTGAGTACAACTAGGTGAGTACAACAAGGTGAGTACAACAAGGTGAGTACAACAAGGTGAGTACAACAAGGTGAGTACAACTAGGTGAGTACAACAAGGTGAGTACAACAAGGTGAGTACAACAAGGTGAGTACAACAGGGTGAGTACAACAAGGTGAGTACAACAAGGTGAGTACAACAGGGTGAGTACAACAAGGTGAGTACAACAAGGTGAGTACAACAGGGTGAGTACAACAAGGTGAGTACACACTTCAACATAGAGAGTTTACAAGAACATTTCTGAAGAAGAATTAGACACATGTGCAACATCTGGGTATTTTTACTGTAGACGTTTCGCCATCCAGTGACTTTATCAGTACAATACAAGGACATAATGTGAAGACTGTAGAACTATATACGAAAGCTGAGGTAATCAGTCCCTCAGTGTTGGAGTACAGACTTCGGTGATCTTCACCAACTCCAAGGCTGAGGGACTGATTACTTCATCTTTCGTACGTAGTTCTACTGTCTTTCAGTTATGTCCTTGAATTTGTAATGATAAAGCCACTGGATGGCGAAACGTCTACAAATAAAGATACCCAGATGCTGCACATGTGTCTAATTTTCGTCTTGTCGGTGCTGTATACCAGTGACGCGCACAAAAACATCTCTGTACACATACGTTCACCGCAACGCTCAATTACGATCTCCGACATCTGGTGTTAACGCAAGGAATGATATTTTTACCGGGGTAATAATCAAGGTTCTGGAGAGAGAGAAAGAGAGAGAGAGAACCAATCTTCAGGGCACCCCCCCTACCAGCCCCCCCGGGGGGCGGGTTCCAGCCCAAGGGGAAGATGGGACACCGGCTTTTTCGCCCTAGTATTAACAACGACATCATTATCTCCACTACCAACTGTAAGAAAAAGAATTACAGCACTTATCCCCAGTTGAGATTAAATCACGTTAATATATGTCTGGTTAAGAAATTTATAGGCGCTTGTGTTGCTACGGTAATTAGCATTCATTTACGTTAGGCGGGAATAATGATAGCGTAGTTTATACCGGGGGGAAGGGAGAAATATAACGTTGTTGGTGAGGCGGCCATGGGCGGCCCGGCGGGGGCCCGCCCATGGCCGCCAAACCCCCGCTGAGGTGATCAGGAACTAGCAGGACCACGCCGCCTCTACCCTGCCACGGACCCACAGTATATACCCGCCCATAACCCACTCTCACCTACCCGCCGCTCCTACACTGACTCGTGGAATATATTACAGACCTTCTTGGGGCCCCCACGGTTACCAGTCAATTTTCCTCATGGTTACAGTGTTACGTTCAAGATGGTATAAAATACAGACAAATTGATGAGACGCAATTGCAACAGTCGGGTATCTTCATTGTTGAAACGTTTCGCCTACACAGTAGGCTTCTTCAGTCCAACACAAAGACAGCAGCAGGTGTAGTAGTGAAATAAAGATGACGTAATCAGTCCCTCAACCTTGCAGAAATAGTATTTAAGGTGATTAGTCCCTCAGCCTGGAGAAGAGTTCAGCTCCATGATCTGGAACAATGTGAAGCTAACTATGAGAATGCAGTCTTAAATACTGTCCAAGGTGAGCGAATCCCGTTCCCTACAACGCCTTCCAGGTGTTCCACTTCACCTTGGACAGTATTTAAGACTGCATTCTCATAGTTAGCTTCACATTGTTCCAGATCATGGAGCTGAACTCTTCTCCAGGCTGAGGGACTGATCACCTCAAATACTATTTCTCCAAGGTTGACGAACTGATTACATCATCTACATTTCACTACTACACCTGCTACTGTCTTTGTACTTGACTGAAGAAGCCTACTGTGTAGGACCTACACAGTAGGCTTTAATTGGCCAGTTTTGGTGAGCCTGTGCCCACTATAGCCTCAGTTTCCTGATCTTAGTTGCGAGTGAGTGGAAACTGGTGTGTTATTCCGCTACTGTTAATATCCGCTTCAAGAACCGACGTGTTGTAGTACACTGTAAGCCAAGCGCCATTGGTACACTAAGAGAAAACACCATAAGTGTCCGGGGCCCAAAACTGTTCAACAGCCTCCCATCAAGCATTAGGGGAATTGCCAATAAACCCCTGGCTGCCTTCAAGAGAGAGCTGGACAGATACCTAAAGTCAGTGCCGGATCAGCCGGGCTGTGGCTCGAACGTCGGACTGCGTGCGGCCAGCAGTAACAGCCTAGTTGATCAGGCCCTGATCCATCGGGAGGCCTGGTCGTGGACCGGGCCGCGGGGGCGTTGATCCCCGGAATAACCTCCAGGTAGACTCCAGGTAAGTGTTTCAATAATCAAGATACACGACTGTTGTACATGTGTCTTACTTATCTAGAGTCAGTTAGGGTTGGTTCCCGTCAATGTCAATTTTGTATCCATATAGTTCCCATCGCTGTTACCCGCGTATTCACACGGCTGCCATCGCTGTTACCCGTGTATTCACACGGCTGCCATCGCTGTTACCCGCGTATTCACACGGCTGCCATCGCTGTTACCCGTGTATTCACACGGCTGCCATCGCTGTTACCCGTGTATTCACACGGCTGCCATCGCTGTTACCCGCGTATTCACACGGCTGCCATCGCTGTTACCCGTGTATTCACACGGCTGCCATCGCTGTTACCCGTGTATTCACACGGCTGCCATCGCTGTTACCCGTGTATTCACACGGCTGCCATCGCTGTTACCCGTGTATTCACACGGCTGCCATCGCTGTTACCCGTGTATTCACACGGCTGCCATCGCTGTTACCCGCGTATACACACGGCTGCCATCGCTGTTACCCGTGTATTCACACGGCTGCCATCGCTGTTACCCGCGTATTCACACGGCTGCCATCGCTGTTACCCGCGTATACACACGGCTGCCATCGCTGTTACCCGTGTATTCACACGGCTGCCATCGCTTACCCGCGTATTCACACGGCTGCCATCGCTGTTACCCGCGTATCACACGGCTGCCATCGCTGTTACCCGTGTATTCACACGGCTGCCATCGCTGTTACCCGTGTATTCACACGGCTGCCATCGCTGTTACCCGTGTATTCACACGGCTGCCATCGCTGTTACCCGCGTATACACACGGCTGCCATCGCTGTTACCCGTGTATTCACACGGCTGCCATCGCTGTTACCCGTGTATTCACACGGCTGCCATCGCTGTTACCCGTGTATTCACACGGCTGCCATCGCTGTTACCCGTGTATACACATAGCCTGCATTAAGTGAAAGATACGTGTGTGGTGTCCTGTGGTAACCTCGTCTTCAACACTGATAATTTCTTGCTTCAACGTGAAATTCTTGTCGGGGCATAAATTATATTTTTCAAGTGTAATGTTGGCACACTTGATCCAAGATGGCTGGAGGGTGGGTATGGCAGACTTGGTGGTGGGTCAGTGTGGCAGACATTACCTGGTGGTGGGTCAGTGTGGCAGACATTACCTGGTGGTGGGTCAGTGTGGCAGACATCACCTGGTGGTGGTGGGTCAGTGTGGCAGACATCACCTGGTGGTGGGTCAGTGTGGCAGACATCACCTGGCGGTGGTGGGTCAGTGTGGCAGACATCACCTGGTGGTGGGTCAGTGTGGCAGACTTTACCTGGCGGTGGTGGGTCAGTGTGGCAGACATCACCTGGTGGTGGGTCAGTGTGGCAGACTTTACCTGGCGGTGGTGGGTCAGTGCGGCAGACATTACCTGGTGGTGGGTCAGTGTGGCAGACATCACCTGGTGGTGGTGGGGGGTCAGTGTGGCAGACATCACCTGGTGGTGGTGGGTCAGTGTGGCAGACATCACCTGGTGGTGGGTCAGTGTGGCAGACTTTACCTGGTGGTGGGTCAGTGTGGCAGACATCACCTGGTGGTGGTGGGTCAGTGCGGCAGACATTACCTGGTGGTGGGTCAGTGTGGCAGACATCACCTGGTGGTGGGTCAGTGTGGCAGACATCATTTGGTGGTGGTGGTCAGTGCCGCAGACATCACCTGGTGGTGGGTCAGTGTGGCAGACATCACCTGGTGGTGGTGGTCAATGTGGCAGACATCACCTGGAGATGGTCAGTGTGGCAGACATCACCTGGTGGTGGTGGGTCAGTGTGGCAGACATCACCTGGTGGTGGTGGGTCAGTGTGGCAGACATCACCTGGAGGTGGTCAGTGTGGCAGACATCACCTGGAGGTGGTCAGTGTGGCAGACATCACCTGGTGGTGGTGGTCAATGTGGCAGACATCACCTGGAGATGGTCAGTGTGGCAGACATCACCTGGTGGTGGTGGTCAATGTGGCAGACATCACCTGGAGATGGTCAGTGTGGCAGACATCACCTGGTGGTGGTGGTCAATGTGGCAGACATCACCTGGAGATGGTCAGTGTGGCAGACATCACCTGGTGGTGGTGGGTCAGTGTGGCAGACATCACCTGGTGGTGGTGGTCAGTGTGGCAGACATCACCTGGAGGTGGTCAGTGTGGCAGACATCACCTGGTGGTGGGTCAGTGTGGCAGACATCACCTGGTGGTGGGTCAGTGTGGCAGACATCACCTGGTGGTGGGTCAGTGTGGCAGACATCACCTGG